>NC_137077.1:7282570-7485070 GCF_951640355.1 Cnephaeus nilssonii
CCACTTTACAGATGAGGAAACAGGTAGGTGGTCCAGGATCGCTCAGCCAGTAAAGGACAGGCTGGGACTGAAGCCAACAGCAGGCGGGCGCTAGAGTCTGTGCTCTTAACCGCTACACCAATAGCGGTTGTACTTCCCAATCATTGGTATCATACGTGTCTACCGTGAGGAATACTGACCCGGCAGGCATTTCTACAAACATGCGTAAAAACGAAACATCTGATTATTGAGTTTAATACTATTGATTTTTTTTCATTCTATAAGGGAACAATTTTTTACTGTAAGTCTTATTGGTTTCTTTTCTTTTCTTGCCACTGATTCCAGTATCACATGCTTTCTTTCTTTCTTGGACTCTTTTTTTCTTTTCTGAAATACATCCTAGAGCAGTGATGGGCAACCTTTTGAGCTTGGTGTGTCAAACTTCGCCAAAAAACTGAGCATAACTTGGGTAGTGTGTCACTTTGAGGAAAAAACATTATTTCGCAAATGTTTCATCCTCAGCATGCGGCCGCCTCAGCGGCCGCGTGTCATCAGAAATGGCTACGCGTGTCAGTGCTGACACGTGTGTCATAGGTTCGCCATCACTGTCCTAGAGTAACTTGTTGTTTTTTTGTCGTTATATTTCCAAAACTTTTTTTTCCCTTGAACTTTCTTTTTATCCTCACCCAAGGATATGTTTGGAGAGAGAAAGGGAGGGGGGGGGAAGAGAGAGAGAGAGAGAGAGAGAGAGAGAGAGAGAGAGAGAAGATCTATCGGTTGCTTCCCATTGCTCTGACTGAGGATTGAACCTGCAACCTAGGTGTGTGCCCTGACTGGGAATCGAACCCGCAACCTTTTGGTTTATTGGATGACGCTCCTACCCACTGAGACACCCGGCCAGGGCCAAAACAAAACTTT
Organism: Cnephaeus nilssonii; assembly: GCF_951640355.1. Lineage (NCBI taxonomy): Eukaryota > Metazoa > Chordata > Mammalia > Chiroptera > Vespertilionidae > Cnephaeus > Cnephaeus nilssonii. Next base: position 7,283,468 of record NC_137077.1, read on the forward strand.
AAAACTTCTTGCTTAACATCCTCAGGGAGATTTGAGAAATCATGGCCATTTAAAAGAATAGACTGCTACGCAAACAATAAATAGACAGAGATCTTGGAATTTGATGGTAAAAACATCCATGATTTTTAAAAAAACCCTCAGTAACAGGCCAAATGACTGAATGAACACTACAAACAATCATGTTATGATGGTATATGCTGAAGACAGAGCAAATGGGCAAGGAGAGGGAAAGCCTGAGAGAAAAGCTGAGACCTGGAAAAGAATCCAGGAGTTCCAACATCTGGAAGCAGAGGACAGAGAGAATTGCATGCAGGTGTGGCAGTGTCCGCCAACTAGCTGCCCTTCCTCCTCAGTAACAGAAGTGCAGGTTTTATTTGAACCTTTTGCTGCACAGAATTAAAGGCTATATTTCCCACAGTGTCCTATCATTAGGTGTGGTCATGTGACTAAATCTTATCCAAGGAGATACGAGTGGAAACATTGGATGTGCTATCCAAAAAGGCTATTTAGCCCTAGCCAGTTTGGCTCAGTGGACAGAGTGACAGCCTGCAGACTGAAGGGTCCCAGGTTCGATTCTGGTCAAGGCCACATGCCCTGGTTGCAGGCTTGATCCCCCATAGGGGGAGTGCAGGAGGCAGCTGATCAATGATTCTCTCTCATCATTGATGTTTCTATCTCCCTCTCCCTCTCCCTTCTTCTCTGATATCAGTAAAAATATATTTAAAAAGAAAAAAAAAAAGGCTGGAGAGATTAAAAATGGTGACAGAGTAACTGGATGCTGCACGGATACGCTCCCAGGTCCAAACTGGAATTACAATGAAAATATAGAAAAACTTCCTGAATAATCAACGAAAGACTCGCTGGAGAGAACCCTGATACCCAAGGACAGAAAGTGGAGATGGCATAGAGACTGGTAGGAGGGGTGGAGGCGCGGAAAGGCTGGCTGGGGCCCCCACAGACAGCAGCTAAAGTTCTGGGGAGATATCTCATTTGCAGGGGGTTGCCACTGAGAACGCTGGGGTCTAATCCCCAAGTGGGGCCCCCCAGTAGAGAGCACCAGAACTGAGGGTACCCACATAACATCTGGCTGTGAAAAGCAGCAGGGTTGCTGTCTGCCAGGGAGAGACAGCTGGAAATTCAGGCCCCCTCTTAAAGGGCCAACACACGAAATTCCCTGTGTAGCCACTCACCTTGTGCTCTGGCAGAGGGAGGGCAGAGTGGACTGGAGCTGTGTGAACAGAAGCCAGGATCGGGGGCTCAGGAATTAGAGCTCAGAAGGCAGACATCCCGGTTTCCTGTGCTGAGTCATTCCCTCATGTTGCTGAGGACATCTTTCTTATGTAGGCATTACCTATACAGGCAACCTTGCCTGGGGGAAAGACAGCTGGTCCACCCTATTGGGAAACACCTTGCCCCACCGCACAGAGTTGCTGAAGCCCAATAAGAGACTGAGAATAACAATTAGCCTCCAGGCAGAAACAACGGCCCCACCCTGTTGAAAACAACTCTTGCAACACCTGAGGTCCATAGTCTGAGGGCAATTTAACATAGAATCTTATCAGTCTGTAGACAGAGGCAGTCTCTGGTGGCTTTAAGTCTTTGCGTGATCTAATCAATCAGAAACAGCTGTTTGACACTGTCCTGCACTAGAGATTGAGAGGTATATCAGATCTACCTAATACATAGCCACAAACCCAAACTGGCAGCCAAAATGAGGAGACAAAGAAACAACCCCCAAATGAAAGAACAAGAGAATTCTCCAGAAGAAGAGATAAATGAAATGGGGATAAGAACAGCATGAGAAGCCCTAACCGGTTTGGATAGAGTGTTGGCCTGTGGACTGAAAGGTCCCAGGTTCAATTCTGGTCAAGGGCATGTACCTTGGTTGCAGGCACATCCCCAGTGGGAGGTGTGCAGGAGGCAGCTGATTGATGTTTCTCTCTCATCGATGTTTCTAGCCCTCTATCTCTCTCCCTTCCTCTCTAAAATCAATAAAATATATTTTTAAAAAAAGAATAGCATGAGAAAAGATATAGTAACTGAAAACAGAAATAAAGAATGACATAGCACAAATAAAGAACACTTTGAAAGGAATACATAGCAGATTAGGGGAAGCTGAGGATCAAATCAGTGGATTAGAAGATAGGGTTGAAAAAAATCTCTGAATCAGAGAACCAGAAAGAAAAAAAAATTAAAAAACAGGAGGACAGCTTAAGGGAGCTGTGGGACAATGTGAAATATAACAATGTTAGAATAGCAGGTGTGCCAGAAGAGGCAGAAAGGGAGAAAGGGATAGAGAACGTGTTTGAAGAAATAATGGCAGAAAACTTCTCTAACCTGCTAAGGAAAAAGGTACACAAGTTCAGGAGGCACAAAGAACCCTAAGCAAGAAGAACCCAAACAGGCCCATGCCCAGACATATAATAATTAAAATGCCAAAAATTACTGGTAAAGACAAAGAGAGAATCTTAAAGGCAGCAAGAGGAAAGAAAACTGTTACTTACAAAGGAGCTCCCATAAGCCTGACACCTGATTTCTCATCAGAAACACTACAGGCCAGAAGAGAATGGCATGAAATACTCAAGGTAATGGAAAGCAAGGATCTGAGATCAAGATTACTATATCCAGCAAGGCTATCATTCAAAATAGACCGTGAAATGAAGAGCTTCCCAGACAAAAAGAGACTAAAGGAGTTCATCACCACCAAGCCAGCATTACAAAAAACACTAAAGGGATTGCTGTAAGGGAGAAACCTAGCCATACAGAATTAAAATGGCTATAAATAAGTACCTCTCAATAATAACCCTAAACGTAAATGGATTAAATGTTCCAATCAAAAGGCATAGGATAGCTGAATGGATACAAAAACATGACCCAATTATATGCTGTCTACAAGAGAACCACCTCAGAATAAAAGACACACACAGGATGAGAGTGAAGGGATGGAAAATTTTTTCCATGCAAATGGAAAAAAAAAAATAGCTGGAGTAGCAATACTCATATCCGCCAAAATAGACTTCAAAATGAAGGCCATCACAAGAAACAACAAAGGTCACTACATAATACTAAAGGGATCAATCCAACAAGAGGACATAACCCTGGTAAACATATTTGCACCCAATATAGGAGCACCTAAATATATATATATATTTAAAGCCTGTTTAAAGGGAGTTGGCTCCAGCAGCCACTTTGGACCATGAGGTAACCCTGAGGATGAAAGCCACATGCCACAGCAAGAGAGAAACCTGGATTCCTCTTTTCACTGTGGAGCAACCATTCCAGCCTGAGATTGCTTGCTTCTAGCCATTCTTTATGTGAGGGGGGAAAAAAAAGTCTGTATTGTTAAACCACTGTTGTTTGGGGATTTTCCATGTGCACCCACATGGGTACAGTTAGAAATAGAAGAAAACTTGCCCTAGCCGGTTTGGCTCAGTGGATAGACTGTAGGCCTTTGGACTGAAAGTTCTGGGTTTGATTCTAGCCAAGGGCACATGCCCAGGTTGCTGGCTCAATCCCCAGTAGGGGGTATGCAGGAGGCAGCTGATCAATGATTCTCTCTCATCATTGATGTTTCTCTCTCTCCTTCTCCTTCCTCTCTAAAATCAATAAAAATATGTGTAAAAAAAAAAAAGAAATAGAAGAAAACTTCACAGGGCTTTGAAGGAGACAACAGGTCACTAAGTGAAGAGTGAGATTCATTTTCCATAATGCCTACTCAGTCTCAAACTGGTGAAGTTTCAGTCATCCAAGAATGAAAGGGTAATTCTAGCAGTTTTCCGAAGGAAAAAAACAAACAGGTTATTTTTAATTCAGCAAGGGCCAGGTTGGCAAGATTTTCTCAAGAAGTTAGTGACTCCAAACTCCAAATACACAGGGATGTCTTGAAAATATGGAGAGAAAATAGTTTAAACCTAGAATCGTAAACAATCAAGCTTACTTTGAAGTTCAAGGGCAAACACCACAACATTTTGGAAATGTGAGGACAAAAAAAGCTTTTCAGATATTTCCTGGGGAAAAAAATTACTCTAGGATGTATTTCAGAAAAAAGAAAAAGTCCAAGAAAGCAAGCAAGCATGTGATACTGGAATCAGTGGTGAGAAAATAAACTAATAAGACTTACAGTTAAGTCAAGAATTGTTCCTGTGCAGAGTGAAAATAAATGAATACAAGATAGCAATGTTAAATTCAATGATCAGATGATTTTACCGTAGGAGTTGGCTGTGAGGTTGCAGTGGACAGTGGAGAAGTGAAAGTTTGCGAAGGGTCTCGTCTTGTTTTGCAACAGCATCTAAATGTCAATTTCCAACTGCTGATGGAAAATAAAGGTTAAATATATGTGTTCAAAACCTAAGGGTTAAAAGTCACTAAGAGTGAGAGGTAACCACAGGGGCAAGAGGGTGACAGAGAGGAGAAGGAGGGCGAGGGAGAAAGAAGAAGAGAAAAACCAAACACCTTCTCACTCAAAATAAACACGCAAACCAAAATTCCCAAACTCTTGGAGAAATTTCATGGTAGGAAAAACAACTGAAAACGAACCTCCCCCCCCCCCCCCCCCCCCCCAATTCACGGCAGACAAAAAGGATTTTCGAGGACGATCTGACAAAGAAAGACTGTATCATGGTCACATAGGGATTATTCCAGAACTGGACAGAGAGCCATTGAGAAATCTACTCATGATCAAAAGAAACAGATGAACAGATTAAAGGGAGGAAAAGGGTAGGTTTATCCTGATAGATGCTTCTAAATATTTGATTGTACAAAAGCCATTCCTGAGTAAAGAAATAAATAAATAAACCTCGGCAAATGGGGAGATGAAGGGAGGCTGGCATCTCTGGTATCGACTAGAACCCCGTGGCAACACCCAAGGCAAAGGGTACGTTGGAGCCCCCTGGTCAGGGCATAAAGGAGAGGCTGCCCACAATCGTCAGTCTCCCAACTTAACCTCTAAATTCAATGGAATCTACCTCAAAATTCCAAAAATGTTTCAAAAGGATTTTTAAAAACTATATATTTTTATTGATTTCAGAGAGAGAAAGGGAGAGGAAGAGAAACATCAATGATGAGGGAGAATCATTGATCCGCTGCCTCCTGCACGGCCCCTACCTGGGATCGAGCCTGCAACCCAGGCATGTGCCCTGACCAGAAATAGAACCTCCCAGTTCATGGGTCGACACTCAACCACTGAGCCACACTGGCTGGCTCAGAAGGATTTTTAATGGGCTTGACAAACTGATTCTAAATTACAACAAACCAAAGATGAGAGACTTGCTCTATTCACTATAAAAGTAATAAGGGATATAATAGACAGATGGAACAGAAAACAGTAAGGAAAATAAGCAAGTAGGAATTTGGAGAGTAATAAAGGCATTTCAAATTACCAAGTCAAGGATGGGCTGCATTCACATAATTAATGATATTGCCACAATTAGCAGATGGTTCTTCAAGTTAGATTATTACTTTCCATATTACCCACCCCTCTAAAGTCTAAGTGGGTCAACGATCTACAAACCAAAGCTAAAATAATAAAAGCATCACCAATATTTCTTTAATCTTGGGGGTTGAACAAGGCATCCAATCCAGAAAGCATTAAGTGAAAAATAATGACAGATTTGAGTTAGAAGCAATTCATACACTTTTATATGAAACAAGATACCTTAAACGTGGTGAAGAAAACACACAAGCGATAATCTGGAAGAATGTATTTTCAACATACAGGAGTACACTGTTAATACCCATAACGAGTGACTCACTCCTAGAGCGAGAGGTACAGGCAGAGAACTCATCAGAAAACGGACAAAAGACATTTCCGTGTCCGTCTCTGAAGGACGTCATTGGTGAAGACCCACAGCTTCACCCCTAATCAGAGGAAAACGTCCACGCAGAACCAGGCAATTTTCATCTATTCCATTGGACCCGATTAAAATATTCTTTTTCTAAAGAGAAATCGGCCCTTTCATGCATGACCATGCGGGCATATGTTAATTTTGCTACTTGGAGGATGATTTGAAAATATTTGCATAAATTTTAAACACGCACTCTCTTGCCGAGCAAGTCGGCTTCCAGGAATCTGGGCTGCAGGAACACGCTCACAGGTGTGGATAAACCAGAAACGACCTACGTGTCCCTCCGTAGGGCCAACTGTCACGTGGCCATTCTAATAAAGGCCACGTACTTCTTAGGATTAACACACGAGTTAAATCTACATGTATATTGTAGAAAGTTGCTAAAACTTACTAGGCGAGAAAATAATTCAGAACGATATGTACGTAAAAATCCCATTTATGTACAAAGAAAAACGATATACTTACATTAAGCTTGAAAGTGTTTGGGAGGGTACATGTGGTGAAGAGGGCGGAGCGTGGGACTAGGGGATAGAGGTGTCGACACTGTCTTCTATGCTGCATAATTCTGGGCTATTCTAATTTTTAAAAATATATGTTTATTGATTTCAGAGAGGAAGGGAGAGGGAGAGAGAGAGAGAGAGAAACATCAATGATGAAAGAGAATCACTGATCGGCTGCCTCCTGCACGCCCCACACTGGGGATCGAGCCCACAACCCGACCATGTGCCCTTGACTGGAATCGAACCTGGGACCCTTCAGTCCCCAGGCCGACGCTCTGTCCACTGAGCCAAAACAGCTAGGGCTAGTCTAATTTTTCATAGAGCAGATATCCATGCATTTTCTTGATTAATATTAAATATGCTGATTAAGTCATGAACTGTCCTGGAGTATTGGTGAATACAGCGCAACATCCGTGAAACTGATGAATAAGAAGAGTGACCGAGAGCTACCAGGAAAGGTCTTACTCATCATTAAACTGGTAAGACAGTAGGAGGGGTGACAGGCAGAGGAAATTGGCACCTGGTTACACAGAATGTAACAGGGCTTGGAAGAGGAGAAATCGCACATGGGCAGCTGTCACTCAAGGCTGTCTGGGGCGGCCCCACAGGCTTGGACCCTAGTTCGGACCCCTAGACTCACCTGCCCTCCCATCCACAGGGCGATTGCATACACCTGCACCTACCGTCATACACCTGCACATACGTGCCGGCACCCCCAGACACCCACCCAGACAACACACTTGGGGCCAGAACACACACACCTGAGTCCAAACCCAGCTAAGTGACAGCAGCTCAGGGCGGGTGTGGCAGCCAATGCATTCTTTGAGGGAGAAACATATGTCTGTGGGGAATGGGACTGGGCCTTCTCATTTACAAAGAAAAACTATATGCTTACACTAGGGGCCCGACGCACGAAATTCGTGCAAGGCGCTTGGCCCTCGCAGCCCTGGCTGCCTCAGTCCTCGCGGCCAGGGCTGCCTCGTGGCCCTGCAGCCCTGCCCACTGGTCATTCTGGAAGGTCATTCCGGAAGGTCATTCCACCGTCCAGTCTAATGAGCATATTAGCTCTTTATTATATAGGATTAAGCTTAGCAAGTGTAATGTAAAGTAGCTTCCTCCCAAGCCCTGGGCCTGAGCCTGGCAAGGCTCTAGGTTTCCCCTTCAGCCTCCCAGTCTCTCTGAATCCTCCCTCTCCTTCTCTCTCTCTCTTTCTCCCCCCCCCCCCCCCCCCCCCATTCCAGAGGTGAGGACACAGAAGCAGGGAGCAGGGAATGGATGTTCCCACGGCCTCCTCGACACCTTAGTAAACAAAGCAAAGATGACAGAACACAGTGTCTGACTCCCAGGCCTGAGCTCTCCATCACCCCGGAGATAACTCCCCGTTTCCAGGACAGCTGGACCCCACCAGTGAGGCCCCCCCCCCATCCCCCCGGCCCCTCACACAGCCCACCAGCTGCCCGAGGAGTCTGGGCTCAGGTCTTTCCAAGAGGCCAAGCCTTAACTTCCCCAAGTCCCCAGAGCACACCTGCCCATCAGCACCCCCAGCTCTCCCTGTCCCTTCCGTCCCAGTTTTCCCACACTCCCCTGCTCCCCACCCCACCTGTCAGCCTGCCCCCTAAAGCCAGGTCATACCTCCTTGTGGGGGGACACACCAGGCTTCTGCTGGAGGCTCCAGGCGGCAGCGAGCCTCTCACGCTTCCTATTTATGCTGACGTCGTTGTTAGGAAACCGAGAAGCAGAAAGAGGAAGCGATGCCCGGGCCGTTTCTGCGCAAGTGGCCCCTCACAAGATTGATGGGCTTCTTAGAACTTTCATCCCGAGCCTTACCGATTGTGCCCTCTGCCCCCCATTGTCTCCTGCACATCCTCTGATGGTCAGCTCAATGCCAAGTTTCTCTACGGAGACTCCCCTGATGCCGCAGAGGGTTGTGGGGGGGAGGTGGCTGCAATCCCCAGAGCAGGGGAGCCCCCAGAGAGCATGGACTGTGGACTCCGCTGGGCTCCCACCTCCACGCCTGCTCCCATTCCCTGCGGGTAACTGTGCCAGGTCTCAGGTCCAGGTCTGCTACTGACAAGCATCTAAAACGTCAAAGGCCCATTGAGGCAACCAAGGAGATGCTGATGGCGAGACGGGAGCTCAGACCTGGCCACAGTGACCCCCGAGGGTTGGTCGGTATGACTTGGATCCCCCCATGTCCTTTTGCCTTGCACCTGCCCACACGGTCCCACAGTCCTCAGCATCCATGGCTGTCTTTCCCCAACGCTGCCTTACGTGCGGCTCGCACTCTCTCCCCAGCACCCAGCACACGCCCTGGCACAGAGGGGCCCTGAGTGACTGCAGGTGGAATGAGTGAAAGACTCCTGAGCATGGCAGGGCTGGGGTTAAGGCAAACTGAGTGAGGCACGCCCTTGGGTACAAAATGTAAGGGGGCACCCAAACAGTCAGTCATCAAGATACATCATGTTTTAATGCAGTATTGTGAAAAGACAAAATTCATTCAAGAAATTAACAATAAACCAAATACGACATTTTAAATCAAGTCCAGCTCAATAGCACTGCCCCCTCAATAACAGACGCCGTAGTGGAGTCTGAGGCAGAAGGAAAAGCAGAGGCAGAGTGTAGAGGAGGAGGGCATGGGGGCAGGGACGGGGACACGGGGCAAGAAGGTCCGGGAACCTGTAACAAAGCTCTTGGACTCTGGCCTTTTCCTGCCAGGAAGGGCAAAAGCCTGGCCGGGAGCAGGAATGAAGCCCAGGCCGGAGGCAGAGTGCTGGCAGCAGGGCCGAGTTCTCTCTCGGGACTTCGGCTGGAGTGGAATTCCTCCCTGTGGAGAGGCAGCAGGGGTGTGTCCAGGACTGAGAGGCGGGAGTTAAAGTGACAGCAGGGCCTGCCTGCTCTCCTGGGCTCTCCCACCCAGCTCACCCTCCCTGTGCATCTCTGTGTGCTGGGCAGGCTGAGGGCTGGGGACCCCAGCAGGGGCCACACCCAGGCCTGGTCAGTGAGAGCCCAGTTTGGGGAAAGAGGCCTTTCTGGAGGTCAAGGTGATGCTGTTGTAATTAGCTAGTTATTAACCATAGGAGAGGAGCAGAGGGAGACAGCAGGCACTATAAGCAGGGCCGTTTCAGGCAGCTTCACCAGGGAGCTGCAACTTTGCACGCCCCAGGGAGCCACCGGCTCCTTCCCTGCAGATCACGGGGGAAGGGACTGGACAAGGGGAAGGCGGGCCCATGCGCAGTGAGTCCGGGGAACATAGGCAAGGTCCTTGCCTGTGGGTCTCACCTGGGAACAGAGATCACTGGCCAGGGTCGCTGGGCTCTCCAGGGCGCTGGGGATTTCTGCTGCCAGGGAGCTTGGGGAGGTCCATCTCATTGCCCCAAAGAAAGGTCTAACCCCACTGCCTTCAAGAGAGGGCAAGAGACCCCAACTGTGAGGAGTCAGGCTCCCATCGGCCTGGCCGAAAAGCTGCCCTCCCTCCGCACCAGACTCCTGCACGCGCTCCGGTCTCCGGGCAGGCTCTGAGGGCCTTGAGGTCACATGCTTTCATGCCAAAACCTCTGTCTTCTTCAGGTGCCTCTAAGAAGGCCTCCTTATTGGGGAAGAAAGGGAAAAACACCTGTGCTCCCCGCTGACTCAGCAGCCAGTACTTTTCCACTCCTATTCCTCTCCCCTCACCTCCTTCCTCTCACCCTCACCCCTCCCCTCACCCTCCCGGGCCCCAGGGAGCCTTTTGTTCTGGTTTCCTCAACAGTGAGAGGATCCATCTGCCCCTCCACTGGCACTTCACTTCATGGAGAAGAGTGGAAAGGGGGGTATTTGGTGCTTTCTTGGGTTTTACACTCTTGCTTCTACCATCACAGTAAGTGATGAAGGCTTAACTCTTTCCCTTTGGGGCTTGTTGCTGTACCTGGCCACTCCCGCCCCTGGCAGTCACCCCCCTCCCCCCCCCTCCCCCCCCCCCCCCCCCCCCCCCCCCGCTCCCAGCCCAGGTGAGCTCCTGACAGGTAGTCAGATCCCTTTCCCAGGTGGCTAAACTGCACCTCAGCTTCTGGGCGCCCCACGTGACGGGGACTCAGCAGTGAGGTGGCCTGAAAATAGACTATCAGAATTTAATTGTTCAACTTTGAAATATAAAATTGCCCATGATACAAAAACAAACGAGCCAGCGACAGCAAGAAGAAGCCAGAAAAAATAAAAAATAAAACAAGACAAGCTGAATCATGCTCACGAGGGTGGCTTTGATGTGGGTGTGCAATCCCACAGGGGATCCGGGGCTGTGGTTACTGATGTGGTTCTGATGAGAGGGGAGGGGAACGAACCCTTGCTTTTCTCAGCTCTGTAATTCCTGGCCAACTGCCTTGACAGTCATGGAGCCCAGCTCCTCTCTGCCCGGGACTTAGGAAGTTCAGCTCATGGAATTTTTAAAAAAGTTCTCTACTGGCCCTAACTGGTTTGGCTCAGTGGATAGAACCTCAGCCTACAAATTGAAGGGACCCAGGTTGCAGGCTCACAGGAGGCAACCAATCAATGTTTCCCTCTCACATAGATGTTTCTCTCTCTGTGTCTCTTCCCCTCCCGTCCACTCTCTCTAAAAATCAACGGAAACAATACCCTCGGCTGCTCTACTGTATCTGCTTTTAAATGTTTTAAATTTCCCTACTCTAAAGTACATGTATACAATCTTCAGTGCACAGGGCAGTGAGTATTTATAAATCTATACACCCATGCAACCACCACCAGGTCAAATGCGGAACATTCCAGACTCCCGCGGCCTCCTTTGCTCCCCCTCACTGTCACTATCTCCCAAAGTTCATCACCATTCTGATTTTTCTCACTATAAATTAGTCGTGCCTATTTTTTAATTGTTGTAAAATATAGATAATAAATATAAAATATGTCATTTTACCATTTTTAAAAATGACTTTTAAAATTGATTTTTTAAAGAGAGAGGAAGGGAGAGGAAAACACTGATCGACACTGGGAATCGAACTGGCAACCTTTCTGTGCATGGACAACGCCCAACCAAATGGCCAGGGCCACTTTTACCATTTTAACGTCCACAGTTCAGTGGCATTAAGCACATGCACGCTATTGCACAACCATCACCACCATCCATCTCCAGAACTTTTTCATCATCTCCAACGGAAACTCTCTGCCCATGAAGCAGTAATTCTCCATTCCCTACCCTCCCCGCCCCCGACACCACCCCCCGTCCCGGGCACCCATCATTCTATTTTGTCTCCATGATTTCGACTCCGCTAGGTACCCACAACCTCGGTATGTGCCCTGACTGGGGGCACACACATACTTTTGGTGCTTGAGATGATGCTCCAACCCACTGAGCCACCCGGCCAGGGTCGACTGATGGTCTTTTGGAGCAAGGTAGTGACAGAGCACTCTGGTGACCACTCAGGGTCACTGTTGCACAGCTCAGGGGGCACCATTTAGAATCCCATCAAGCACCGTGTGAATGGTGCCCCTGGCGTTGTCACAGCAAGGGTGCCTGTGAGGAAGGGCTGGTGCTGAGAGGGGTGCAGGGCAGGACAGTCGGATGAGAAGCTCTGGGAGACATAGTAAGGCCTGGCTAGGGGCTGGCAGAAGGGACAGACAGAAAGCTTCAGGACCCTGAGTCATTGCCAGAGGAGAGTTAACACAAATTCCGGTCTAATAGCAGGTGGGAAGGTCAGGTGGGCAGAGGTACTGATTGTAAACTGTTTCTGGAAAGACCTTCGGAACAGGGCTGGCTGTGTTGAGGAGATAATGAACTGAGGTTTGGGTAGTTGCACTTGCTCAAGAAAGAAGAGGAAGTTCACTTAGATACCATAACATTAAAAAAATATCTGATTGTAGATCAAGCATGTCAAACTTGCAGCCGGCAGGCTGCGTAAATGAGGCATGCGGTACACCGGCTGCGAGTTTGACACGCTTGTTGTAGATAAATTCCCAGACATGATCCATCAAAGGGAGTCATTCCTCATCCAAAGGGGACGAATGGAAGAGTCTGTGGCTTTGGAGATGGTGTAGGGAGGCCTCCTGTGTCCTCCTGAGATCATCCTTGGTGCCTTTACATTCCTATTTGATCCAATCCCACCTGTCCACTCCATTCAATGCAAGGACACTCTAGTCCAGCCCACAGATGGTCATTGAGCATCTACAACTCCTCAGCATCAGAGATAAGAAGTAAATGGTATGGTCCCTGCTCCTGACTGGGAGCAGAAATGCAAGCAACTACAGCAGAAGAGGGAAGATGCTAAATGGGAGGTTCTGCAGGCCATGGAGGGAGGGCAGAAGCAGGAGAGTCTGCTAGAACAGTACCCAAACCGGGGTGGCGCCAGGCAACAGAGGCTTACTGTCTCACAGTCCTGGAGACTAGAAGTCCGGGATCAAGCTGTCAGCCAGCCGCACTCTCTGAGGGCTGGAGGGGAGAATCCTTCCTGCCTCTTCGGGCTCCAGTGCTTGCAGGCGATCCGTGCTGTTCCGTGGCTTACAGATGCATCACTCCATCACAGGGCCGTCTTCTCTGTGAGTCGTCACATCTTCCACCCTCTGTGCACTTCTCTGTGTCCTACTTTCCCTTTTATAAAGACCCCAGTCATATTGGGTGAGGGCCTACCCTAATAACCTCATTTGTACTTGAGTTTCTCCTTAATGACCCTGTTTCCAGGTGAGGTCACATATGATGTTCCGGGGGTTAGAACTTCGACATACCTGGGGGGCGAGTACAATTCAACCCCATAATGTGGGTGTCAGAGCAGGTGGGTGAGCAACTAAGTCAACACTGGGATCGAGAGTCTGGCTTCTCGCAGCCAAGAGGAGAGGTGCAGAGACATGTGGAGGAAGCGGGAATGCTTCCTGGGGTGTTGGATTGGAATTGGGAGTGTTATGACTTTCAATAAATGTACCTACGTATGTTCATTCATTCATTCATCCATGTCCTGGCTTTGTCCTCAGAGAAGGTCTGAGCATAGTGACACCCCAGCAGCAGTGAGCCCTAAACACCATTCTCCGCTGAAAGGAAGACTGCTCCTTGGGGAAATGCCCAAGTCCAAGGCTGGGGCAGGAGAAGTCCAGAATAAGACAGGAGTGTTTTATGATATCTGATCACCAGGGAGGCCTTAATGGATGGTGGGAACATGTCTAAAGGATAGGGGACAGTCACCAGAATGAAGAGGATGCTGGGTGGGATTTTGGTGGTGACAGTAGTGTGCCACGCCAGCACGGCCAGGTTTGGTGAGCCTGAGGAGAAGCGGTGAAGGATTAAAGAAGACAGACAATAGAATACAGCTGGGGCTGGGTGGATCTCCCATGCCTGGATGAGGACAGAGAGACCCAGCCTGCAAGCTGAAGCTTTAGTTTATAGTCAGAGCACACAAAGCAAAACAAGGAAAGTGGTCAACATGTTTACAATGTTCTTGTGAGTTTCACTTTGTTTTGGCAGCACTTGTTGCACCTCCCACAGTCCATTAGCTACCTAGGAAGGAACTAGGGAGGACTATAAGGTCAAGCTTAATTATGCTAGGAGTGCTCTGCCCTCCAAGCTGTGACTTGTTTGTGGCCCTGCCACAGGTCAGTCCGAGGCTTGACTCTATAGCCGCTCCCTACAAGTAGGAAGAGAGAAGAGTGAGTAGACATGTTTGAAGGATATAATCACAGGATCCGGTGATGACATTATCACGTAACCTTACAGAGCCTGGAGGAGTAGCCACCAGGTGTTTCTTTGTGTAGCTGGCAGGGAGGAGGAAGGACAGGGGCAGGTCTGGGAGGGGGAGAGGACGCCTCCAAGAGCAGTTCTATGGGCCGGCTGCTGAGCCCTGCACGTGGAGAATGTCTTTCAGGGTTTGCAGAAGGAATTGGTTTCCCAGGTGGGGGAGCTGCTCTGACATCCTGGAGTTGGAGAATTTGTGGTTTGAGCCTTCAGGATTCCACCCCCATCATCAGACCATCTCATGTAGGACATTCAGACAATGGAACATTATTCGGTGCTAAAAAGAAATGAGCTATCGAGCCATGAAAAGAAACGGAGAAGCCTTACATGCATGTGACTAAGTGAACAAAGCCAGTCTGAAAAGGCTACATGCTGTATGATTCCCACTGCATGACATTCTGGAGAAGACAAAACTAGGGAGACAGTAAAAGGTCAGTGGTTGCCAGGATTTGGGGGAGGGATGAAGAGGAGCACAGAGGACTTTTAGGGCAGTGATACTGTTCTGTGTGATGCTCTCATGATGGATACATGCCATCACACATGTGTCCAAACTATAGAACATACACCACCTGGAGTGAACCCTAATGGAACCTGTGGGCTCTGGGTGATGATGTGTCAGTGTAGGTTCCTCAGTTGTAACAAATGTTCCTTCTGGTCAATTGTCACTATACCTAAAGTGATCTAGGTTTTCTCCTATGTTACCTTCTAGGAACTTCATAGTTCTTCATTTTATATTTAGATCGATGGTCCACGTTGAGTTAATTTTTGAGTTAATTTTTGTGAAGTGTCTAAATTCATGTGTGTTTTTTAATGTGGATGTCCAGTCATTCCAACCCCATTTGTTGCAAAGACTGACTTTGCTCCATTGTGTTGCCTTTGTTCTCTGGTCAAAGTTCAGTTGACTATATTTATGGAGATCTATTTCTGGGATTCTGTTCCACTGGCCTCGTCATCTATTCTTTCACCAATATCACACTGTCTTTAACAACTGCTGTAGCTTTACAGTAAGTCCAAGTCAGGTAGCATCAGCCCTCCAACTTTGTTACTTTCCTTCAATATTCTGTTCTCCATCTTAACTTTGCTTCTCCATATTAACTTTGTATCAGTTTGTTGATATCCACTTCCTAGGATTTTTATTGGGGTTTTGTTGGCTCTATAGATCAAATTGGGAAGAACTGACATCATGACAATACTGAGTCTTCCTGTCCATGAATATAGAATATCTCTTCATTTAGTTTGTCCTTCTTTGATTTTATTCTTCAGAGTTTCATAATTTTTCTCATATAAATCTTACACATATTTTTTGAGATTTATATATGAGCATTTCATTTGGGGGGCAATGTAAATGTTATTGTGTTTTTTAATTTAAAATTCTACTTGTTCATTGCTGGTATAGAGGAAAGAATTGACTTTTGTATATTAATCTTGTATTTGCAACCTTGCTGTAATCACTTATTATTTCCAGGAGATTTTTTTTTGGTCAATTATTTCAGATTTTCTACATGTCATCTACGAACAAAAACAATTTTATTTATTCCTTTCCAATATGCATACCTTTTATTTTATTTTATTACCTTATCACATCAGCGAAAATGTCCAGTACGATGCTGAAAAGCAGTGGCGATCTTACCTTATACCTAATCTTAGTGTGAAAGCTTCAGGTTCCTCATCATTGGTATAATAGAGATTGCTATAGGTTTTTGTAGATAATCTTTATCAAGTTGGGGATCACCTTGGAGAGTCTCAAGGAGAGCTGAGGAGCAGCTGTGACTCTGTGCATCCCTCCTGTCTTGGGTCAGGGCTAGTACTAGTGTTGAGGATGAATCCGAGTCTCCGGCTGGGGTGTGAGGGGGCAGGGGCTCAGCCATGGGAAAGGAGAACATGAAGACATCACTGATGGGAAGCATTTGGGGAGAGGCCTGGACAGATTCTGAGTATGACTCAAGGCACGGAGGTGCCTCTGACCAAAGGTGTCCTGAGGACAGAGGTGCGGATGGAGCAGCCAAGAGACCTGGGTGTGGAGTGCTGTTCTCAGAGGGCAGGCTGGGATGGGGCCCTGCATAGTCACAGGGAGCCTGGGGCACTGGCCCTGGTTGGAGAAGCTGACAGAGAGATGGGAGGGAGCTTAAGGACCACATGGCCCCTCTCCTCATTCTGGAAACCCCCACCCTCACCCCCCTTGGCAGGACCTGTCCAGGACTCTGTTCCTAGTTTCAAGCATACCTTCCCCGAGGCCTGCCTCAGATCCTGCTTCTCTCTAGACGGTCCTTTCAGTCAGATCGCTATCTCTAGACTGTTATCTCTCTTCGTGTTGCATAATTTGTTCCTTTTGAATTGGTCATTTCTTGAGTACAGCAGAGGAAGTGGTAAGCATGTGTCCTGGGGAGATTAGTATGGGAGTGGGGAGATGGCTGGACGCCTGTGGTCTCTCACCCCGCACCGCCTCAGGTGATGGGCAAGGGGAGATTGGGCTTTGGTGAGGAGGCAGTTGAGGACACTGAGTAGATGCTGAGTGCATGGGGTCATCAGCTCTGGGGTCCAAGGCCATCAGGGCCTCTCCCATCTGGGTGCTGGCCCAGGGACCTGACCCCCCACCACTGTTTCTTCCCTTCAGACTGGCCGGTGGGGTGGCCTTCGATGCCGTGGATTCTTGTGTAGGCTCTCCGCATCCCCTGCTTCTCTTCAAGGGGCCGCTCCCCCTGTAGCCTCAGGGATTCCTGCTCCTCAAGGCGGGAAGCCTGGGAGCTGCCATAAGCCCATCCCACATCCTCAGGGCTGTTGTTTTCCTACTTATTACAAAGCAAAACCTGACGGGATAAGCAATGTGGTTAATTGAGGGAAGTCAGAAAGTTCTGGAATTTCCGTGGACCTTACTCCACACAAAGTGGTCGTGGTGCTCAGAGATGCTAACCTGGTTCTGAGGCCTTCAGGGAGCCTGCCTGTCCTTTTATTTCGAGGAGGAGGAGCCCCAGCTGCCCTCAATGCTGCCTGAGAGAGCAGCCCTGAGGAGGCCTTCACGCCTCACAGGCACTGAGTGGGAGAGAGGGCATCTGGGCAGCAGCCCCAGGCCAGCCAGAACTGGCTACCATCTTCCCCAAGAGACCACAAGGGCGGGGCCAGCCGGTTGACTCCCTGCTTCACCCGGTCACTGCCAGAGTCCATGCTCCCCAGGCTCCCCCGTGACCCAGAACTTCACAGTCAGGGCCCTGGTCCGATCTCTCACCTTCCCAAACCCCTCCCCATGCTTGTGGGGACTCATGGGACTCACGGACAGCTCACTCTCTTAGCCTCTGCTCTGACAGTTCCTTTCATTCTTGTTAAGGTGGAACTGCCCCCCTGCCCCCAAATGCCTATGTTGAAGTCCTAACCCAACCCCCCCCCCCCCGTACTCCAGAATGCGACCTCTCATTTAAAGTCTTGACAGAGGTAGTGAAGTTCAAATGACGTCATCAGGGTTCAAAGAGGCCAAAATGAGCCCTTAATCCAATGTGGCTGGTGGCAGAGCTGAGTTCAGAGCCTGTTTCTTTCCACAGCACCACAGCCAACAGGTGAAGTGCATGGACACTGATTTCCCGTGTTAACTGTTTCCTGAGTCATTGAGTTCCCTGATGACTGTTATTAACTCACTAGAGGCCTGGTGCACGAAATTCGTGCACAGGGGGTGGGGGGTGGGTCCCTCAGCCTGGCCTGCACCCTCTCCAATCCTGGACTATTGGCTCCTAACCGCTCACCTGCCTGCCTGCCTGATTGCCCCTAACCCCTCTGCCTGATCACCCTTAACCACCTCTGCCTGCCTGCCTGATTGCCCCTAACCCCTCTGCCTGCCTGCCTTCCTGATCACCACTAACCACCTCTGCTGACCTGCCTGATTGCCCCTAACCACCTCTGCCTGATCACCCCTAATCCCTCTGCCTGCCAGCCTGATCGCCCCTAACCACCTCTGCCTCAGCCCCTACCACCGTGGCTTTGTCCGGAAGGAGGACTGGACAACCGGAAGATGTCCGGTCGACCCAGTCTAATTAGCAATATATTACCCTTTTATTAGTATAGATGGGGGTTCTAGGGATCCAGTTGCCCAGGTTTCTGAGGTTAAGAGACTTTAGGGTCTCCGAAGCTAATGTTGCTATTCAAATGCCTCACTTTCTAAGCAGAAAAGACACAAACCCTGGACCCAAATCACCAAGCATCCCGCCTGGCATTATTTGGGTTTGAGTGTGCCTGGTTGAAATGCCAAATGGGCGAACACATCCATCTGCCTTACAGGAAACCTACTGAATTCCCGTAAGGCCTGGGAG
Organism: Cnephaeus nilssonii; assembly: GCF_951640355.1. NCBI lineage: Eukaryota > Metazoa > Chordata > Mammalia > Chiroptera > Vespertilionidae > Cnephaeus > Cnephaeus nilssonii. The sequence continues at coordinate 7,301,808 of NC_137077.1, forward strand.
GAAAAGACCGTTTGTAAGTGTCCACTGACAGTAAGAACTGTCAGCAGTTCCTGGATGACTTTGTAGCGGGGCGGGGGAGGCAACTTCTCCTTGAAGGAACTGCTATTGGAAGGATCGGGTGGGGCGGGGGGCGGGGTGGGAGCCTGGCCCAGGTGTCTGGGTTCCCTCCAGGCTCCAGCAGCCTCCTCCGCCCCCCTCCCTGCCGCACCAGCGTCTCCAGCTCCAATGCTCACAGTTCCTTGTGAAGCTCAGAGATGTGCGTCTGCATTTACTGGGTGAGCGTTGTGTGTCAGGCAGTGGGCAAGACAGATACCTTTATTTTCACAAAACCCTATGACAAAGGAAGGTAATGTTATTATTGGCCCGTTTCACACCCGAGGAGACTGGGTCTCTTACGCAAGTTACCCCGCTAGGAAGTGCTGGAGAACCCATGTTTTCACCCAGGGGCCAGACAGCCGCCCCGGCTTCCCCTTTTCACAGCAGCCTCCAGGTGGGCAGCTGCCTCCCTGTCCTCTCCCTCTCCCGCCCCATGCCCATTTATACCAGCCCTTCCGTCCCTTAGTCCCATTCCTCCTTGGTCCCAAAGGCAGATGACCTTCCAAACCAGAGCTATTTAAGGGTTTGTTGTACTTACTTGTGGGGAAATAGAACATTAACCAGAATTTCATAGGTGGAAAGTCCCCAAGTTTTCAGCCCGGGAAGACAGCTCCAAACACCCCCCCACAACAGTCTAGATTCCATCCCCTGCCTCCTTTTCCAAGGCCCGGCTCACCAATCCACAACCTCGTCCTGCCCTGTTCTCGGGAAAGCCCCACTTCCATCACATTCAGCTGCCAAGAGTGGAGAAAACACACTGAGGTCACATTCCCTGATTGCCTGGTGCATTCTTGGCACAACGAAGAGTAGAAGTCACTCCCTCTCAGAACCACGGGCATCATCCATTCTCTGCAGAGGAGCGACCGGTCACCCCTCACTCCGGCTGTGCCCCTTCTGGAGCCAGGAGAGAAAGACTTGATCAGTGTCACTGTCCAAAAGTGTGTGTGGTCGCTGAACGCAGGGAGGGAGCGAATGCTCTAACACAGTGATGGGCAACCTTTTGAGCTTGGTGTGTCAAACTTTGCCAAAAAACTGAGCATAACTCGGGTAGTGTGTCACTTTGAGGAAAAAACATTATTTCGCAAATGTTTCATTCTCAGGAGCAGCGAATGTTTCATCCTCAGCATGCGGCCGCCTCAGTGGCCGCGTGTCATCAGAAATGGCTACGCGTGTCAGTGCTGACACGCGTGTCATAGGTTCGCCATCGCTGCTCTAACAGATCAAAACAAGTCATTCCCCAAACAATGAAGGCAAAGTTCTGAAACTGGAGAATATGAACCCCCCGTGGGAGCCAACTTTTAAACTTAATCTCTATTGTATCTTTAATGTCATAGTGGAGACACAGGAAAGAGAGTGTGTAACAGATGTGTAATATAACAAACAGCTGTTTCTAAACATCGTGGGTGGCTTCATGTGCGTGTCACCATTGTGTTACAGTCAACGAGTGAACCTACTGTTCTCTGGACAAGTGTTTTGGTTGCTGACATTGTGGTGGGCTCATGGGAAAGAGACCTGCCAAGAAAATTGGTGCTTATGTCTCAGGAGTTCATTGTTGGGTCATAAAACACATGAATGTTCAACTTCACAAAATGATGGCAAATGGTTTTCCAAAGAGATTGAATTAATTTACATTCCTCTTATTGTTACTGAACATCTTTTCATATGTTTATTGGCCATTTATTATTTTCCTTTTCAATGAAATACTCCTGTCTTTTGCTCATTTTTAATATCATTTTGTTTTTCTTATTGATATGTGGAAATTCTTCATATATTCTGGATACTAGTCTCTTGTCAGTGATATGTCTTTCAAATATCTACTAGCTCTTGGCTTATCTTTCCCTTGTATCTTTTCATGAACAGAACTTCCTAAGTTTAATATAGTCACATTTATTAATATTTGTTTATTTTGTTTTGTTTAAGAAACCCATCCCTACCTCGAGATTAGGTAGATAAGTATCCTTCCAGCTTAAGACATCTAAAATTGCCTTTTGGAATAGTTTGAATTGGGGATCTAGTCTCATTTGTTTTGTATTCTCTGCAGTGGAGCAATTTGCCCAAGCACCATTTTTTAATCTTCTTTTTTTTCCCCACGGATTTGTAAACCTACATCTATCACATGTCAAATACCACGAATATCAAATATGCACTGTACTTCTGGGTTCTCTCTTCTGCTCTATTGCAAAATTGTCAGTCCCTGTGCCAATAACAGCTTTCACTCCCATTTTTGTACTTTTTTGTACTTTTTAGAGTCATATTTTAATTTGAATAACTTTATAATAGTTTTATTTTCAATTAAATGTATTGGGGTGACATTGGTTAATAAGATTATATAGGTTTCAAGTGTACAATTCTATGATACATCATCTGTATATTGCATTGTGTGCCCACCGCCCAAAGTCAAATCTTTTTCTGAAACCATATATTTGACCCCCTTCACCCTACTTCCATTGCTCTGTAATGTCTTACTATACTGAGGGTATGCCCCATCACTTTTTTCTTCTTCAAGGGTATGTTGACTCTTCCAAATCCCTTTCTCTTCTATATCTATAAGAATAAAAGCCAAATATGCTAATTAGACCAGACATCCTTCCTTCCAGACAAAGCCGCGGCAGGCAGGGGCTAAGGCAGAGATGGCTGCCACGGTGGCAGGGGCCAAGGGCCTTGCACAAATTTCGTGCATCAGGCCTCTAGTAAATTTTATAATTACTTTATGAAACTCTAAACAAACCAACAAAACCAAAACAATATTGGAGTGTTTTTCTAATTGCATTAAACCCATAGATAGCTGTGGTTCAATGGGAAAACAAATATCTTTATATATTAGCTTCCTATCCATGAACATGGGGTATCTTTCCATTTGTTTTGGTCTTCTTTAATCTTTCAGTTGAATTTATAATTCTATACGTATGTATACAGGTCTTGTACACCTTTAGTTAGATTTATTCATGTTGTAAAATTCTTTTCAAATTGTTTACTGCTGGAAAGGCAATCAACCTCTAGTATTAATGTCTCATAGTTAAACTCGGTTAACTAGCTAATCTCTATTATCACATCTAACAATTTTCCCATACATTCTATTGAGTTGTCTATGTAGATAATTATATCAAATATGAACACTGACAGATGTACTGTCACCTTCCAATCCTTATGCTTTAATTTCCTTCTATTGCCCCATTGACCTTGTCAGGACCTCCAGTGTTGAAGAGCTGGGCAATAATGGGCATTCTTGCCTTCTTGCTTTTTAAAGGAACTGCTATTAATATTCTAATATTTTCCTATTAAGAATGATGTTTGCTGTAGGTTTTCTTGAAGATAGTCTTCATCAGTTTGAGGAAGTCTCTTTATTCCCAGTATACTAAGAGTAAGAGTTGTGTATGTGTATTTGTGTGTGTGTGTGTATGTGTATGTATAGGCATGTATGTGTGATTTAAGTATGACTATATATTTTTTTAAAATATATTTTATTGATTTTTTACAGAGAGGAAGGGAGAGGGATCGAGAATTAGAAACATCGATGAGAGATAAACATCAATCAGCTGCCTCCTGCACACCTCCTACTGGGGATGTGCCTGCAACCAAGGTACATGCCCTTGACTGGAATCGAACCTGGGACCCTTCAGTCCGCAGGCCGACGCTCTATCCACTGAGCCAAACCTGTTAGGGCATGACTATATTTTTGTTTCAATTTCCTTTTCCCACATTTGTTGGGATGACCATATAGTTTTTCTCCTTTAATGTCTTATGTGGTGGTGAATATTTGTAGATGTTTAAATGCTGAACCTCCCTTGTATGCCAGGTTTAAACCCAATGTAGGCATTTGGATTTTGTTGATGTTTTTTGTTGGTTTTTTTACCCTGCTGGATTTAATTGGCTAAAATGTTGGTCTATATTCATCTATGTGATTGGCTCATATATAGTACTATTTGTACTATCTTTGCTTGAGCACCAAGATTATTCCAGTTGCACAGAAGAGTTAGAAAGGGAAGTATTTTGTCTTTTATATTCTGGAAGGTTTTTGTTTGTTTTTGTTTTGTTTTGTATTGGTCATATTAGCATGCTCTGTTCATTGAACGTTTGGTAGAATTTGACAAAACCTCTATATGCCTGATGAGGCCCAATAATTCGGCTTCAATTTATTTAACTGTTAATGGAAAATTTAGGCTCTAGTTCTCTTGATTTTTTTTTTACCAAGTTATACTGTTCTAAGTATATGCTTTGTCTAAAATTTAAAATATACAGCTTTTGATAGACTTCTCTTAATTTATTTTAAATCTCTATTTTATCTGTAATCATACTTCATTTCTAATACTGTTTTTCCCCTTTCTTTTTTATTATTAGTCTTGTCAGAGTCTTTCCAAAGACCCCATTTTTGGCCTTAGTCATCTTTTTCTCTTGCATTTGTTGTTGACATTGAGTTCTGTGCTTATCTTCTTACTCTCCTTGAAGTAATCTATTATTTCTTTTTTTTTTTTACTAGTAACTTCTGCTATTGGAAGCTTAACCTGTTAATTTCCAGCTATTTTTCTGCACTTTGCGTATTGTTATATTTTACAACTTAAAATGTTTTTTAATCCTCACCAAGTTAGAAATTTAAAAACACTTCTAAGTAACTGATAGCTCAACGAAGGTGATTATAAATGAATTTAAAGAAAACACTTATGATAGAATGACAAGGGGACATATAAAAACTTGTGGGATGTGGCAAAGTCCCATTTTTAAAAATCAGAGCCATTTGGGGCTCCTTGGGCCACTGAACCATCAGGCAGAGAAAGGAGTCACTGACTGACTGGGGTGGGGGGGCCGTCTGGGGGAGAATAAGTCGTTGCTACACAAAAGAGGCAATGTCTGGAGCTACAGTGACTTGTGTGGGGTGCCTCAGTATTTTCTGATCCCCGAGACCTGGTCAATGGAACACTGAGGCAACCCAATTAAGACAAGAATTCTAGTAAGTCAGAGCCCAATAAGAATGAAGCCTTGGGTCATCCCACCAAATGAAGAGCCCTAGTTGCCCACCGCACTGGCAGAGAGTAAGGGAACGTGACATGAGTGGCGAGAGGAAGGAGCTTGAGCTATAAACTTCAGATGTGTGACCAGCAGGGGATGCAGGGACTGTGACAGCCATGTGCATATTATTTAAACCATCACCCTCCCACTATTTTACATAAAAAATACCCGAGACAGCTAACATTTAGGTTTCCATTTGGAGTATGGATTGATATTGTCCTTTATGTTATTGTAGCTAATGAGACTGCCCATGTTCCCTGCCCAGGGAACATAGGATTTTCATTTGGATGAAGGACAAGAGAGGATGGTGAGGGATAGATGAGTGGACTGAGCCAGATGTCTCCATTTGCCCATTCCTACCTAGTCTACACTCTACTCCACCCTGCTCTGCCCTAGGCAGCCGACCTGCGTGGATTATAATAGCCTAGTCCTCAGACTCCCAGTTAGGTCTGGCAATGGGGAAACCCTCCTCCAGATATCGGAGGGAGGAAGGAGGAGGTGGATGGGATATTTATTTCTCTGGTTCTCCTCTTGCAGGGTTACTTTGGGTCAGCTATGTCCACCAAGCAAACGTCACTGGTCCTCTCCAGTTGGCCCTCTCTACACAACTCTCTGCTTTCAGGTTTTGTAAACACTTCTTCTCTTTACTCCTGTGTGCCCAGGAACGTAACAGGTCCACAGTCCTATCTCTGGAATATTTAACTATATTTTGTTGTTTTCCTATACAAAGCATATCTTTGTAAGTGGCTCCCTTATTAAACCATCCTTGAATTATACTAATTTGAGGATGCCACAGTTTTCCTAGTGGAATTTGATTATGAGTCAGGAACAGGGTTCTCAAATAAATGAAGAAGTAGTGTTGCAATTGACTCATTTTTTTTAAATGATTTCTCCCCGTTAGCTTAGATTTCTACGTAAGAAGTCTATTTCTAAAGGTAATTTGCCATTACCTTCTACTCACTAGTAATTGGAAATTGTTCAAGGCCATTAGTTAACTGATCACAAATAGTCACCATATTATCAATGAGAATATTTTTATCTGTGTTCACGACACCACTGTTATCAGGATTGCCAGTCAGCTCTTATCTGCACTTACTCACACGGCTTCAACAACTTCCCCATCACGCAAAGAATGAATGATCGATGGATCACAGAGTTCAACGTTTTTCTGATATCAGCTCCTCTAACTTATTTACCCTTTTGGCTGATAAACATTTTGTGCAAGAATAAAGTTTGATATCATCATCTCTTCATTAGTTGCCAAAAAAAAATCTCCAAAGCCCATATGGGCAGGTTCATTTTTCAAACATCATTGTAGACAGAGTCTGTGCCAGCCCCTTGAGCAGGTTGATTAGTCAGCATCATTCCAAACATGGACAACTGTAGAAATGACATTCTTAAGGCTGGACTCTTTCGGGAGTCATGGAATCCTATGCCCTGTGATTGTAGCAAGCGCACAGTCTGAAGAAAGTGGTTATCCTTGCTCGACAGTTATGTGTACTCAGGCTATAATACACATATCCCACTGGGGAGAAATAAAAGCTGAAATCCTGCTTTTCACATGAAGTTTAGGAAGGAGGTGTGCATAGCAATTTTCCAGGAATGATAATGTCTTATAACTGGTATGTTTTTTTTCAGTCTGGAATGCCTGCAATGAGTCTGCACCAGTGATACAAAATGGCTATTAACTGGTCAGGACGCATTTCTCTGGTTACTCAGGCTGTCTTGTTTGCAAACCATGGACAGCAAATTGCAAGCACCCTTCAAAGATGGCCAATGTTGGCTTGTTCCAGGTAGTTCCACCTCTATCCTGTGTGTACCTGCAGCACCTGGCACACCAAAAACAGTCAACGGGGTGGAACCGATTGGTGGGCCTCATCAGCCATCTGCAGAGCAGGATTATTCCCACAGCTGATGGATCATGTCAAAGTTTTCATCAGATAATATCATAGCAAACCCACATGCAAATTTTCAGCAGACTCATTATCAGCAACATCTTTTTCATCTCCGATGTTGACATTGTCTTATTTCAGTTATACATCAAGTAAAAAATTATTCTCCCAAAGCAGCAACAACAAAAAGAACCACAGTGGCAAGTGTGGCTGGCAAGCATAACTATTCAGCTCAGGCTCAAGAACTGCCTCTAAATGAGTTTTGGTGCCAAGTTTACACAAAAATAGACTGTGAGTCTCATACCCGCCCCCCCCCCCCCCACACACACACACACTCCAAGTTCTCTTTTCTTAGTAGTTGGCAGAAATACCTTTTTCTATGCCTTTACTTTCAGTGTTTCCATGTCTTTAGAGTTTATGTGTCTCTCATGCATACAACACTCACATTGTCTTTTTTTTTTAATTCATTCTGACAATCTTTTATTTGGTGCATTGAGTCCACATGTGTTTACAGTATCAAAATTATTGACATACACTGAGTGGCCAGATTATTATGATCTCTGAACGCATAATAATCTGGCCACTCAGTGTATATATACACATATACATATATATACGTATACATATTCTATCTTTCTTTCATAAATTTGCCTGGTCATTCCCTTTAGCTTATTCATTGTTATGATTTTATTCTTTATTTCTTTAAACATTTTAGTCATGTAGTTCAATAATCCATAATCCATAATCCATAATCCCTGGGACCCTAAAGCTATTGTTTTTTTGTCACTACCTATTTTATATAGAGAGAAGAAGGGAGAGGGAGAGAGAGATAGAAACATCAATGATGAGAGAGAATCATTGGTCAACTGCCTCCTGCATGTCCCCCACTGGGGATAGAGCCCGCAACCCGGGCATGTGCCCTTGACCGGAATCGAACCCAGGACCCTTGAGTCCTTACTGCCTATTTTCATTCATAGAGATTTGTTGATCTTTGACAGTGAGTCTTTTGCTTCATCTCAATTTGAGTGACTCCTGTCATCCCAAACTGGGGGCACTTTACTCCAGGAGGGACTCTTTTCTGCTTCTGCTTGGACTCGGTGATGCCACTCTCTCAGGATCACCTCACCCCTCATCCCCAAGGCCTGGACCTCCCACAAGAGGCCCTGGTCCAGCCTCCCCACCTCATGGGCCTCCCCAGGACTCAGTTATTCTACCAGCGGCATTGCCTGTGCATTTGAGGACAATCTCAAAATGGGGGCCGAGTGGATTCTGGCCCCAGCTCTGATTTGGGGTGGGCAGGGGGGAAGAGAGGGAGGTCATTGGAGAGCCCCACCCCTTCTTGCAAGGCTCTTTGAAGAGTGTGTCTTATCTAGGGTCTCGCTGTTCCGCAGCAGTTGGAGCTGTCCATGAATCTGGTCAAGCAACACGTTAGAAGCCAAACAACTGGATTTGTGCGAACAGACGTGGCAAGGTCTGTTTAATTTTTCTTAAAGGGGAGTTTTGTCAGGAGCCCCCTCAGTGCCCAGGGACACCGCAGCTCAGGGGGCTGTGTTGTAGACCTTGTAGTCGCCCTCCTGGGTGATGTGCAGCTTCCAGGGGAAGAGGCGCTTCTGGGAGGGGAGCGCTTGGGCCTGCTTCACCATGAGCCTCACGTCCTCATCGGAGAGCAGCCGAACCAGGTCCCCGTCGGCGTCCCGGTAATTTAAGCTGATGTCCTCCCTCTGGAACTCCCGCCTGGGTGGGAAAGATCAGGGTGAGTGAAAGGGCCAGCAGCCTTAGGCCTAGGCCTGGGGGCTGAGCGTGAGGCCGAGGGAATTTTAGGGCCTGGTCCTAAAAATGAGAGGAAGTCAGAGCTTGACACGGGCCTTATCACCTGAGTGGTCCAACCTCCCACTGTACAGATAGAGACACTGAGGCCCACGGGGGAGGAAGGAGACTTCCACATTAAATTAGTGGCACAGCCTGAAGTGTCTTGGGTATAAATGTGTTCAACACCCAAGATCTGTCATGCGGAAGAGGAGTGGGGTTGGCAGGTACATAGTAGAGCAGAATAAAGCCCCAAGAGGCACCGGTGTGAAGCTGTTGAGGACTGGGACCATCTGATGTGGGGTACAGGTGGGTGGGCACTCTTACTGACTGGCCCAAGTGAAAAGCGACCTGACCTTCTATGGGTAACGTGACACGATGGGTCAAAAGCCTAATAGACTTGCAAACACCTTGATCCCCAAATTCCACCCCTAGAAAATCATCCGAAGAAAATAATCGGGCAAGTCACCAAAGATGGGATCACAGCGTGATGTCTGGTAGTCAAAAAGTGGAGGCTAACTTAAGAGGCCTTAAAAGAAGGGGATGGCCCCAGTAATTAAGGTGCATCCATAGAATGATGCTGTGTAGCCAATTATTCATGTGGGGGTGGGGTGGGGTGGGGTGGGGTGTGTACTGAAGAAATCTGAGTGCACATCCAATAATGAGAGGAGTGAAAATATGAGTTGATGTCACCAGTTTATACCTTTCTGTGATTTTTGACGTCTTTTAAAAAGAATGAACAGGTATTACGTTTATAGTCAGGAAGGTAGCAATGCGATTTCCATTCTGCAAAGTAACTGCCCTAACTGACCTGGATCTTGGGAGACAGTGCAGGATCCAAGTTCAAGGTGTTTACCTAAAGAGACTTTCGCTCCAGCTGCCAACCCACACTCACAAACTGTGTGACCTCATCCCAGCCCCTTCACCTTTCTGCAGCCCCCCACTCGTCTCTACCACGGGGAGCTGATGCCCAACCTGCAGGGCTGGGCTGTGCGTAAAACAAGAGGGCAAAATAGGTGCAGACAGCACCGGATGCATTGTGTTTCCCCTTCTGATCTCTCCTCCAGGGTTTGTGACCCATCCCGCCGCCCCATCCTCTCCCCACCCTCACCTCATGAGCTTCAGCAGGTCCTTGAAGAGCGGAGTGCTACTGAGGTCTTCCTCCACCGCGATGTCCCTGAGGGGACAACAGGCATCGGTGAGAGGCCTTGGGCCCGAACGGGGACCTGGGGATGAGGCTGGCCAGGCCACGATGGACCCTGACATCATGTTATGGCCTTATGGCTTCTCTGGAGGACAGGTAGGGCCACTGCAGGCTTTAAGTGTGTGCATGGGGTTGGGGGCCACATCACATAGTATCTGATGTGGGTCTCAGGGTCCAGAATGTGATAGGGCGGTGTGAGTGGGGACGGGCAAGGCGTGTGGACAGCCCCCCCCCCAGGCCACCCACTTGATGGTGCTGATGGTGTCCTCATAGTAATAGCAGCGCAGCCAGTTGGTGGGGTCGTCTTCCTCGGGGAAATCCTTGAGGATCTTCACGAAGGACCGTGGGAAGATGCCCGTGGCTCCCCGGACAGTGCCCTGAGGAGGCAAAATCAAGGCCGCCTGGTCTGCGTGAAGGAAGGCAGCAGGCCACGCCTCGGGGCCCCCAGGTCCTTCATCATGACCAGGGAAGGCAGACGGAGTCTGGGTTCCCTTATGTAGAGGGAGGAGAAGTGAGCAAGGTCATGAGCTATACCTCTAAAAAGAGTCTCCTTTCAGAATAGGTCGAGATCTGAATTTATCTGAAAGTCTGCTATCATCTTTCATTCATTCATTCATTCATTCACGCACTCATTCATTCACAGATTCCTGGAGCACCAGCCACGTGGCTGACTCCGGCACTCAGAATGGATGAAAGTCCTTGCCTTCCCTCACGGAGCTTCCACTATAATAGAAAGTGACAAGTGCAGGTAAATAGTGAACTTCCTGGAGAGTCCGGTGACGGTGGGTGTTAAAGTGGAAGACAGAACAGGGAGGGAGAAGGAGGGGTGGCTCCCACTCATTCCTTCCTTCATTCATCCCACAGATCCCACCGAACACCTGCGTTAGACGCAACAGCCAGCAGCCTCCCTCTCCGGCCCAGGCTCCCGCCTCAGCTTCCCCAAGACCCAGCCACTGCTTTGCACACGTGTTCTCTTCGCCTTCACAGCCCCGTGGGAGACACTGTCTATGTCCATTTGACAGACGGTTAAGCTGAAGCTCCAAGTAATCTCCTCACTTCTCCCCGAGTCTCCCCTCAGCCCGAGGCCAGAAGTTAGCCAGCACACTTTCCAGAAAACAGGAAGGGCACAAACATTCCCTGTTTCCGGAGCACGGCCCAGCGATACCCCTCGGGCAGCTGTCAGAGCTGAGGAACATGTAACACAGAATTCCAGGACGGGGTAAAATCAAAACCGCCAAGACTGATGGTTCCTGCTCCTCTGCAGCCGGGAAGCCGGGGCCCCTTTCCTGCCCTCAACGCTCCCCTCGGGGCCTGCCCCACATCAGCCTTCAGGCATCACGGCCCAGGAGCCCCGAGAGGAAGACATCTTATTTAAGAATCACAGGGCCCGCCCGGCTGGCGTGGCTCAGGGGTTGAGCATCGACCTAGGAACCAGGAGGTCAGGATTCGATTCCCGGTCAAGGCACAGGCCCAGGTTGCGGGCTTGATCCCCAGCAGGAAGTGTGCAAGAGGCAGCCGATCAATGATTCTCTCTCATCATTGATGTTTCTATCTCTCTCCCCTTCTCTCTGAAATCAATAAAAACATGTTAAAGAAACAGAAAAAAAAAAAAAAAAAAAAGGACAGGACCTAACATAAAAGGCTGCCACTGGGCCAGCGCCTCCCACCCGGTGATCTCCCACCTCCATCGACCGAGCCACTGTGAGCCGTTGTATGGGCCACACGTGCGTTTGCTGCGTGCGGGGACAAAGCTGTGACAAGACAGGCCCGGCTCCGGAGTGTGTTTAACTCTCTCAGCAGCCCAGGTCCCGGCGGACGCCCGCCGCACACGCAGGCTCTCTGTGGACCAAGCCCTGAGCAGCTACGCCTGGTTGACACTTCCAGGAACCCGTGAAGAAATTGCCAGCATTGCTCCAGTTCACAGAAAGGGAAACCACAGCGTTGAGCAAGTTCCCAAGGTCACTCAGCCCCTTAAAAGCAGGGCGAGGACGTGACACCAGACAGGCCGGCTCCAGAGCGTGAGGCCTCTACTGCTATCTTTTCTTGCGACGTCATGTTACCCCAGGTTACAGACCAGTGCGCCTCAACTGGGGGGAGGGGAGGTGTTGCCCCCCGGGGGCAAATGTCTGGAGACATATTTGGTTGTTGCAACTGGAGCCTTGCGACCGGCATCCAGTGGATAGAAACCAGGGATGTGGCTAAAGATCCTACAATGCACAGGCCAGCTCCACAACAAAGAACTAACAGGCCCAGTGTCAATACCGCCGTGGCTGAGAAACCCGTGGCAGACCAAGAAGTTAAACCCAGTAGGATAACCGAGTGGCCTCAAGCAACCATTTCTTGGGGGCAGGCAGAACTAAAGGCAAGTGTAGGCTCCACAATCATCTGTCTCCCCAGGGGCTACTAGTATATTCCCACCTGCCCAGACCCATCCTCAAACTGCATCTTCCCTGGGGTCTTCCTTAACCTCCCCTCATTCTCTGATCCTCTCACTAGACCCAACGCAACCTTACCTCCACCCTCACCTCCACCCTCACCTCCACCCTCACCTCCACTCTCACCTCCACCCTCACCTCCACCCTCACCTCCACTCTCACCTCCATCTTCACCTCCATCCTCACCTCCATCCACACCTCCACCCTCACCTGCACTCTCACCTCCACTCTCACCTCCACCTTCACCTCCATCCTCACCTCCAGCCAGTCTTTGTTGATCCGACTGAGAAGGAAGATCACATCTCCAGCTTTGAAATTCAGCTCCAGCTTGCTGTTCCCCGTGAAGTCAAACAGGGCCTGGGGAGAAGAGGGGAGGAAGACGGGAGGAAGGAAACAGTCACAGTGTTCCTACTAAAGTGCTTGCTTTGGTGTCCCATTTAACAGGCGAGGAAGCTGAGGCTCAGGGAGCATGGGGGACTTGTTTGAGGCCACTCCACTGGTTATCGGAACAGCAGGGATGAGAACTCAGATTCCAGAGGTGTGGTGAGCACGGAAGGGAGGGAGCCAGTCTCCCTGGATGCAGCACCTTCCCTGGCCCCCAGGCCTGTGTGGGCTCCAGCGCCCCCGTAACCCGCAGGCACTGACCACACGGGCCCTGAGATGCACGTGTTTATGTGTGTCCTCATGTGCTCCTTGAGGACAGGGCCTCGTCATCTCTGAGGCGTTAGTCCCCAGCAGGGCTGGCCCAGAGGGGGCCGGGAAGCTTGCTGAATGAGTGACTGGACACTCTCTATTGGGCCTCTGCATGCTCATCATGTCCCCTCCTCACAGCTGAGCTGGGGGCCTCAGTGACCAGTGACCAAGGCGGAGGCTGGGGCCTTTCCGCCCGGCAGTACCCAGCCCCACCCTAGACACAGCCAGCACCCAGCAGGAGGGCTCCCTGGCGGGGGGTGGAGCTGCCCAGAGGCAAGTGGGAGGGCTGGCCCGCAGGTACCTCTGCTCTCGGAGCTGCCAAGCGGTCTAAGCCGGCGCCTTGTGGGGACTCGCTCTTGCTGTGGAGAGAGAAGAGGGGCTGTCAGCCCTCCGGTTCTCTGGGCCCAGCTCTCTGCTTCTGTGCCAGAGGCAGGTGCAATGGCTCCTGTGGCCATCACTCACCCCCCTCCCTTCTTGCTGCCCCTGGAGGAGAGATTGGACCCCTTTGTAGACCAGGAAGCAGAGGCTGAGAAAGGAGGTGGGGTGAGAGTGGGAACACCGCCACTTAGAGCCCTAACTTGCCGGCCATCTCACATTTGTCTTTCTTCTACTCCCCACACCCAACCTCTACGGTCATGTTATTCATCCAATGCTTCACCGAGGACACGGGCGGCGTGGGGAGGGGACACGCCCTGCTCCAGGGCTGGGCTGGGATTCAGCCTGCACCCGAGATAGCTGGGCACTGAGGACACTCCTAGGTACTGGCTGGAGTGTGTGTGTGTGTGTGTGTGTGTGTGTGTGTGTGTGTGCGCGCGCGTGCGTGGGGGGGTGGGGGGGGGTTGGGCTCAGAAGTGCCTCCCCTGGAATCGTCAGCAGCAGCAGCCTCCCCTTGGGAAGCCCAGCCCATCTCAGTGGCTGATTTTCAATGATGATTTTCTGCAGGGAAGAACTGGTCTCTGTTTCCCCCCTGCCTCAGGGGAAAGAGGGGGACAGAGCACAGGGTTAGGAGGAAGTGGCCTGGGCTCTGGCCCTGGGAGTGTCCGGCGTCACTTACACCTTCCGGGTGCGTGGGCGGAGCCTGCGGAGCGCCTGGGGCACCTGCTCGGAGTCGTAGGGCGACTGATAGAAGAAGATGCGGATGTCCTCGTCCATCAGCACCCAGATGGGCAGGCTGAGGAGGCTCTGTGTTTGGGCGAGAGGTCGGGCCAGACGGGAGGGCGGTCATCAGCAAGGTGTGCACACCCCGGCCCCACGGCTCCCTCCCCCACCCGCACTGCACCCCCTCTTCTCTGCCTGGTAACAGAAAAGAGGCAGATGTTACCATTTCAGTGGGCTCAGGTAATATTTCACAAAGAAGAGCTCGTTTGGAAAAGACCTCCAGGCGGGACAGTGAAGGTGGTGCCAGGTCACATGACTGGGTGGAGCCTGTCCAGGCTCTGCACTGAGTGCCCCACCGTGTGACCTCACGCCATCTTACTGTCACCCAAGGGTCAGGGCCAGAAAGGCGCGGGGACCTGCCTGAGGCCACACAGCCCAGCGAGTGCCCAGGCGGGGGCACTCAGGGCCATCTGCCACCAACACCTATCCCTTAGCTCAAAATGAGATAATGGAGGGGGGATCCTCCAAATGATCCAAAATAATGGTGACATTATGGCCTAAAAAACACTTCCTATACTTTATCGCTATCACAGTTGGGGAAACTGAGGCGGGAGAGGGACAGTGCCTGGCCCAGTTGGCAGAGCTAGAAACTCTCACTCCATCGGAGGCTGGGAGCACCACCCCGATGCAGACCCTGAGGCGTGCGGACCCAGGACCTGGCAGGGTCCCCCTCAGCCGCACACGCACGGGCCCCGGGAGCTCTGTGCTTAGCTCTGGGTGCTGAACCCCCACGGATGCCCAGAACCCAGCCCTCCTCAGAGAATCTCATGGAGGCAGTGGTGGGGCGCAGCGGGGGGTGGGGGTGGGGGGGGTGGGGCGGGGCGGGGTGGGCAGGAACCCCATCCCTGAGGAACTGGGAGCACAGAGCCTGGCAGGACACAGCTGTCCCACAGGAGGGCGGGCTGGGAGGCAGCCCCGAGTTGGGCCTGAGCGCACAGACCCTGAGCCAGGCTGCACCCGGGATCTAATCCCGGCTCTGCCGCCCACCAGCGGGGTGACTCTGGGCCTCCATGTGCTCATTAATAAAATGGGGGTGATGCCAGTCGCTCCCTCCTGGGATTGTGTAAGGATCAAATAAAATGATCACCCCACAGAACCCCACCGGCACCAGGCGAGGGACCCGTCCCAGTGAGAGCTGCCGGTGCTGCTGCTGTTTTCAGCACCGAGGGGAGGAGCACAGCTAGAGTCTCAGAGAGGGGAGTTCCAATCCCGTCCCTCCTGCCTCCCTGCTCTGTGACACTGAGGGAGTGGCTACCTCTCTGTGCCTGCCTCCCGCATTCTAAAATGGGGTAACGGTATCTAATGCACAGCTCACTGAGGGAAGTAAATAAGCCCACTCATCTTCCCGCCAAATGCATACCAAGAGGCCCCCCCCCCCCCGCCCCTGTTACTAGTCAATAGTTCTAGGCCAGTGGTCAGCAAACTCATTAGTCAACAGAGCCAAGTATCAACAGCACAACGACTGAAATTTCTTTTGAGAGCCGAAAACCGACTTCTGTGCATGGGCCATGAAGTTTCAATCGCACTGTACGTGCGCGCCCGCACGTGGTATTTTGTGGAAGAGCCACACTCAAGGGGCCAAAGAGCCGCATGTGGCTCGCGAGCCGCATTTTGCAGACCACGGTTCTAGGCCATTGTTATCATCACATGACCCATATTCTCCATCAGGAGACCAGTGAGGGGAGGGAAACAGGCTCTCTTAAGAGCTATCCAACAGTGGGACGAGCCGCCCGGGTCAGGGGAGAGTGGTAGTGAGCTTCCCACCTCCGTAAGGGTGCAAGCACAGGATGGGGTCCCCCTCGCAGAGACTCCTGCACTGACGGAGCTCTGGGCTTCGAGGCGTCACATGGACTCAGCGAGGCAGGGATGGGATGCTCCAGGCTGCTGGCTGCTGAGACCAGGTGTGGGATGCAGGCTCCCAGCTCTGCAGCCTCTTCTGCCTCCCTCAGAGCGCGCTCCTCTCCCAGCTCTTTGACAGGAGGGTGGGCCTTCCAGCCACCGGCAGGAGCAGCTGCCACAGCGCCCCCTGGAGGGGAGATGCCTCCACTGCTGGTTCCCGCAGCCACCAGAGAGGGCAGGTGGGCCATCTACCCCCTCCTCCCACCTCCACAGCCCTCCCACTCCTCACTCCCCTGGGAGTCACGATCTCTCACGTGGGGGAAGCAGGTTCACAGTTTCCAAAGCGCCTTCATGTCCTTTGCCCAATGGATCCCAACGCCACTCCTATGAGACCCGATAACTGGAGGCGCTGCCGCATTTCATAGCCGGAAAACCATGCCCAGCGAGGACGGGCAACTCACCCCAAATCACCGAGACAGTCAACTTCCGAGCAAAGACGGAAGCGACTCCTCGCTCAGTGCTCTTCAGCCGTGAGAGTGGAGGAGGAGGGCGAGCATGCCTCTGGCCCATGAGGACGCTTCCTTCTCCCGTTTCCTGGAGCTGCCATCCAGCGTGGCTTGTATGCCTCCAGTGGCAGCGTGCTCACTACCACACGAGGAACATGGTCCCTTTCCTGCCCAGCTCTGTTCCATGAAAGGCCTTTCCACACCAGCCTGGCCTCTGCCTTTAAGATACCCCTTCCTCTGTCTCCCCGTCTCCTAGGGATGCCGACTATGTATAGGTTGGGGAATAAACAAGGGCACCCAGCCAAGGCCCATGAATGACACTCATAGCAGCCTATGCCCTGGCAAGGGGGCCTCCCTCCCGTTCGCACAGAGATGCCGTGGGAGAGAGCTGGGGCCCTGGCCCCTCGTGCCGCGTGATGCAGGCCAAGCCTCTTTGTGATTTCATGACCCACCTGCCCATATGCCCCTGGGCAGTGAGCACCTCGGAGGCGGGCAGCGGCCCCGTCACCTCGGTATCAGAACGCCCGGCACAGACACTGTATTTGTCCGTTCAAAGTGCGGCTCCTGGTACCTTCTCCATTGCTCCTGCGCCGTCCCCACCCCCTGGAGCCCTGAGGGCCAGGCCGTTAAGGGTTGAAGATGTGGCTCATCAGAGCCAGAGAACCAGCCCCAGTTCCCAAAGCCGCGCTCAGAGAGGGTGCCTGGCTCCCCCCTCCCTCCCAGTGCCGGGTGCGTGGCCCGCCGTTACCTTCATGTAAGCGTTGAGGGCAGGTATCCGCATCTCGGCGATCTCCTGCTTCACACCCATGTAGACTTTGGCTGAGGAGAGACAAAGAGCTGTCCTGGGGGCCCAGCCAAGAACCTGGTCTCTGGGCTCCGCCCCACCGGTCGAGGTTCCTCCCCTCATCTTTCCAGGCGCTGAAGCGGCCGCTCTGTGCCACCCCACCGTCCAACTCCCATTCTCCGAGTCGCAGTATCACCAGTTGGTGCTTTGCTTGTGTTAATTGTTCACGTGTTACCTGGCTGCCCCCACCACACACACACACACGCACACACGTGTGCGCGCGCGCGCGCGCGCACACACACACACACACACACACACACACACGCTCACAGCTGTGTCCCCATCACCTAGGAGAGTGGCCCTCATCCCTGCTGCACATCCAAGCCACCCCTCAGAAACCTCATTGTGCTGGACTCACCCCAGAGCCATTGAGTCAGAATCCCTGGGGCAGGAGCCTGGGCATTAGGATATTTTTAAAATCTATTATATTGATTTTTTTACAGAGAGGAAGGGAGAGAGATAGAGAGTTAGAAACATCGATGAGAGAGAAACATCGATCAGCTGCCTCCTGCACACCTCCTACAGGGGATGTGCCCACAACCAAGGTACATGCCCTGGACCGGAATCGAACCTGGGACCCTTGTGTCTGCAGGCCGACACTCTATCCACTGAGCCAAACCGGTTAGGGCAGAATATTTTAGTGCCGCCAAGGTCAAGGGCCACCCGTCTAGAATGTTGCCCAAATCAACACATACTTGCTGAGCGGATGAATGAATCCTTCTTCAAAGGCAAGGCCGAGTGTTTGGGGGGAGAGTGACAGAGACGCAGGCAGGGCCGAAGGGCCGCCTCCCGGGGGGCCCCGGCCCAGAAGGGAGCCCTGGGTCTAAAGGAGACCTTGGAGGAGCAGCGGGGAGGTAGGAAGGGAACTGGAAGACGCCGGGGCCACGGAAGTTTGGAGAGAGCTTCCTGGAAGAGTAGGCAAGTCCCTAACGACGAGGCCTGAGAGGCGTCTGTGTCCACCGACGTCAGAGTGAACAGGCCGCAGGCCACCGTCCCCACCATCGGAGGGGAGCTCAGTGGAGCAGGAAGAGCTGAGGCCAAGGCGCGGGCTGAGAGCGGGTGGGCGGTGGGAAGGGGAGGCGGCGGCGAGGACTTATTGTGAAAGGAAGAAGAGGAGCCCCTGGAGGGCTCTTGGGATCGAGGAGGCTGTGGCAGGAACGCTCACTCAGGGCTCCTGTGTGTGTAGAGATGGAAGAGGCCGAGCCTGTGTGGGAGCCGGGTGGAGTCCAGACGTGAAGAAGGTGAGGGTACAGGGAACATGGGGACAGGCTCCCGGGGAAACCCTCCGAGAGCAGGAGGGACCCCGCCTTCCTCTGCAGCCCAGAGAGGGGAAGAGGCAGGAACAAGCAAGTCCAGCTCCAAAGGAGGAAGGAGAAGCCGGAGTCCCTGGGGTTGGCCTCAGCCCCTCCCGGAGCTGGTGGGGAGGAACCTGGGGCATTTGTAGACAGAGAGCTGGTAGGGGTGGGTTTGCGCTTGAGGAAGGAAAGGGCCGAAGGGCTCTGCCTTTGGGGGAGAGATGCTTGTGTGTGGCCTGCAGGCGTGGAGGGTACCCCAGGACCGTGTGCGTGGGGATTCCTCTTGCAGGGCTCAACAGGGCAGGAGCTGCGAAGCCGGAGGTTTGGGCCCGTCCAAGGTGCAAGTTAGGCTCGAGGTGGGGAGGAAGGCCAGGGGGCGAGGGGTGAGGGGCTGTCCAGAAGCAGAGCCATGCCCACAGCCCCTCAGCAGAGCAGCGAAGGAGGGGGCGCCGTGGGCACTGGGGGAGCCAGGACTGCGCAGGCGGGAGGCAGTTCTCATGGAGGGGTCGGAGCGAGGGCTGCAAGATGAGTCTGTGTGCTTAGCGAGGGAGACACACGATGCCTGACTCATGTGCGCCACACCCTGGCACGGTCACTGGCAGGGGACTGAAGCGTGAAGGTCCTCAGTGCATAGAGTCAAGGGCTCTGAGCCTGGGGCCCGAGGGCAGCCGCCTGCCCGGGAGGGCGTGGGTCAGCGCCTGCTCCCACGTGGGCCAGCACAGGACCACCGAGCAGTGTCCACGGAGCTGGAAGGGGGCAGGTGGGCATGGCGTTGTCCTCGGCCAGGGGCCAGCTCTGCCCGCAGCAGGCCTGGGACCGGCGCCTACCTGGGAGGGTGGGCAGGTTGCAGGTGAGGGGGCTGGTCTTGCTCTCGGGCCCGTACCGCTCCTCCAGCTTGCTCTGCAAGGCGTGAAACTGGCGGTAGCGGCGGTAGATGAGGTACTTGGATCCCCCCTTCGTCTTCACCTCGATGACGAAGACCTAGGACAGAGGCCAGGGGGTAGGACCTTGGAGGCCAGGAGCAGGGGAGGGGGCGGCTCCAGGCTTCTAGGGTTGGAGCAGGGTTTCTCGACCTCAGGAGGACATTTGGGTCAAACGATTCTTGGTCGTGGGCCGTCCTGTGCACGGCGGCGTGTTGGGCAGCATCCCGGCCTCCACCCACTGGGCGCCAGTAGCACCCCCACCCCACGTGGTAACAACAAAAATGCCTGAGGGTATCGACTGCCACATGCCCCCTGGAGGGCAGACCGCCTGCCCAGGACCGCTGGGTCGAAGGTAAGAGACGGGAGAGTTAAGGTTCAGAGGTCAGAGGGTGAGGGCCCAGGGGTCTCTCTTACAAAGTGGCTGGTGAAGCCCCGCTTCTCCTCGATGTCAGCGATGTTGGCTGAGACGGCCACGTCGTCGGGAAGCTGCTCGAAGTCGCTGAGGGAGGACAAGGAGCCTGTCAGCGGCCCATCTGTTCAGGGGCCTCTGGTGCCCGGCCTCACGCTCCTCGCTCAACACGCGTTCCCGGCCGGGCACCACGACACCCCCTCCCGGGCCCCACGACACCCGCTCCTGGACCAGGCCCCACGACACCCCCTCCCGGCCCAGGCTCCACGACACCCCCTCCCGGGCCCCATGACACCCCCTCCCGGACCAGTCCCATGACACCCTCTCCCAGGCCAGGCCCCATGACACCCCCTCCCAGGCCTGGCCCACGACACCCCCTCCCAGGCCTGGCCCCATGACACCCCCTCCCGGGCCAGGCCTCACGACACCCTTCCTGGCAGAGCCACCACGCAGACCAGACCTCGGGGTGAGGGCATGTGGAGATGGGACATGTATCAACGGTGGAGTTAAAATCTAGCGAATCACGTTACAGCTGCCTGATCCACCCAGGACCAGCCCATCAAGCACCTCCCTGTATCCGACCCTGTTCTCGGCCCGGGCCACAACTGTGAGCAGAGTAGCACATGCCCCAGAGAGAGAATGGCCTATTATGCCCAGGTTGGGGAAATGTCACAGAGGAGGTGACATTTGAGCTAGGTCTAGAAAGACCTGGAATCCACTAGGTAGGACATGAGGGGAGGGCCTTGCAGGCAGAGGGAACAGCATATGCTAAGGTTCTGAGGCCTGAGGATTGGGCACAGGTCAACTGTGGCTGGAGTCCGATGTCATCAGAGCTGAGCAGGCGGCTGAGGCCAGACCGAGGAGGGTCTCCAGGGCCGAGCTGAGGGAGTTCTATAGGCGATAGGGAGCCATGCCCGGCTTCGGAAGAGAGTGAAAACAGTATGATCTGGCTTTAGGAGGCCAACTCAGGCAGCTGTGTGGAGAAGACAGGAGATCAGAGACTTGAGGGACAGAGCACCACGGGGAGGCTCTGAGGTGCTCCGACTGGGAGGTGATGTGACAGCGGGGATAGGAGGAAAGGACAGAAACGGGAGACACCACTCTTGGCAGACAGACATGGTTTCATTTGTTGTGCCCCTTGTTCCTCACTGCTGATCAGGTTCCAGTTTTGTTCAGGAGGCAATGTGCCCAGCTCCAAGTTGACAGATCATGATTGGGCTGAGCCAAACATATAGATCCCATTCCTGTCTCCCAGACTCTCTTGTAGCTAGGAGCAGCCATGTGACAAGTTTTGGCCAATGAGACCTAAGAGGGAATCTGTAGCAGGGGCCTGTTGGAGAGTGTTTGCTTTCCTGGTCCAGAGAGATGGGCAAGGCCAGCATGGCCTCCTCCTTTTCTCCCTTCTGCCTGCGTTGAAGGCAGGTGTGACATCTGGACCTGCAGCAGCTACATTGCATCCACGAGGCAAAAACATGTGGAATACCAACGGGGTCTCTGAGATGCTGGTCCTGGAGTCACTGAGCTACAAAACCAGCTGCAAACCTCTGGACTTCTTGTTATTAAAAAAACTAGAGGCCCGGTGCATGAAATTTGTGCACTGGGGGGGAGGGCGTCCCTCAGCCTGGCCTGCACCCTCTAGCAGTCTGGGAGCCCTCAGGGGATGTCTGACTGATGGCTTAGGCACGCTCCCCCGCCCGACAGGGAGCGGGCCAAAGGCATCAGTCGGACATCCTTAGCGTTGCTTTGGGGCACGAGAGGCTCCCACTACTGCCACTGCACTCACCAGCTGTGAGCCCACCTTCTGGCTGAACAGCGCTCCCCCTATGGGAGGGCATTGACCACCAGGGGGCAGCTCTTGCGTTGAGCGTCTGCCCCCTGATGGTCAGTGCATGTCATAGTGACCGGTCGTTCCGCTATCATGCCAAAACCGGCTCTCTAACCTCCCCCGAGGAGTTCCATATTGTGAGAGGGTGCAGGCCAGGCCAACAGACCCCACTGGTGCACGATCAGGGCTGGGGAGGGATGTGGGAGATTGGCCAGCTGGGGAGGGACCGTGGGAGGGCTGCAGGGTGTGTCAGGCCCATCTCGCTCAGTCCCGATCGACTGGACCCCAGCAGCAAGCTAACCTACTGGTCGGAGCGTCTGCCCCCTGGTGGTCAGTGCATGTCATAGTAAGCAGTTGAGCAGCCTTAGAATATCATTAGCATATTACGCTTTGATTGGTTGAATGGCTAACCAGATGACCGGACACTTAGCATATTGGGTTTTTATTATATAGGATAAATAAGTAAACCCCTGTTTGTTTCAGCTGCTATCAGTTCCTCTGTTCCCTGCAGCCTTATGCATTTCCAAAGGTCATACTACCAATTTGCCCCTTATTCCTGAGTTATGACCAGCAGGGCGTGGGGACGGTTTGGACGTGGAGATGAAAGAAACAGCAGCGTCAACAGTGACACCCACATGTCACCCATATTCTGACCAGGATGGTGGGAGGGGAGCAGAGTTGATGGACTCCGTTTCGGGCATGCTCGTTTGAGAGGCCTCTTGGGCACCCAGGTCAGGGTCCAGCAAGAGCTGGTGTGTGGCTCTGGAGCTGGGTTGGGGGCATCTCAGCTGCAGAGGGAGAGGTAAGGACCTCGGTGACTGTGATTAAGACCCTTAGCAAAGAGCAGTGAGCAGGGGGAAGGGCTGAGAGGAACAGGTGGAGGGAGAGCAGCTAGACAGCCGAGGTGCGAGGTGCGGACAGATGAGGAAACTAGAAGCAATTGTGACTCTGCTATGGTAGCAATTAGGAAACAGGGGAGGAGCCTGGGGCAGGGGCTACACCTCCAAAGCCTCAGAACTGACCAGGACTTTAGGAGAAATGATTCCCAATTCTGCACACCCAGGCCCAGCCGCTGCTGGTTCCCATGTGATTGGGCTGTTTGGGATCTCAGGCCACCTCAGGACGGGGGACGCAGGAGGCTGCCATGGGGCGGAGTGGGGGGTGTCTCAGGGGGGAAGTAGGGGGGCAGAGGAAATCCCCACCACTCCCAGAGTAACTTGTGGCCACTGGCAACCTCCCCACTCACTTTCCACACATGCCCTGTGGTGACACCCTTGGGAGAAACTTCCTCCTCCGCACGCTCCCCGGAGGCCATTTCATCTGCAGAGGCTGGGGGTGGGGCAGGAAGGAACTGAGGCTGCGAGCAGAGAACTGGGCAGGTTGGGCAAGAGTAACCACGGCTAACTGTTTCCTGAGCCCCCACCAGGCGCTCTTCTAAGACAGGGTCCCCTTGCTGCAGACAAGGAAACTGAGGCACAGAGGGGCTAACAAGCTTGCCCAAGAGGCTGGGCTGTCCCTGGTTTGAAGATGAACGCAGATAAACCCCAGCCCACCCCAGCCTCAGGCTCCCCATCTGAAGCAATAATAGGAGCGCACCCCAGGAGGCACCCACTGCAGCTCGGACGGTTCTGAGCACGTGGGGACCCGGCCTCTGCCTGCTGGGGCCTCGCTAACAAATGGCAGAATCCGATGGGCAGAGATGCCGGAAAGGAAAAGCACCGGCGTTCTGAGCTGCAGGGGGAGCCCGGCTGTTACTCCGTCCCTCAGGGAGTCTGTGTGCGGAGGGGCAGAGAGCTTGGCAACAGACACTTCTAGGAGCGGGGGCGGGCACACCCATCAGGAGAAAAGCAGGGCGCTGTGCAAGGACGAGGGCCCATGGGCCTGAGGGTGGCTAAGAGGAATTCTTCCCGGAAGCCTCCTTGACCAGCAGGAAAAGAAAAGAGAAACTGACCACAGGATGGCGGGCAGGGGAAACACGGAGTGTCAAAGGCCCTAGCCCTGCAAACGGGCAAGTTCCAGGATCTGCAGTGGGGGAGGGGGGTCGTCTGAGTGCATCTGAGCACAGAGCTGGCGGGAGAAAGCAATGAGAGGTAGCCAGTGCGGCCGGCAGGGCCCACTCCCGAGGGCCCATGGGTCTTGCCCTCAGTGGTGGGGTGAAGGAGACGTCATGACGGGAGGGCATCAGCCCATCTGTGCATACCCAGGGCAGGAGGGCACAGGTGGAAGAGGGAGACCTGAACCCCCAGTACCCTAGGACTCTTCTCTGTGCTCTGGCTCGCCCCCCCTCTATAAAACGGGGATCATACGTGCACATACATCACAGGAGGGTCAGGGGGCCCCACTGGAGAACCCCCATGAGAGCAGGGGCCTTGCCCACTCTGCATCCCCAGCGCTCAGAACTGCAAGTGGGCACACAGTAGGTGCTCAACAAGGGCCACTATCTGTATCTGTGCTTGAGCAAGTCCTCTGGTGGGCGGTGTGGGGATGGTCTGGCTGCCTGCTGAGCAGAGCCAGGAAGCTGCCAGGGTCGGGTGGGGGTGCAGCAACCCCAACTGGATGTCCCCCTAAAATAACCATTCCCCTGGAGACCTCAGCCAGGACCCCTCAGAGCTGAAGTCAAGTCAGAGCCCTCTCGGCCCAGGATGCTCAGGGCTCAGACACACGCATGCAAAGTCCACTCGGGAGCCTGGACAGGCGAGGCCGAAGGTTGGAAAGACCCTCGGGTGGCAGCTAGTTTAAGTTTTGTGGTTCCTGCACACAGTAGGTGCTCAGAACATGTTTGTTGGAACTAAACTCACTGCCCTTGCTTAGCCCTCTCCATCTTCGGACAGCTCGGGTCTTAGAGAGTCCCGCGGGGGGACGCTGTCGCCCGCCCATTGGACCCTCTGCCTTGCCCTCAAGCAGAACGCATGCGGGTCCCACTTTCAAAAAAGGCCCCGGGGCAGGGAAGCCAGTGCCCAGGACCTGGCTCCGGGGCCCCTGAAGGGCTGGGGAGGCGGCCCTCCTCTCTGAGAGCCACGGGCAGCTGAACAGGGGCAGGGCACCATCTCCCTCACCCACGTGCCCTGAGGAATGGGAAGCACGGCCGCCTCCCACAGCAGCTGTTTCCTGAAGGCTCGCGTCCCGTGTCAGGCCCGGTCTCCGAGGAGAACTTGTGGGGAAGCGGGGCTGGATCTGGGGGGATGACCTCACCCAGTGCCCAGACCAGCTCCGTGGCTCACCAAGGCCGTTCTTGGTCCGTGCTGTAAACACTGGCTTCTCCTGCCCCTCCCTCAGCTCACACCCAGACAAGCCTTCCTTCCGCCGTCCAGACCCGGAGACCCCACCCAGGTTCCATTTCCGGCCCGATGCCACCACGGCCCCTGGCTGCCCACTGCAGCCCCAACCATCCTGACGCATCTCCGGCCACCCTCAGAGTCACCTCCTCAGAGTTTGCACGCTCTTTTTTTGAGGTCACCTGCTGTTCCAGTCCCGGAGGGCAAGAGCCAAGCCCAGGGTCCTCAGAGCCCCCACAGTTTGGATCACAGGCTGGCTACCGAGGAAACATTCAGAAAATGCTGCTGCAGGTGGACCCAAGCGCTGGCGAGGCTGTGCTCCACGCCCAGGCCTTGCCACTGACTCCCTGTGCCCCGAGGAAGTTCTCTATCCTCCTGGAGCCTCGGTTTTCTCATCTGTACAATGACAGGATTGGACCAGAGGGACCTGAGAACATTTTCCTACTCAAAGATCCACGCATTCATTCATTCAGCATAGTTCGTACCAGCGTTGTTCTACTTTCTAGGGATACAGCAGTGATCAAAAGAGACAAATACTGTACCCTCATCAAACTGGCTTCTAAAGGGGGAGCCAGTGATAAGGAAAACAAATGAGTTAGAACAGCATTGCAGTAATAGGAAGACTGTACAGAAAAAGAAAGCAGGGCAAGGGGGTCAAAGAACAGTGATGGGGCAGTCAGGGAAGGCTTCTTGGAGGAGGTGACACTTGAGCCAAGCCCTGGCTAAAGAGGGAAGAACAAGCCAGATTCCGTATTCTGTTTGGATAAAAGATGAAAAGCCATCACTGACCACAGTGCGGAGCAGTGAGCCCAGCCTGGGAGACAGATCACCTGAGTTCCCATCCGGACTCTGCCACCCACTCCTGTGTGGCCCTGGGAAAGTTACTGCCCATCTCTGAGCCTCACGTCTTCATCTGCGCTTGAGGGAGGTGAAACCGCAGCCTCATTTCCTTAAAATAGTTCCAGGACTCTACATTTCTGAGTATTTAGGTTCTGACTCAACTCCGCCTCTCTACTTTTGATATTATTAAGGGGCTGCAGGAGGCCGACCTCTGTCCCCAGGCCTGCTGGGAACAGTGAGGAGGCCCAGCTAGGGCAGCGCCCTGCACTCACCTCTCAGCCCGCAGCTGCTGGGCCCCGGCCATGGCCGTCAGTGGTCCAGGCGAGTGGGAGACAGAGGGTCTCACCCAGCCAGGCCCAGACTGAGTTGGCCTCTCACTTCCCTCCAGACACCCTGCATCTGGGCTGTGGTCCCAGGAGTCCCAGGGAGCCGCCTTTGGGGAGGCCCCACCCCCGCTTCTCTCGGCTCTAGCGCAGGCCCCTCCTTCAGGCTCTGGGTCTGGCCAGTGGCCCATGCTTCCTCTTTCCCCCCTCCCAGCTGCGCTGATTTGGGGAAATGCACACCCCCAGGTTTCCAGGAGACCCCTGATTTGGGGCCTTTGGGAACTCCCTCGAGGCCAGTTCTGGCTGCCAGGCCCCAGGTGGGCATCAGAGAGCCCCACTTCATCAGAGACAGGGTCTCAGTGCTGGCTTAGCCACCAAGGGCCCTGGTGACCTTGGGGAGTCACTCCTCCTCCTCGGGCTCCTCAAACCAAATCCATGCACCCAAGTGATTCCCTAGGCCTGGAGTGCTGACCTCTACCATGCCCGCCATCCCTCAAGCCCAGCTCAAATGCCACCTCCTTCAGGAAGCCCTCCTGGTTTCCCTGACAGAGTTAGTGCTCACAGGCCCCTCTGTCATACTAGACTGTGGAGGTTGGTTTATGTTAGTCTTCCCCTGCCCCTGGAGCTCTGGGCTGTATTTCCTCATCCCTAGATCCTTGGGCCTACGCAGGCCTGGCGCAGCCCATCCTCTGCAGGGCTGCCACCCAGAGTGAGCCCCTGACGCACACCCGATCACACCTCCCCTGCTGAGACCCTTCAGCTGCTCGCCCTGCACTAGGAGTCCAAACTCCCAGCCCCGCTCCCTCTGCAGCTCTGAAGGTTCCGCTGGCTTCCCTCGCCCCTCTCCCAGGCCGTCTTCTTCCCACACTGGCCACCATTCCCTTTCTAGAAGGCTCCAAGATGTCTGCGCCTCAGGGCCGTTGTGCATGCTGTTCCGCTGCTGGAACGCCCTTCCCTGCTCCTTTAAGGCTCGATTTGGAAGTCACCTCTTTAGCGAGGCCTTCCCTGCCCCTCACCCTGAATGAAGGCCCTCCCTGCGACGTTCTCTCCCGGATCCCGGTCCTTCCACTTCAGAGCAGCTGGAAGGGCTGTCGTTTCACATTTGTCTGCACATTTCTATGTTTAATGACTGCCCGCCGGCTCGTCCAGTGTCCGCACAGGGCAGGCGCTGCGCCCACATTCTGAAGGGAGCTCGCCGAGACGTCCACGGCCACACCAGCAGCCCCAGCCTGTCACACCCGCTCACACGCACGCCTGCGCGGCAGATGCACAGCAGGACCGCAGAGAGGACGCAGGCGAGGATGCAGACCTGCCTGGGCGCCCGTGGGTCACAGAAGGGGCCCTCCTGACTCCTGCTGCCTTCGGACCCCCAGGACTGGGGCAGGGGTGTTCGGGGTCAAAGCCAGCGGGGTGGAGTCTGGAGCCAGGGTCTCCCACTGCAGGCCCTTTGTCATTTCCCAGACAAAGGGACTGAGGACAGGCGCCACCCTCGGGATCCCGAGGACTGTCTGGCTCCAAGAATGGAGAGCAGCTGGCAGCCTCAAGGCCTTCGTCTGAACCTCGTCTCTGCTCCACCCAGGCACCCCGAGGGACCTGCTGCCCCAAATAGAGTCAGGGCAGAGCAGAGTGCCCGGGAGGAAGTGTGCTCGGGGCCCAGCCCTGCAGCCCGGACCGAAGAGCCGTCCCTCTCCTCCCCCAGGCCGGCCAGGGCCCGGGGCTCTGGAACCAGATCCTTAGGGACTCCTTGGGCGGTAAGGGCAGAGCTGGGCAGAGACAGAGGCGAGGACCAGAAAGGAGAAGAAGGGAGAGAGATGCTCAACCAGCTATTGGCTGAGCAGGGCACTTGGAATACAGAGATAAGTCAAGATGGCAGGGTAAACACAAGGTGAAATTTCCCATCCTCCTCCAGCCACATGAAATACGCCAAATAATATACCTTTAAACATATAGTATCCAACTCAAAAGCAAAAAAAAAAAAAAAGTACATATAAAATTCAGGCTCTAAGAGAGGAGGAAACTATACCAGTGAGAGGCTGCTGCCCACACCCCATGGGAAAACCGAGGTTCTTGGGGTCGAGATTTCAATGCTAATCTGGGTCTGGGTCCAGGCTTTGGGCCTGGCACTGGTAGGAAGCTCAGCTGAGCTCCCAGTAGGAAGCCGGGTGTCAGAACTGATTAGAGCCGTGGTCGGCAAACTGCGGCTCGCGAGCCACATGCGGCTCTTTGGCCCCTTGAGTGTGGCTCTTCCACAAAATACCACGGCCTGGGAGAGTCTATTTTGAAGAAGTGGCATTAGAAGAAGTTTAAGTTTAAAAAATTTGGCTCTCAAAAGAAATTTCAATCGTTGTACTGTTGATATTTGGCTCTGTTGACTAATGAATTTGCCGACCACTGGACTAGAGGAACCAAATCTCTCCACCATCAGCCTGGGTCGCTGCAGGTCTCTCCCAGCCATGGGTGGATTGAGCATTAGAGACACCAGGTCAGAGCATCGAGCCTGAAACATGCACTCATGTGAGCCCCGGATCAAAACTCTCCACTTTGTGTAGAACTCCAAAGCTGAGACATCAACATAGTCTGGAGTCCACGAGCCTGCGCGGGCACGCAACCCCGAGTTACCCACCACGCGAAGAACACCTGCGCGGGGAGCCCAGCTCGTAGACTCAATGTGCTAAACAAAGAGTTCACACCTGAAGAGCTAGAAATAATACAGACAATGACTCCAGCTCAGTCACTGTTGTCTCGGGGCTGCCAGTGTGGAGGACGAAGCAACCTAACGAGCAGTAACAGGCAGGGTTGAGTGTGGCAGATGCAGCAGGTAAGTCCCAAGAGGTGTAAGCACCTCCCCATGGCCAGGCACACGGAGGCGCTAGTTTAAAGTTGGTCAGGATGACAGGAAGTGACACCGAATTTTGCAAGAAAGTGTCATCCAGCCTGGCATGTGATTGTGTGTATCATCCTATGTGTATAGTTGTGAACATATATTGTTGTACATAAATGTCGACGTAAGAAACATCCAAGCCTGTAGAGAATTTGTATAGTTTATGTGAGCCAACTGCTGACAATTTCTAGGAAGCGAAATCTCAGAAGACTGAGAAATGCTCGTGGCAGTTTTGCAGCTTATTTTAGACATCAGGATAAAAGGGGAAGGCGCAAGGGGGTTACGTGAAATCCATGGGTGATAGATTAGGAAGGTGGGAGAAAACAAAGGGGGAAATCGCTGGCATTGGATAAAAAGTAAAACGGAGAGACATATACCTCTTTGACAGCGGTGGGTACAAGATAGCTAATAATTAACATTAACAGCACATAGAGATGGTATTTGGGGAACAAAATAACAATGAGGGGTTCTGTGGTCTGTGCTCTGAGGGGTGGAAAGGAGCTTACTCTGACATTTCAAAGGTATGTTATCTTGCCCTAGCCGGTTTGGCTCAGTGGATAGAGTGTCAGCCTGAGGACTGAAGGGTCCTGGGTTCAAATCCAGTCAAGGGCATGTGCCTGGGTTGCAGGCTTGATCCCCAGTAGAGGGAGTGCAGGAGGCAGCTGGTCAATAATTCCCACTCATCATGGATGTTTCTATCTCTCTTTCCCTCTCCCTTCCCCTCTGAAATCAATAACAAATATATAAAAAACAAAGTGATGTTATCTTAGATGCAAAAAGAGAACAGGCAGGCTCACTTACGGTAAAGACGGACCTTTGTCAGGGAAGCTACTATCGGCCTAGGATGTGACTACCAGCCTGGGCCCCCTTTTAGTTAGGAATTGGTTTGTTCAGACCATGCTATGTGGTTACTTCCACTCTCCGAGTTTGTAGGGCCCACCATGTAGGCCTGCCCTGAGCTTGTTGGGTTCAGTATGGGGCCCCTTTTTGTCCATAGTAACGTACAAATGAAGACATACAACAGTGTGGGCAAGTGTGGGTGTGTGTACAGTGGTGACTGTGAGTATGAGAGGACATTTAGATGCTCAAGTCTAAGTGGGTGCACAGTGTACTCATAAACACGAGTACGTTTATGCCACGTGACCTTGTGTAGCCAGACAACCAAGGGGTCCGGGCTGCCTGGCACTACGTGAGCCAATTCAGCAGAGACAGGGTTGAATCATATGAGCGTTTGTTCCAATACTGCCAGCAGTATGGGGGAGCAGCAGGTCACCCACAAAAATGTGCTCTGCCTCTCCTCAGGAGCCGGCTGCTTGTATTGGGCAGAAGGACCAAGATTACATGGGGAAGTGGGCAAAAGGGTAAGCCAAACGGGCAGCTAACAGCTAAAGCAGGCTGAGGTTTGCAAAGGCCTGTGTGTATGCAAAGGCTGGGGGTCCTCAAAGGGCTGGAGGCTCTGGTTTCTGCAGCAAGGCTGTTAACCTCTCCGTGATAATAGGCAGCTCCCGGATGGAGAGGATGGCCTGCATTTCCAGGTGAGCTCTCAGGTCCCACGTGCACCTCCCAGCCAGGTTAGAACGTGCCTCCTTTCATCAGATCAAAACAATCAGAGTTAACAGCGCATGATTGATATTTCGTACAATTATGGCTGGTCCCCAGTATTCCATTTCTGCCCTTATCACTTGGACAAGCTCATAAGTCCTTCTGATCCCATGTTTACTCATCTGTGAAACAGGCTTACCAAATGGGGCTGCAGTGACAACTCACGAGGAAAATGCATGCAAAGTGCACAGACACGTGGAATTTCTTATTCTTATTTACAGTCTCACTGTGTGTGTGTGTGTGTGTGTGTGTGTGTGTGTGTGTGTGTGCTGGGTAGGGCACGCCCTCAAGTTCATCTTCCCAGGCTTCTCTAAGTCTTGCCTTCCCCATGACCCCAGGAAGCCTCCCATGGCCCTGACTCAGCCACACTGGGGTTGCCTCCAAAGTGTGGGGAGGAGGTTGTCCAGGGGAAGGCCCAGGGCCTCTCCCCACCCCACCCCTTCCTTCCCCCTCCTCTGTCCCCTCCGTGGTTCTGCTGAATTGGTATTTCTCTGGCTCCTCATACACAGAACACCACTGCTAATTTTACGCCTGGGCTCTGAGACGGTGTAATCTGAGGCCAGACACTCGGTCAGCAGTGGGCTCCCATCCTGCTGCTGCTGCTGCTGCTGCTGCGGTTTGTGTCTCCCCCCCCCCCCCCACCCCCACCCTCCAACGGGAGGAGGAGGCAGACTCTTCACACCTTCCCTTAAGCAGTAGGAAATGCCTGAAGTGACCTCTCCATATCAGGACATCACCTCCAGCCTCCCAGCCTGTGAGTAAACAAACACAGTCACTGACTGGGCAGCCCCGGCCCAGGCCCTGAAGCTGGTGTACATACACCTTTTGTCTTAGAAGAAGGCTCTCGGGCCCAGTCTCCTGCTAGTGGCTTTGAGAGCTCGCCAAAGCTAACAACTCAGAGATTTTAAGCAAAGATTTTAAGCAGCAGGTTAGGAAGAAGAAAACTGCTAGGGCCGTGGGAAGCCAATGACAGTCAAGTGACATTCCGACAATGACAAAGGGGATGGAGTGCTGAAGAAAAGGCTCAAGAACTCAAAAACAAACCCCAGGGGCCTTTCAGAGAAGGAACGCGGCCACTTTATGAAAGTTTACCAAGGTCCATTCCTAACCATGACCCCGGGATAAGGTTCAATACGCTCAGCCCAGACCTGGGAGATCCCCAGAGCCTGAATGAGGGCTGAATGTAAAAGTCACAGCACGCGGGCGCTCGGTGCTGGGACGCAAGATGAAGCACAGCGCGCAGTTTAGAGAAACCTCCTCCATTAGCCAGTGGTCAGGCCAAGAGCCCCAGCTGCGAGAAATGGAGCCCGGTGACCCGTGACCGAGGACAGTAGGGGCTTGGGGGTGAGGAGGCTAAAAGGCTAATTCCAATGTAACCCTGATATTTGGGGGGCTAGCAATTTGAATCCATGGCAGCAAGCTCAGTGTACATTCTTGATAACCTATAATTAAGTCACTACCTCCTTCCCAGAAACTGGTCTTGCAGAACCTGTTACAGAGGCCATAAAACTGTGAACAGTGCACTGCCCCGGAGGGAAGAGAGGGTTATTAACACTGTCGCCAGACCAGACCATCAGATATGGCCTGGAGACCCCCAAAACCTGGGGGCCTTCCTGCAAGGCCCGAGAAAAGGACCGGAAGAATAATCCATATTTGTGGGACAAAGACCACAGGGAGATATAAAAGAGAAGCCCCATGCATGTTACTTTACTCAGATTTGGAAAGTTATTCCCTGAGTCCGCCGGCGTAAATATAAATAAACAATGTCACTCCTTTTCTCTAAAAGCGTTGCTTGGCCCTAACCAGTTTGGCTCAGTGGGTAGGGCATCGGCCTGTGGACTCAAGGGTCCCAGGTTCGATTCCGGTCAAGGGCATGTACCTTGGTTGCAGGTACATCCCCAGTAGGGGGTGTGCAGGAGGCAGCTGATCGATGTTTCTCTCTCATCGATGTTTCTAACTCTCTATCCCTCTCCCTTCCTCTCTGTAAAAAATCAATAAAATATATTTTTAAAATAAATAAAATAAAATAAAAGCGTTGCTTGGTTTTCCTTTGGTCTTCTGCAACAGGGGGAGGGGAGCGTTTTCTGCAGGAGCCGGAGAAGCCCCAGGGAGCTCATTATGGGGACTCAGCAGATGCGGCTGCTGAGTCAGCAGCTCTCCGGGGCTGGGCGGGGAGGGGAGGGGAGGGCGGGAGGGGGGCAAGAGAAGGAAAATCCCAAATTAGACTACTAGCAAGATTCCGGAAGATCCCTGGCACACCGAATTCCCCAATCCTGACCCACATGTGTCTCCCTTCATAATTTATGAGGGGAGCTTCACTGGCCAGCCTCCCTGAGCCATAAATAGCCAGCTCTGGCAGCACCCCTTCTCCTGGAGCAGCATTTGCAAACAGGCAGGGTGTGGCGGAGGCCAGCTAGACAGCAAGCTCGCTGAAGGCAGAGGGCCCTGCCCTTCTCTGCGAGGCCCCAGCACAGGGCAGAGCTGGTGGGGGACTCGGGTGCCCTGGCTCCGGTATCTCCTCTGGCCATCAGTTTCCTTGCTTGCTTCATAGGATTACTGCACTATTCATGTGTTCAAAATATATTGAGCACCCACTATGTGCCAGACACCTACTGTGTGCCTGGCTCCAAATGAAAGTCACTGTTCTTGTGATGCATACCTTCTGAGGTGTGTGGAATAAGACCATGAATGTCAAGTGCTTAGTACAATGCCTGACACATAGAAGGCGGTCAGTAAGTTATAGATGTTAATGTTGTTATTATTATTGATGATAATTTCCTTGGTATGGCTAGGTCTTGTATTGGTCTATCTCCTCCTGCACAATTTGTTCCTCTTTGTCTTAAAACTTACCACCTTAAATTCTAATTTTCCCCCTATATTTGCCATCCACTCTAAATGCACTTGACTTGTGGAAACAACTCTGCACATAATCCAAATGTTGACGGGAAACGACCACCAGGAGGCGCAACAACTCAGCAGCCCCGTTTCCACTCTGCGGCGCCACCTAGAGGAAGAATGTCAGAGCTGCAATAGAAGGACTAGTCCAAGGGTCAAATTGTGAGCTAGCCTGGCAGAGCGCTGCCTGCTGGATCACACTGCCGTCTCCAGATCTGATCAATCAGATCTGATCAGACAGAATCTGAACAAGATCCGGAATCACCTCTCCATTGATTAGAAATATGATAATGGCCAAGATGCACTGAGTTTACTGTCGAACCTCCCTTCCACTGTAAAACTGCAGAAGTGTATGAGCTAGCATTTGCAAAGCCCTTAGAACCATGCCTGGCCCAAAGTCCTGCTTGTACATGTTGACTCTGATTACTGCCACTTCATCCACACGCCAGCCCCATAATATAGGTCATATTTTTTATCCCCGGTCTTATTTTATCCCTGGAGATAAGGAAACTCGGGCTCTGTGGGGTTAAGAGACTGGACCCAAATGGCTTAGTGAGTGAGTGGCAAAGTAAGATTTTGACCTCAAATCTCGCTGACTCCAAAACTCACACAGTTAATAACTGTGCTATACTGGCCCTCACTCATTCATTCATTCATTCATTCCACAAGCATTCATTTAGTATGCACTCTGCACAGGTATAAAGGATAAAGAGATGAGTGTAGCATAATTGCTCCTCTCAATGATCTCACGCTCTCGTTGAAGTACACATATAAACATGCATGCATGTGTGCATACACACATATATGCACATGCATATACACAGATAGCACATGCATTCACATGCATATGCATATGTGCACGGGCATACACATGTGCACACATACATGCATGCACCTGCACCTGTGTGCACTCATAAACACATACACATGCACACAGAACAAATAACAATTTTGGGGAAAACCAGGAGATACATGTTAAGAATCCAGTTTCCATGATTCCATGCTCGGTACTGTCTCAGCCCCAGGGGCCTAGCAGGTATCCTCTCTGTTTCAGGTGGAGCTGGGGTGGAATGGCAAGGTGAGGGGGTGGGGAGGCTGTGCTTAGGGTCTGCCTCCCCACACCATCACCTTCTGGCACAGAACTCTAAGGACTCCAAGAATTGTGCATTTGAACCTGGCCTTCCAGGTCGTCATGAAGCACACTGTCAAGGCAGGAGGATAGACCTTGTCCTGTCAGCAGCGTGTTGGCTCTCTCTACAGCTTATGCACTTACCCGCGTACATGGGCCCCCATTTGTGCCATTGCTCCAGTTCCTGTAGAGCTGGGGTCAAGGAGCAGGGCGGAGGGACTGGTAAACCTCCGTAATCCTCTGGATCTCATTCAAAGAGGAAAGAGACTCGTTAGAGTGTTAAAATAAAGAGCCATGTAATCTGATTAACGATTGAAAAGATCCCTTGCTGCTTAGCCTGTGGCACTGGAAGGAAGTCACTGAGAGGCCCCTCCCAGCTGCATTCTCACCCGGTGTTTCAAAGCACCGTATGGGAGAATAATTACCTGCCAGAACCCGCACCCACCTAAAGTGGCAGCTTGGTGGGGCTTGACATGCTGTAACCACCCCATCTCAGTATATGACTGAGCCATTATCCTGAGAAGACCCCTCATGCCCTTTCCAGCCAATCCGTTCCCTCCCCCACCCCAGGCCTGGCAACTGCCGATCTGCTTTCTATCGTTCTGTCCAGTCATTTCTGAAATTTATACCAATGGGCTCACAGAGTGTGTGGTCTTTTGTGTGTGGCTTTTTCCCTTCATCTAAGACTGGTGAAGTTCATCAGTGCCAATGTGAACGTCAGTAACTTATTCTTTTTATTGCCAAGTGGGACTCTGTGGTATGGCTATATCACACTTTGTTTATCCAGGCACAAACTGATGGGCACTGGGGCTGTTTCTGGTGTGGGGTTTACTAAAACAAAGCTGCTACAAACATCCAAGCACACAGCTTGTGGGGGGGCATGCGTTTTCATTTATTGTGGGTAGATATCGAACGGTGGCATGCTGGCTCATAAGGTAGGTGCCTATTTCACGTCATAAGAAACCTGTTTTCCGAAGTGGCTGTACCATTTTCCTCCCCACCAGCCAGGGCACCAGGAGGCAGGTGTTTGAAGATTCCGGGTCCGCACTGGCTCAGAGACAGTGACTCCAGATTTGCAAAGACCGGGGGCGGGTGGTGGGGGGGGGTGGTCTAAATGCAGTCATAGCCTCCGGGCTGGTCATTTAAACTCTCTCCTCTCAGCTCCAAATCTACCCCCATGCTCAGCTTTCCAGCACTGGGTTTGGGTCTCAAACCACATTTCTGCTTTGCCGGCTCCTCAGTTAGTCTCTGCCAATAGGGGCCACTAGAGGGAAACGGGAGGACTGAGAGGAGGAAGGCATGGGCCCCTTTATATCGGCTCATTGTGCCCAACAGCACTGCCCTGGAAGCCACAGTTGGTCCCAGTAACAATGGATTCTGGTTTCTAGTTTATTCCCCCACATTCTGGCCCCCCTCAGAAGTCTCAGATTCTGAGTCCTGGCTCCCTGAGGGCCCTCTCCAAGCTCTAGGGCACCCGTACCAGCTGGGCAGCATCATCATCCCACCAGCTCCCTCCTCCAAGCTTCTAGGTTCTGATAAGCCCCCTCTTTTTCTTCTGTCCCCACGGCCGTAGGAAGCAGTTACCATCCCTGGCTACTTCAGCGTCCCCGTTTCGCACTTTCAGTCTTTCGAGATCTGTTCAACCAACCCCCTATATTCAATTCTCACTGCTAAAGTAACGTGGGGGCTTTCGTTTTCCCAACACCCAGCCAGCCCAGCAGGCCCCGAGTCTGGCTTCTAGCTAGGGCGTCCCGTGGAAGGATGGGCCCTCAGACACTCACCCAACTACTCTGACCATCAGCTTCTTCGTTTGTAAAGGGCCCCGGATGAAGCCCGATCAACCGAGGGCTCAATAAATACTTGAGGCAGGAAGCGCGGAAAGGAGGCGTTTTGTATTAGTTCGTGGCACCTGCTCAAATTGCACTCAGATACCTTACAGGGAACGCAAATTACCCCCCCTTCCTCACTCTGTGCTTTCGTTCTTCTTGACTAGGGACTGCTAAAATCCCCGAGAAGCCACGCTCCCCTTCT
Organism: Cnephaeus nilssonii; assembly: GCF_951640355.1. NCBI lineage: Eukaryota > Metazoa > Chordata > Mammalia > Chiroptera > Vespertilionidae > Cnephaeus > Cnephaeus nilssonii. The sequence goes on from NC_137077.1 coordinate 7,338,713, forward strand.
TCCTTTGGGGATCAAGTCCCTGAGTCGTAGCTGGACTTACGGCCACCCAGCTCAACGTAGCTACACGTGACCATGTGGCCAAGTGCAGGCCAACGGGATGGAAGAGGAAACTGTAGGCATCACTTCCTGGCTGTGCCCCCAAAGGGAGAGGGTGTACCCTCCCTGTCCCTTCTCCCCTTCCTACTGGCTGGATTCGCTGAGGATGGAGGACAGTGGAGCACCAATGTAGAGGGAGCTTGGGTCTGTGACTCAAACCCAGACAACTGATGCTCAGACTGTTCATAGAAAGAAAGAAATTTCTTTTATACTCAAGCCGCTGACATTGTGACCTTTGTTACAGCAGCTGCCCTGAGTCCTATTTCTTGCACTCGAGCCGGGGCTGGAAACATTCTCTGTCAAGAGCCAGGTGGTAAACGCGTTAAGCTTTTCAGGGTATTGTTCTGGGTCCGTGGTTGGCAAACCTCGGCTCTCGAGCCACATTCGGCTCTTTGGCCCCTTGGGTGTGGCTCTTCCACAAAATACCATGGCCTGGGCGAGTCTATTTTGAAGAAGTGGCGTTAGAAGAAGTTTAAGTTTAAAAAATTTGGCTCTCAAAAGAAATTTCAGTCATTGTACTGTTGATATTTGGCTCTGTTGACTAATGAGTTTGCCGACCACTGTAATCTGGGTCATAACTACTGATGCTTCTGCTCAGCCTGAACACAGCTGTAAATAGTAAATCATTGATCGGGTGCGCTGTGTCCCAATAAAACTTTATTTACAAAAACAGGCGGCAGTTGTGGCCCTTGGCCCTGCAGCAAAGTGAAGAACCAAGAATCTCCTGGTCACAATTCAGAGATGTAGGGCGGGAAGAGCTCAGGAAGGTGAACCTGGCCGGTGAGGCAGAGCAGCCGCCCGCCCAAGAGCTTGACTCTACCCTCACCCAAGGGTCACCTCCTCCCTAGGGACCGACCTCCATTTCTTGGTGCTTCTACGATGGCGCAGCCTTAAAAACACCTCTGCCCCAGGAGATCAGGGCTCCTCTGGCTGCACGGGCACAGCGGGACCTGTTAGAGCTTGACTCTCTCCACGGCACGCAAGGGGGGTGGGGAGGGAGTAGGACCAGCAGAAGAGCTGTGGCTGCAGGCTGAGCAGTGTCGGCACGCGGTTCTATTAGAAAATCAGGGCCACCCACAAATAGTTACTGAAAAGGGATGCCAACCTTCCCTTCTCGTGAGCCCCTCCCTCTGCACACTCTGAGCTGCTCCGAAGCCCCTGGCCCAAGCTCTTGCCCCACCCCCACGCCTGTCTCTTCTCCTGTAGATCGACCTGGCCTCTCTGCATGCATTCTCTCCACTGGCATTCCACCTCCGTGATTTGATGGCTCTTCTCCATCCTTTGGTTCTGCATCGTCTAAGATTCCAAGCGGGTCAAAGACTTTCCTCAAAGGCTGGGGTGGGAGTCGCTCCGTGTCTCCCAACCTCTCTCAGAGCATCTTCCAGACTTTCCACCTCCTCCTGCTAAGGGTCATGTGCCATGAGCACATTTAGGTCAAACAGGGACTGGGTCATATTCATCTATGAATCTCCAGTGTCCAAAGCGGGACCAACAAGAGTTTCTGAGGCCGGGGGCGGGGAGGGGGGGAGGAGGGAGGACATGAAGGGGCACAGCAGGTGGGCTTCCTGGGCCAGGCTGGGCCCTGGGGACTGACATAGTGTAACTGGACAAACAATGGGTCCACGCTGCCTGGCACTACGTGAGCCAATTCAGCAGAGACAGGGTTGAATCATATGAGCGTTTGTTCCAATACTGCCAGCAGTATGGGGGAGCAGCAGGTCACCCACAAAAATGTGCTCTGCCTCTCCCCAGGAGCTGGCTGCTTGTATTGGGTAGAAGGACCAAGATTACATGGGGAAGTAGGCAAAAGGGTAAGCCAAACGGGCAGTTAACAGCTAAAGCAGCTGAGGTTTGCATCATGTGTGTATGCAAAGGCTGGGGGGCCTCAAAGGGCTGGAGGCTCTGGTTTCTGCAACAAGGCTGTTAACCTCTCCGTGATAATAGGCAGCTCCCGGATGAGGAGGATGGCCTGCATTTCCAGGTGAGCTCTCAGGTCCCACGTGCACCTCCCAGCCAGGTTAGAATGTGCCTCCTTTAATGAGAACAAAACAATCATGGGTAACAGAGCATGATTAATGAAAGAATGAGACAGAGGGCCTAAGACCAGGACTACAGGCTTTATTAGAGGAGAAGGACCCTGCCAGGCTGTCTTGCAAAGAAAGAGAGCACACGTGCAGAGGTGAACACGCCTTTTGAGGGGAGGAACAGGAAGGGACGGGGCTTAGGGTACTCGGCACGCGCTGATTGGTGGTTTCATATAAGGCACATGATTAGGCACTTAGGTACTTAGGAATCAAGAGCTTAGGGTATTTGGCAGGTGCTGATTGGTTCAATGTACAGTCCATATAAGGTGCCTGGTTAGGTGCTCAGGAATGTCCAGGCCGCAGGTGCAGGTTACGTCAAACTCCGTCCATCAGTTGGGGGAAGGGAGGATCTATCAATTAATATTTCTTACAATTATATCTTACAATATTCTATGTCTGCCCCTGTCACTGGTGCATGCCCTCCTCCCCGTGGCCTCTGCCTCTGCTTAAGGGAAGGGCTTTCTCTCCCAGCCCACAGAGTGCAATAACTGCCCGCAGTGCCCCACCGCCCGGAACTGCACACCCAGGAACTGGGCCGCTTTGCAACAGGAGTTCCTGGAACTTCTGTAACTGCCCTTCCACCCCGCACCTTTGGCAATCTGCTCCCTCCCCCGAGGCCCTGAGACCTCCTGCAGGGTTGCCAGTGGCCTTTGGGATGCTACCCTGCCCGGGCCCTCACCTGGTGACCCCTTCTCCAGCCCCGGTCTCTGCCATCTGCCCACGGTGCTCACTCAGTCCAGCCCCTCGCACACCACTGGCTCCACCATCTCTTACGTGTCCGGCTCCCATTCATCTGTGTCCTCAGCCCCCTCCCATCCCCGCGGGCTCTCTGCCTGTGGCTTCATCGGCTCCCCCGCCTCCATTACCATTGCACACGGAAGGTCACACATCTCTCCCTGGAGTGCCAGGCCCATGCCCAGCTGCCCCCGGGACACCCCACCGAATGCCCCCAGCTCCTAGCAGCTGGCAGCCCCACCCTCTCCACAGAGGCTCTTCCTCATTCATTCTGTCTCCACCAGTCACCGAAGCTGGAATCCTACGGGTCACCCTGGCCTTCCTGTCCTCTGTTACCTGCTATGTGCGGTCCATCAGGAATGGATTTGACCTCTGAGGCCCCCCAACTGCCCCCTCTCTCCATCCCTACGGCCTGGTCTGCATTCAGACTCCCCTCTTCTCTTGCCTGAGCTGTTTCAGCAGCTGCCTAACTGGCCTTCCTGTCCCACCTGCGCCCTGTAGCCTTTCATCCACACTGGCCCCCGGGGGGCCTTTCTTAAGCGTAACACCCTCTCAGGCTTCCAAGCCTCTGGCTCCTTGGAGACCAGTCCAGTTGGTTCTCATTTAAGCTGGGCTGCACCTGACTCCAGCTCATTCCTCTCCTCTCCCAACCCAACCCCAATCACGCCCACACCTTCGCTGCCTGACCAATTCCTTCTCTCCTGAGAGCCTACACCCACGGGAAGGTTCACAGGGCAGTGCTATTACAGAGGTGAGGTGAGGGGGAAGGGCGTGATCCCCCTGCTCCTCTGCAGCCACATGTGGGCCCTGCATGTTCCACGTGGGGCACGGTCCCCCCAAACCACATGTGCAGACTTACATGGAAGGTGAAAGGTATGAGCATGACCGGAGGGGTCCTCCCTGGCTTTTTGTCCGATGCACGGTCTTCCGGTCCAGCTCTTCTCCCCGCCCAGTGGCTCTGACTGCACCTGTCACTGTTTTTCGTCGATTTGTCAATGTTTGAATAAAAGGTGCAAGTACTTGGTTCACAACAAGAAAGAAGAGTGTTAAAAAGCCCTGCCCTCCCTTCCCTACCCGCAAAGGAACCACTTAAACCCGGTCCATTATTTCCTCTAAATGCCTCTGTATTTCTAAAAAAGAAGCTTATATTTCTATTTTTTAATTGATTGATTTTTAGATATTATGTATCGGTTCCCTCTTATGATAAATGAGAATTCATCATCCTTGCATGGGTGTTCATACATACACAATACTCCTCCCTCTTCCCATCCTCCCAAAATATTTACATCACAACTTTTATTTAAAACAATAATCCTTGGATACAAGTTCATGACCCTCTATCTGTTATTTATTTATATATGTGTTTCATGATTAATTTTTTTTCTCTGGGGCAACTTTTGTTTTTCTGTGAGTAAATAATTGCTTTGAATTTTTACTTGCCGGAATGTTCCAAAAATATATTTTTAATTCTTTGCAGGTCCATCATGTTACTAAATGTATCATCTACTTACCAAACCTACTTTTTCCTCAAAGCTCTCTGCAGTGGTTTAAAAAAGATTAGACCTGCCCTAACCGGTTTGGCTCAGTGGATAGAGTGTCGGCCTGTGGACTCAAGGGTCCCAGGTTCAATTCCGGTCAAGGGCATGTACCTTGGTTGCGGGCACATACCCAGTAAGGAGTGTGCAGGAAGCAGCTGATTGATGTTTCTCTCTCATCAATGTTTCTAACTCTCTATCCCTCTCCCTTCCTCTCTGTAAAAAATCAATAATATATATATATATATATATATATATATATATATATATGTATATTTTAAAAAGATTAGCCCCAACTGTCCTAACTAGCTGTTGGTGCGGCCTCCCCATTGCTTCCTGCAGCTTTTCTCCATGGTTCTGGGTGCCATGTCCTTCTTGTTGTCCGCCTTCCTGTTTCTGGAGCACAGCCTCCGATATCGCTCTAAGAATGGATGCTTCAGAGGTTAACGTCCTGTGTTCTTGCATGCCTGAGAAATGTCTTTATTCCACCCTCCCACCTGACTGAGTTTAGCTGTATGTAGATTTACTTGTTGAAAATCATGTGACCTCAGAATATCAAAGGCAGGTTCCATGGCTTTCTAGGACCCTGTGCAGATCTTGAGAAAAACAAAAATGCGGACTCCATGCTTATTTTGTGCCATTGGAAGCTTCTGGGGCCTTTGCGCTGGTCTTCCTGACCAGGGGCTCTTTGGACCAGTCAGAATGCACACTTCTAACGCATGCCCGTGCTCTGTCCCTGTCCACGGCCAACCCGGTGGCCTTGGTGTCCGAGACGTACCCTCTACCCGTCTCCAGAGAATAAACCTCCTGCAGGAGGCTCAAGGGCAAGACCGAAGCTCTCAGCTCACCCCATCGTCCTTCCCGCCTGCTTCCCTGAAGCCCTGGACCTTGTCAGGGTTCTGAAGCCTCATTTTCCTCTCACTGGTTGTTACCTCCTCACATGTTCTGGTTTCTTCGGCCTTTCTAAATACGTCACCCGCATTCCACACAAATCCCTCCTCCAAAGTGTGCTCAACGCTCATCTGTTGCTGCCCTTTCTCCTCCCCTTGTCCCTGTGGGATTATACCTTTAATATCTTCTCTCTGTAATGTCAGTGACTTCTCAGGAGGAAGGAGAAATCACTTTTTCTACAAAGTGGTTTATTGCTCTGTGTGTGTGCACGTGTGTGTGTGTGTGTGTGTGTGTGTGTATGTGTGGTGTGTGCAAGTGTCTTCCATCCAGATGTGCTCAGGAGGCTCACAAAAATTAATCTAGGTATTTTTTCTGAGCTAAGAAGTCATCATTCTGCAGGAATAAAGTATAACAGGCATCTTTTTTAATTGACAATGTGTATTCTTATTTCTTTTCTTTGTATTATTCCTCTCATTTCATAGATGAGGAAACCAGCTCGGAGAGAGGAATGATTTGCCCCCAATCACAGAGCTGGGACCTGAGTTCCCTGCTTCTCATTTCAGAGTGTGGCTGCTTCCCCCAACCCACATGGCCTGGCGCCCGGAGCGCCACCTGGTGGAGAACACAGGTGCAGGGCCGTGTGCTGGCCAGGTGCTTCACCTGGCTCACTCAGCACAAGGCAGCCAAGACTCAGAACGGCCAAAGTGACACAGCACACGTCCTCAGAGGGCCGCCCAGTCACATACACTGACCTCAACCGTTTCCTGCTCCCCTTGCAGACATTTCTAACGGTTACAAATTCAAAGATGGTTTCCCAATGGACCCCACACGTGAACTCATGGGACGCCATGGAGAACACGAGGCACTGGACACACAGGAGAGGGTTTGCCCTTTGGTGGGGACCCCGAGACCTCCGTGGCCGATGGGGACCCCGAGACCTGCAGAGGCCCGATACCCTGGGCAAGGTGCCAGGCTCCCATCAGCCCAAGAGCTGCCAATGGTCACCACCTGGACAATTGTTACTTGTTAACCTGGTTACTAACCTACTGTCTCAGAGGCTCATCCAATCTGCAGACCTGTTTGGATGAAGGTTGTGGGTGGTGAGTGGTGATTTGGCATGCTGTGTAGTGTGTGCTGGGAGAGATGAGGAGAGCAGGCTGGGAGCTCCCTGACCCCGTCCTGAGTGTAGGGGGTGGGGAGGACTCAACCTTTCAGCCAGAGAACCAGGCCAGATGGGTGTCCGCAGGGCCATGTGGGGAGGAAGCCTTTCCAAGCCCTGTGGACAAACTCTGGAAAAAACACACAAAAAAACGGGTCACCCGAACCCTGTGCAGGCTTCAAAATAAAAGCCTCCAAGTAGTAATGGGCCGGAGGTGGTCGGCAGGGCAACAAACAAGGCCTGGGGACGCTGCGGGGAGGGGAGGCAAATGTTGGGCAACCTCAGACAAATCACAGCTTTTACCGCTATTGCCTCATCATAAAGTGCCAATGGGGGGGTCACCTTTGTGCAGACCTCATGGCACAAGGAGAACAATGGCTTGTTCCTGGCACACAGCACCCTCCTGGTGGTTCTTCCTTTTCCCCCTCTTTCTCATTCGACTCGTCCTGGTCCCTCCTCTGCTCCCGGTCTTCCTTTCCTTCCTCTTGCTCTGTCACCACCACCACCACCACCACCACCACCACCACCACCACCACCACCATTTATTGGTCCCCTCCTACTTAGCTGCTGTCTTAAATGCTTTACATGCTCTATTTTATTTACTCTTCACAATCCTATAAAGCAGGGGTCCTCAAACTTTTTAAACGGGGCCAGTTCACTGTTCCTCAGACCGTTGGAGGGGAGTCGGAGAGTGCGGCGCACATTCCACACATGCGCACTGCGGGCCCGGGACGAGTCAGCTGCTAAGTAGGACAGGCAGCGGCGGCAAAAATACCCGGCGGGCCGAATAAATGTCCTCGCGGGCCATAGTTTGAGGACCCCTGCTATAAAGTAATATTGTTATCCATATTTTATGGATAAAGAGCCCACGTCTCAGAGAAGTAAAATCACTTGTCCAAAGTCACAACACAAAATAGGAAACATCCCTCCCATTTGTACAAATGAAAACCTCGGGGTCCAACGCAGTGGAATGACTTACCCGAAGTCGGCCCCCGTTTAACAAATAGCAGAGCTGCTCAGATGCCATCTCCGGGCCGCATGTGGGACTCGGCCTGCTGACTCCCACTGCAGGCTTTTGCATCGTTTTATATTACACCAGAGGCCTGGTGCATAGATTCGTGGGGTCCCTCGGCCTGGCCTGCGCCCTCTCACAACCCAGGACCCCTCGGGAGATGTCAGACTGCTCATTTTGACTCGATCTTCGAAGGCCAGGCCAAGGGACCCCACCGGTGCACAAATCCGTGTACCGGGCCTTTAGTATGCACATAATCTTTGGTTAATCTCTTCCCGCCCTCCCACCTCCCCCTTCCCTTTGAGATTCATCAGTCTGTTTCATGTTTTCATGCCTGTGCTTTGAGTGTCTGCCCCCTTGTGGTCAGTGTGTGTCATAGCTACTGGTCGAATGGTCAAACAGTCACTTAGACTTTTATATGTGAGATGTAATTAGGGTCTTTTTTAAATTCAGAAAATAAAAACAGGTTAATCATCTTATGACCCCTATTATCTACACAAAACTTTCAAAATAAAAATGAATGATGTTCATGGTAAAAAAGTAAACTCACAGTATATTTCATTGTTAGTCCATTCCATTGTTAGTCTCCCATGGATGGAAAGTTAAATTGTTTATAGTTTATTTTGCTATTACCCAAGTCTTTGGAGATAAACATTCCTTTGGGAGAATAGTTATAAGTATCCACAGGGTAACTACCTAGTGGTGGAATTTCTGGGTCAAGGGCTTGTGCCTTTTAAATTTACATAGAAATCACCAAATTTTCCTGCTGAAAGGGAAAGTTACATCTCCTCCCCTCATTGCCGTTGCCAGACATGATTAGACTTGAAGCCGTTTGCCCATCTGACAGGCAGAAAACAAAGCGTTCCATTTTGACTTGTTTCCTTGCCGGGGACGAGGCTGAGCAGATTTGTCTGCGTTTAGGGGCCACCTGTGTTCCTGTTCCTTTTACCCTCCATTTTTCTACTGGATTCTTCATCCTTTTCTCACAGATGAAGAGAAACTGGCTCCTTTTCTATTGTGTGTGCTGCGAATGTTTTCTTTCTCGTTTTATTGCTTGCTTTTGACTTTGTCGATGGCATTTCTTGCCTCGCTTAAGTTTTACGTTTTCCTAACAGTCGCGCTTGTCAATCTACTTACCAGTGTTTTCTGGGCAGCCCTGTGCTTTAAAGCCATCCCTCTCCTTGTCAGCAGGTAGGAGGTATTGCTCCCGGTTGCTGGGTGACTGGGTGACTGGCCCTGTCCCTGCGTCGCCTTCCGACGATCCACGTGGAGATGCTGCCCCCTCGGAAGATCAGCGGTCCCGGGCCAGGGGAGGGCTGCTGCCTCCCGTCACGGCCAACTTCAGGATGCACCCGCGTGGCCTCTCCTCCAACAGCAGCTCCTTCTGAGGAGCTTCCCATCTTACACGTTCCTTAATCCTCAACTAAATCGACCAGCTCGTGCTTGCAGCCCAGACAGCAGCTAAATTAGACTTGGGTCTCGAACACAGTGTATCCGATGCACCCCGGTGGTGAGGAGTGGGAGCAGCCACACCCGTGTGTCCCGAGGGCTGGGGGTCGAGCTCTCCCAGTCCTCTGGCATCTTCCTTCACTCAGAAACACCACCGTCCAGCCACCGGGACCTCCTGTACACAGACCTCCTTCCACCATCCCAAGGGCTCATCCATTCATCCAACAAATATTCACTGAGGCGTCCTTTCGCCACGCACCACTCTGGGGGTGGGCCAACCTCCGAGGCCTTCCTCCCAGTGGGGGACACGAGTGATGGGCGGATGAAGGTGTACCCCCAGGCAAGCAGCGGAAGAAGCTTGAAGAAGTACAGCGAACAAAGAGAGACGCGGAGGGGAGGGCTGGAAGCACCGCAGACGGTGGCCAGGGAAGGCCTCTCCCACAGCGAGAAGTGTGCAGAGACCTCGATGAAGTACTGGGGGGCCACACGGAGACAGGGGATCTGGTGAGAACATTCACGGGGTGTCGCGGGACCCGCGGGCTGTGAGGGCCCTGAGCTTGTGGTGAAGGAGGAGGGCTGTGGGAGGTGAAGGCAGAGAGGGGGCGGCGGGACCCCCAGAGCCGTCGGCATGGGTCATGCAAGGAACTGGGGTTTCCTTCCGCGTGTGATGGGGAGTCATGGAGGGTTGAGAATTGGGAGTAAAGATCTAACTTCCATTTTACTGGGCTCGGTTTGCATCCCCTACCTCCCGCCATGGATTCCTGCGAAGGAGGCCTGCCTGGGAGCCCCACGCCAGCTCGGATGGCTGTGCTGCCGGCACCTGCCACAACTCCTGTTCCATCACGGGATGTGCATGGGACCCTCCCGGCTCTGGGCACAGTCACATGTGGCAGGTGCACCTGGCCCAAACCTGCAACCCTCTCCCCTGGAGGGGGAAGCTCTCCCTCCCACATGGAGACGGGGGCACAACAAGCTTTGTGGGCAGGCCCAGCTCGGACCCTTCATCCCAGTGCCAGGCTCCAGCTGCTTGGCCCGGCCTCTCAGGACAGATGGGAGTGGCCAGGGGTGACCGTCCTGAGCAGACACAACAGACTGGGTCTGGCCCGCAGGCTGCAGGCTCCAGAGTTGGACTGTCCAGCGCACCCAGAGCTGAGCCAAATGTGCAGCCCTGTGCCAGCTTGTGAGGCTGCAGGAGGAGCAATTAAACAGCACCTGGCACACCTGGTGGGCAGCTCCCGCCTGGCTCCCTCTCCAATCACAGGGCCAGGGAGACCAGCAGACCCCCTGGGAGGGGGCAGCTGAGACAGGAGTGTCAGGACCAGCCCAGGAAAAGCCTGACCACAGTTTGCTGATTTGACATCAACCACACACACACACACACACACACACACACACACACACACACAGGCTGCTCCATTTCTGCAGAGGGCAGGCCCCAGGCCCAAGTATCACCCCCATCATTGTCAAGTTCACCATTCAACTCCCCCTGGACCACCAAACTGCATCTATGTGGCCATGACCAAGCCTCACTCCACTGGACTTTCACTGAAGCTCCAGAGCAGGGTATGTCCCTAAAAATGCCTCCGATCCATTGGAGGTAGACCTTTTATGCCGGTCAGAGAAAATATGGCCTTTGGGGGGAAAACCACCGAAGCTTTGTGTGTCTGGGTCCGACTACTGGAGCCTCTGGACACGTCATTGGGGCCAATGGAGCTTGACGTTCCATCCCAAGGTAAGCACAACCACAGCTGCTTTTAAGATGGTCTCTAATCTTCCCGCACAAACCTTCCTCCAAACAAAGCTTAGCTTTGCAAAGAGACGGGAGCGCCCGCTGCCATCGCCACAGTGCATTCGCTCTTTTTTAGCTCCCGGGACGATGGCAACCAGGAGCAAAACCTCTCAGGACCTGGAGTGACGGCTCAGCCCTGCCAGCGCCTTTCAAATGTAATCAAAGGGAGCAGCTGGGAGCGCGAACGCCCTTGACAGAGGAGCCAGCGTGTCAGGGGATATGCAGCCGGTCTGAACAGATTAATTTCCTCCCGGCATCAAATATTCCTTCTGATCGTAAAGAAATCTGCTCCGAAGTAACTCCAGCAAACCACAGAACTGTGACGGGATGACTGCTGAGTGACAAAGCACAGCTTTGATGGTGACAAAGAAAAAAGAGAGAGGTGGGGGAGAACGTGAACGACTCTGAATTCAACTTTGTCCTTCGCTGTCATCTTTCAAAAACTAAATCCCAACCTCTACCCCCCCCCCAACCCACCTTACCTCCACTAGAGAACTCTAAGTCTCTCACAGCCTAGTAGGAATTAGACTGTTCATGAGCAGATAGGCAGTCAGCCAGATGACCCTGGGGAGGAAAGAGGGCGGGAAGGTCAAGGTGCAGATATGGGATCAAGAATTCTGATGAACAACATAGTCTGATGAACAAGAACAGACCCAGAGATAAGAAAGCATGGATCAGACTGTCGGGCCTCAGAGGAAGGGTAGGGGAGGGTGAGGATAAAGGGGAGAGATCAACCAAAGAACTTGTGTGCATCCATATGAGCCTAACCAGTAGTCAAGGACAACAGGGGGGTGGGGGCATGCGTGGGGAGGGGTTTGGGATGGGAATGGGGGTATGAGGACAAATACGTGATACCTTAATCAATAAAGAAATTTAAACCAAAAAAAAAAAAAAGAATTCTGCCTGGCTCCATGGCACCCTTCTGAATGTCTACCATCTTCCGCCTCAGGCAACAGGCATTCCCAAACGTGTGTCCCATGGAACACGAACCGCATGAGATGCTCCAGCGGAAAAGGGTCCAGGACATTCAGGGAAGCGCCCGTGACAGGCCTCCTCTTGCCCCCGGGAGAGAAGGCTGTGATGGAAGATTCTCAGTCACCTGTTTCCCCCGCGGTGTATTTCTCAAGCTCACCTGACCTGGAAGGCTCTGTTTGTCCAACACCTGAAACAGCGAATAAAAATGGAAGTAATTCCACCTCATTTTTGGCTGAGCGGCCACGGCAAGAGCTGCCAGCTGTGCCCACATACCAAAGCAACATTCTAGACTGGACGTTTTTCCTTAAAGGGCCAGATAGGAACTGCTTTAGGCTTCGTGGGCCATAGCTCATGAGCCATTCGAAGAAGAAAAGAGACAGTGAAGGTAGTTGGCCGGATTTGGCTCGAGTTTGCCGAGCCCTGTCTAGACCCCTAGTGCTGGTCTTGCAGAAATAAGAGGGTTTCAAACAGTTTTGTGACTCTGGCCTCTCGTGCCCTGGAAGCTATGAAAGGGTTAAAGTCCGAGAGGCAGAGCGGTGAAAACTGCCTTTTTCTTTTGAAGGAGTTGTTGGAGGGCTGTGTGTCCCCATCCCAATAACTGTTTGGGGGGGGGGGGGAGGGCGCGGTTTCACAGATGAACTGTGGGGGAAAAAATCTCAAAACGTAATCTCCAGGGATATACTGTATCTGATGATACTTTGGGGTGGGTACGTGGGTAGCTCCTTCGCTCCAGGTGGTGTCCTTTGGGGTTACAGCTGGGATTTAGCTGCAACTGGGAGCCCACGGTGGCTTCACACAGTCTGGCATGTGGGCCGGGCTGGGCTGGAGGCCGACTGGGCCCCCGTCTCCATGGAGCTCCGACATCCGGGGATGAGAGCTCTGGTTCATGGTGGCTGGCCCCCAGGAAGGCCACGGTGGAGACCGCAAGGCATCGTGAGGCCTAGGCTCTGAAGCTCACTCAGTGTCACTTCTGCCATGTTGTTGGTCAAAGCAAGTCACAGGGGATGGAGAAATCGAGTCCACCCTTTGCTGGGGAGAGTGTCGTGCACACGCAGGGACGAAAGCGCTGGTGGCCATCTTTGGAGATAATCTACACAGTCTTCCCTCTGCCCATCAAAGCTTACAATTCTCCAACAGGCAAAATATCCCTACTCCCTGCCCACACCCCCTAACATGCCATCCGGTCAGAGCATCTGCCGGAAGCCAATTCCAGCATGTCATAATTACAAGAGTTTTATCAGAAGGTTGATGAAACTTGGGGACTCAACAAGGGCTGAGTCACATATGTAATCACCTGTTGGAACGGCTGGAAGGCACTTCTCCCAAACCTGAATAGGATGATTGCCTGCTGCTAGACAGCTCAGGGCATCTTAGTCTACATGTTATTGCCTCCTGTGGGCCAAACACCTGAACAGCTGTAGGCTATTCCCCAATCTGACAATGCTTCTGTAAACCCTACCCTTTGAAGTGTATGTCTCCACCTTGCCTTAGGACAAATTGTGTTAATAAAAAGCAGGGGTCCTGAGACAAGGAAGAGGAAGAACTTGGAACTTTAGCTCCTTTAGCTGAAGCTCCTCTTACCTCCAATGCCTTTCAAAATTACCTTTCATCTCTGGACTCTTATTTAATCTATGCACAGCCTTTCTCCAGATTGCTGAACCCTTTGTAATGCTGGAACAAGAACCCTGTCAAGCATCCACGCAGAGGCCAGCATCTCTCCATCAGCATCAGGCCCAGGTCTGGTGACTGAAGAACTGAAAGGATCATTTATTTGCAAGACCACTTCTACACACGCGCGCGCGCACACACACACACACACACACACACACACACACAACATACAATGGTGAGACGGGGACAAGATGACGCAATGGACACTTTCATTAAGAGACAAGAAAAGAGAAAACAAGAGGTGCATCGCCATCAGTGGGCCATGGCGATTTGAAATCCAGCGAGGCACACCTCGCCCGCAGATGCAGTATTTGCATGGGTTCAAATTTCACTTCTGGCCCAGAGCTCTGGGTCCCTTTCCCATTGCTGAATAGAGGTTAAGCCCAACGTTCCGTGTGTGAAAACAACAGCAGCTGTTGACTTGCTCAGGATTCTGCAACTAGTCAAGGCTTGGTGAGAACAGCTTGTCTCTCCTCCGTGGGGTGTCGGCTAAGTCGCTGCCGCTGGGCGAGAGGATCCAAGACGGTTTTGCTAACATGTCTGGCACCACACGGAGTGACGTGATGGGAATGGCTGGGGGCTGGCTGGGTTCTCTCTCTCCCCTTGTGGTCTCTCGTCCTCTGGGGTCTCGCTCCCCGCCGGCGATCATATTTCTTTTCTTCTTGATCATATTTCTTTATGTGGTGACTGGCTTTCTGCAGCATTGTGTCGGTCCCAGCATGCCGCAGGGCAGCCTGGATCCAGAGCGGGAAAGAGACCGCCTTCTCAAAGAGAGAAGACAGAGACTTCGTGACTATCCTCACATCACCCTCGTCCGCCCTTTGGCCACAAATACTCTGCATGTAAGATACACTCCCTCCTCCCTCCCAAGACCCCCAAAGTCTCACGTTGGACCTGAGGCTCGAGGCCCAGGGTCTTATCATGTCGGCCAGGCCCCGGTGAGATGAAGCAGCTCTTCACGGCCGGTTTCCTCTTGATTCAGAGATTGGTGAACTAAAGTACCAGTTTCCCGCCCCTTCTCCCCCTGGATACCGTGGTGAGAAAGGAATGACATGATCACACAGACACGACACTCCCATTCGAAAAGGAGAGGAAGGGGACGTATGTAGCAGCCCCTAGTCCATAGCAAAGCTGAAATCCAACTGGCTGGGCGTTGCCCCTGTCACCCCTCCGCACAGGAAACGCTATTCCCTGTGGAGTGGCTCCCTAACCCATCGTCCCCCTGGGCTCACGATCTGCCCCCTGGGTTCTTGGCTTTTCCAGAAGGAATTGCCAACCTTTGCAGGGGAGTGGCTTTCTCAGTTTGCTTCCTGTCTGTAGGGAGTGGAGGTCCCCACGTCCTCTTTGCAATCTGAACTGCCTCTGTTTCTTTACACCCAGGCTGAGGGTTCGCTGACCAGCCACCTTCCTTAAAAAATTAGTAGGTTTCCCATGAATCCTATTGGGAATTACGATGCACGCCAAAGAGCCATCCGGAATTCTTTCCAAGACAGACTTTTTTCTACTCTGAGCGTGGCAGCCTGTGTGGGAAAATGCCTTTAAGATTTTTAAACCCTTTTGTCTGGCTGAGAGAGTCTATGAAGAGCGACCTTAAGTCTTTTAAAAGTCGTAAATAGAGGTCTTACACCCTTGAAATTATATTTATTTTAAGGCCATATTTACAATAACAGCCGCCCCCCCCCCCCCCCCCCCCGTGTTATGGTTTCTGAGTTACTCTGAGAACATCTGCTAACGGAAAGACTATCCTTGTGTCCGTTTCCTCAAAATCCTCCTTGAAAATTGAACAGTTCCTTCTCGAAGTCACTGCTCTCTTGAAATACCTGATTCTATCTCACTACAAGAGGCCAACTGTCCCTTTCAAGCCTGCCTGCACACCTCCTTAGAAGATGCACAAATCGCCTTTTCTAGCATCTGTATCACTGGGGCCCACAGTGTTGCTACACGTTCTGCCACTACATAACGGGATCCCCTCTTCCGTTCTCAGTGCTCGCACAGCCCCCACTAGCATCTCCTCCCGCCCTCCTAGCCCCACCGGCCACCACGTCCCCACGCCGATGCCACGTCCTCGGGGTTTTGTTCCACTCGCTTCCTGGCACCGATGCCTGTTTATTTTCTCCTCTGGTGACTCGTGGCTCAAAACAACCCTGCACTGTCGCGTGGTTCTGTGGCCACGGGGCTCCGCCGAGCAGCTCTTCCGCTCCACAGGGTGTGTGTCATCTCTGGTGGCTCACGTGGTCTCCCACGTGGCTGAATTCAACAGGAAGTTGGAGGGTAGGAATGGTGGGGGGCTGGTCAACCCACTCCCTCGTCACTTGCTTTCTGATCCCTGAACAGCCTAGTCTAAGCTTCTGGACCTGGTGGCTGGGTCCCCAAAGAGCAAAGGCGGAGGCTGCGTGATGTCTTGAGGTCCAGCTCCATCCTGCACGGGGCACCCTCACCTGTTCAGCTGGTCAAAGTGAGTCACCAGCTTTTCTCCAGCCATCAAGGGCGTGGAAGCCCCGCCTCTTGCTGAGTCGGCGGTGCCCACACAGCCGGCAGCGATGACCGGTGGCCATCTGGGCAGATGAACCCACATGGAGTGCGGGGGATGCTCCGAGCGGGCCAATGGGAAGGGCTGACCCAAGCATCCTGGATGCATATGGCCCCCTGGACTGCTGCCGGATGGAGGGCAGCAGAGCGCAGGGCTCTGATGGGAGGTAACGATCCCCCAAGTGCAGGAAGTCCAGTACCGTCCGGGGAGTTTATCTTCTACAGGCGAGGCCACACCAGAGCAGGTCAGCATGAGGCCGTCTCAGACCCGCCCTCGACAGCTGCCTGGAGGGGGAGGACACCGCAGCAGGAGACTGTTGGAGGGGAAGAACTGGGTGCCCGGGGGTCAGGCGAGGAGTCTCTGTGTCCTTCCTAAGCCGTGTCACCCATGAATGGGGGCGACTGTCTAGCAGCGAGGGTCTCCAAAGAACCCACGTGGCCTCCTGAAGGACTGAGCTCTAAATGTCTGCCAAACCCAGAAAGAGCCGAGCCCAGGATCAGGGAGTGAGACCTTCCTGCCGCTGCCCATCGCCCTCAGCCAGTGGGCGAGTGAGGAAAGAAAAACTCAGGGACCCGGGAAAGGTGGGCCCATCCCCTCCTGCGGAGGCTCCAGCGAGAGGAGGGGCGAAGCTTTATCTCTGAACAACGTTTGGAGTTTCGGTTATTAACTACAATTAGACATGCTAGTTGCTGAGCTGACGAACATGGGCAGCTACCAGCTGAGAGAGCCTTAGATACTCCCACCAGGGCAGGAATTAGCCCCCAGCATCGGGCGGGGCGGGGAGAGAAAATGGCTTGCGGATTATACGTGCGGAGTCGGTGTGACAGGTATACGTCTATCTTCGTCCCATCCCAGGAGACACTGCTTGGGAAAGACTCGGAGTGAAAATTAGCAGGACGTGCTGGAGCCTCCTTACCGCCAGCGGGGCCCGCTCCCACGGTGCTGTGCGGGCTCTCCTTTCTGGCTTCATGTAGATGCTTCCCTCCCCCTTCATCCCAGTGGACCAGAGACCGGAGCATCTCATCAACCCCACTCGCCTGCACTGCAATGTGGTCGCTCAAAGCATGGAATTTGGGGCCAGAGAAACCCAGGTTCAAATCCTAAGGCTGCCACGTCTGACTCATGGGCTCTAGAAGAATTCACTTACGTTCTCTGTGTTTTGGTTTTCTCATCCATGGAATGGGGATACTATTGTGCCTCCCTCCCAAGGTTGGTCTGAGGATTAAAGAGGTCATGGGCACAAGCATGGAGCTGGCGCAGAGGAACCCGATGCGTGTTCACGTGTGCAGCAGGCGACCCCTCGGTTATAAAAAAAGAGGAAGGCTGAATCTGTCCGGAGTTGTTGAATAGACACAGAATACCTCTCAGAGGAAACAAAGAAGCTGGTAACATCGGCTGCCTTTGAGGAGGGAACTGGGTGCCTGGGACAGGGAAGAACAGAGACTTAGCCCTGGTCAGGGTCGCTCAGTTGGTTGGAGGGTCGTCCCATGCACTGAAAGGTTGCCGGTTCGATTCCTGTCAGGGCACATACCTAGGTTTCGGACTTGATCCCTGTTGGGGGCACTGGGAGCGAGCACGGGACACAACTGATTGATGTTTCTCTCATACATCAGTGTTCTCTCTCTCTCTCCTCCCCCCCCCCCCTCTCTCTCTCTTCCCAAATCAGTAAAACATATCCTAGGATGAGGATTAAAAAAGAACAGAGACTTTATACTATTTAACTTTTTGTACTTTCTGAATTTTGAAGCATATAAATGTAATAACTATGTCAAAGGTTATTAGTTTTTCAACATTTTATTATGAAAATTTTTAACAGTACAAAAATGTTGGATTTCACTGAACACCATGTACCCGCTGCTGAGAATGACCGTCTTGCTATATTAGCTTTATCTCACATATATTACATTTTTAATAAAAATGAGTTGCTCCCCCGAGGACTCAGCAAGTCACTTTACTTATTAGAGTCTTGGTTTTTCTCTCTGAGAAATGAGAAGCCGGGGCTATTACAGCAATTCCCTGTACCCACAGCTTATCTGAGGGGTACAGCTGTTGGCTGCCTTGCCCATAGGTCTTTGGGTGGTTTCCTGGTTTAAAACAGTTCCCTGTCCTTGGGAACAGCCCTGTCCCGGGTGAGTGAGTCCCAGGGCCCGCATGGGGGCCGCATGGCCTTGCCCCTGGGACGTGGGCCCAGTGATGGAGAGAGAATACCCTCGCTGCTTGCTGGGATTTCTGATTCTCCTCTCCTCAGGCGCCCCGAGGACTGCACTTCCTGCCTCTGGAAGTTAGGTGGGGCTGTGGGACTGGCTTTGGCCAATGAAATGGAACCGAAATAAGGTGTGTCCCTTGGATGGGACAGAATTTAAGAGCCAATGTGGTATTCCCCACACCCTCTGCATCCCCTGTGCACCGACCCCTGAGAGCGCGGTGCAGGTGTGCCGAGTGTGGGTCACTGAGCTGCTACAGGGCGGTCAGTTGCCTGAGAAAGTGGGTGCTCAGTGGCCCAGATGTCCTGTGGAGTGAGTTCCATCTGAAGTATGTTCAGATTTAAACAAAAAAAAATGCATGCTGAGCATAAGCTGTGCATAAGTTTCTGGGTTTCGCACTCTTAGCTGTTCGTTCGTTCATTTATTCATTCATTCATTCATTGAAAGCAACATTGACAGAACTCTATGCCAGGTCCTGGGCTGGGTCCCAGGGATGCAGCAAGGCATATATATGACATACTTGTTGCCCTTGATGAGCTCATGATCTAATTTTTGGCAACAAACACGTAATAATAACAACAATAGGAAAAAAGTAGTTGGCGGTTAAAGAGCATTTTCCACGTGGCAGGCACTGTGTTAAGCGATTGGCATGCACTATCTTACTTGGGTCCCACAACCCTATGAAATAGCGTCTTAGTCAGCGCTTCAGTTATCTATGGCTGTGTAACAAGCTACACCAAAGCACAGGATTTAAAACAACAGCCATTTCAGCATCTTTCCAAATTCTGTGAATGAACGGGGCTCAGCTGGGTGGTTCTTCTGCTCTTGCCCGTGATCACTGGCAGTTTGCCCCGAGGGCTGGGCTCATCGAGGAGGCTGGGCTTCTATCTCTCTGTGTGGTGTCTGGACCTCTCCTTCTTCAGGTGGCATCTTTTCATGTTCCCTCCAGCAGGGCACAGCATCACTTCCATCCCATACCATTGATCAACGCAAACTGCAACCCCAGCCACAGTCAAGGGGAGGTGACAACATCGGGCATGAATACTAAAATACATGGCTCATCAGGCCCTAGCCAGTTTGGCTCAGCGGAAAGAGTGTCGGCCTGGGGATTAAAGGGTCCTGAGTTTGATTCCAGTCAAGGGCATGTACCTCGGTTGCAGGCTAGATCCCTGGCCCTGGTCGGGGCATATGTGAAGGCAACCAATTGATGTGTCTCTCTCACATCCATGTTTCTCTCTCTCCCTTCCACTCTCTAAAAATCAATGGCGAGATGTCCTCAGGTGTGGATTAACAAAAATAAATAAATAAAATAAAAGACATGGCTCAGTAGGATCCACCAATATGATAGATTATCATAGTCAGGAATCTTTCTGTTGCAAGTGACATAACCTTGACCCAGCACAAACCACACCAATAGGACTGGAGCTCTCTTTTCTTGCTCGTCTGCAAATCACTCTAAGAGTCTGGGTGGGCACTGGGAGTCCTTGAAAGCTCACTTGTAAGAGAATCTGTTCAGAATCCAGCAGAGCGGAGTATGTCTGTATCTCTGCTGCACGCCATGATTCTGCAACACAGTATGCGTATTACACAACCTGGGCCGTCACTGTGGCCTGTGGTGGTCGCTCTGTGTACCTGCAGTTAGATTTTGTTACGCATTTTTTATCACAATAAAAAAAGGCAGCACAAAGAAAGACCTTAATAAACGAGGTGGCTGAATTGCTTAGTGGGTTGCTAAGGGTCCCCCAAATCTGTATGACCAAGGACTCATGATTGAGAGGAAAGTGTTTATTCCCCATTCTCAGTCATTGCCATCCTTCACGCCTCCATCCTAATCTGCATACAGTACCGGAGCAAGATGGGAACCAGTGGGTTTTCAAACGGATTCAGTTGCTGTGGTTTAAGATTTTTTTTTTCTTTTCAGTAGAATTTGACCCAGAATCAGGACGAAAGCAATGCGTATTTGATAAGAAAAAACAATGATTCAGTCATGTCCTCGGAACTTGTTGGTCGCATCCCTAGGGCTTTCACACTCGGTGCCCACAGCAAGCTTCCCCCCTCCCCCTCCCCCACCCCAGCTGAAGGGCTACCAAGACACGTCCCAGATTTGCTCAGCCTGGTTTCAATATCCAGTTTCCTGTTCCCCAAAGTCTCCTCTCTTATCAGAATATAAGCCGCAATTTTGGGTCAGGAGGAGCGAGCCCAGTGATATGAGGCTTGAACCCCAAGGGAAGGTCCCAGTTCCTGAAAAACTAACTCCACACCAGCAGCTGCCCCTGAAGTGCCGTGAAGAAATGGATTTCAGCAGCATTGTAAGCAGCGTTCCTGCAATGTTTTCGAGAACAACACCACTGGCCACACACAACCAAAAATAAAAGCAGCCGTTTGGCCCTAGCCGGTTTGGCTCAGTGGATAGAGCGTTGGCCTGCAGACAGCAGGGTCCCGGGTTTGATTTCGGTCAAGGGCACATGCCTGGGTTGCAGACTCGATCCCCAGTAGGGGGTGTGCAGGAGGCAGCCGATCAATGATTCTCTCATCATTGATGTTTCCATCTCTCTCTCCCTCTCCCTTCCTCTCTGAAATCAATAAAAATATTCTTAATAATATTCTATCAATAAAAGCATCAGTTTAATTTATTCTCCTTAGAGGCCCTCCTGGAGAGAAGCTGGACACCAGTGTTGGTGCCTCCAACTCCCAGCTGAAAAGACAGCTGGAGAACAGTGGAATAATGGGGCCATTATTGAGGTCATGATCAAGGTCAATACAGGTTTCTATCCATAAAGAAACTCCGGGGTCCTCTCCTTCAGTGGCAGTACAGGGCCAAGGGTAAACTCCACACAATGATGAATGACCACCCTCATTATCATTTGTGTAGGATATTGTGTCCTCCAAACCTCTTACTCAGACATGATGTCATTGAGTATTCACCACAGCTTTCTCTTCAGCTCCATTTTCTAGATGGAGAAACAGGCTCAGAGAGGTGAAGCAACTGCTCAAGGCCACACAGCAGGTAAGAGGCAAAGCCAGGGTAGGGATCCAGGGCTGTCTACTTATGTGCCTTACCACCCTTAGGGCTCTCTGCTGGAGGTGAGGGGCGGGAGGGAAAACAAGACCGCAGTCTGGAGATCTGACTCAGGAATGGGGCGAGAGTCCTTTGAGTGAATACCCATCATCTCACCGGGATGAGCTCATGAACAGCATTAGGTCCTGAGCATCCACCCAGCCGCTAGGCCCCCAGCAGGAAGTCTATCTTGTTCCGGCCACAGCAGGTGGGAATAGTGTGAACTAAGGAAATACCACCAGCACCGCTAACAGCTGAGTGCCGTCTCCTGGCAGCTACGAGACTGCTGACCCACACACCAGCTGGGAGGCCCGCGTGGGGAGAGCACTGAACGAGGTGGAGGCCGACAGCCCAGGCTCTGGTCTCTGTGTGCTGTGTGACCTGGGGTAAGTGACTGGACTTCTCTGAACCTTGGTTTTTATATCTGTAAAATGATGTTCATGGAGTCACTCCCGCAACATAGATATGGAAGTGTCCAGCTCAAGGCCAGGCACAGGTTTTGGACGGAGGGGATAGAAGAGGTCCATGTCCCCACGCTGTGCCATCCGTCTACCTACCCAGCAGCCTTGTTGATGTCCAGAGTGAGAAACCCTGAAGCTGGGGGGAAATCCCACTGGCCCTTCGGCTGCCTTTTTAAGCAGAGGCTCGGGGGCCGGGCGTAGCTGCTTGCTAGGCCTCACAAGGATAGGTTGGGGGTGGGAATCTCAAGTCCAGAGAGGCCATTCCAGCCCCAGAGTGGATCCTTCTTAAGAAGGTCATTGTGAGCTGCCATTGCACTCACCAAGGCCTACCCCTCCCGGTGCCCTGCACACTTGGGTGCCCCGGAGACTTGCTCAACGAGCAGTTCACAGCCTTGACCACCTAGATGCCTTCACCTCTCGAGAGGGTCCAGGGACGGGCCTCACCCCAAGCAGCTCCAATGATGTTGCCATTCAGCCCCATCCAAGCTTGAAGGTGGCCTTGTGGCCCAGGCCCCCACCACCCTTGCAATTGACAGTGACCGTGTATGACCAAACCGAGCCGATCGCAGCCAATGAAACGCAGCTCTGGGGCCTTTGACCAAGACGAGGGCAGCGGGCTCCCTCCTCCCCACAGGACTGGAGCTGAGCACTTACAGCTCTACGGGGGGGGGGGGGGGGAGGGAGGGGGGAAGACCTCTGTTACCCTCCGGTCTGAGAAGGAGGCCACTGCAGCACAAGGTATTGCTGAGAAATGGAACCAGCATTCTCCTGGCGGCATTTGAGTTCTGGATCGAGCCATACCTGAACCTCATGGACTTCTCAGTTACAGGAGGCAACAAATGCCCCTTTTGTCCTTTTTTGGGGTAGAGGGGGCAGCATGGAATGTTTCTTTTTTTACGGAGGTATAATTGACATACAGCATTATATTCGTTTCAGGCCTACGACATAATGGTTCTATATTTGTATATATTGTGAAATGACCACCACAGTAAATCTATTTAACATCTGTCACCATACACAGTCGCAGAATTAAACCAGCCTAAGACAGGCTTTCTGTCACTTGCAGTCAAAAAAGTCCTGCCTGATAAATCTATCCTCTGGCATAAAGGTCTCTTGTAAAACCAAATTAATAAAGTGATGGATGCTTGAATTGGCATAGATTCAGAGAAGAGGAACTGAATAATTCTTCAAGATATTCAACTCAGGCTTTATGATGTCCCTACCCTCTTCAAGTGTCATTGGAGGGGGAGAGGGGGGAAGATGCTTCAGAATTGGAAGCCTTGAGCTTAAATCTCAACTGTCTCACTTACTTACTAGCTGTGTGACCTTGGACAAGTCACTAAACCTCTCAGAGACTCTATTTCCTCAAGCCTCTGAGGGCTATCACGAGGGTAAAATGAAATAATTCAGTATAGCACTAAGTGCACAGTAGGTCCTCAATAGATGCACCCCCACAGTATGGATCATCCCATCAAGATCTGCGTAAGGAGACACATGAGGACAAAATGGAAGCCATCCTGGTTCCAGAGAATTCACTCATGGTGGGCACTGCCCAGCGTGTTTCTTCTGTTGGTCTTATCAAGAAGCAAGACTGTAGAGTAGGAAAAAAAGCCAGGGCTTTGGGGTCAGAGAGGCCTGGGTTTAAGTCTTACCTATGCTCTGTGACCTTAGGCAAGTTGCCTAACCTCTCTGAGCCTTGTTCCCTCCTTGGTAAAATGCGGAAGACGATGCCTACCTTGTAAGGAGGTCCAAGGACAAGTGTATATTGCAGCATCCACCATACCTGCCACATTGCTCAACAAACGAGTGTGACTATTTTCCCAGGCCCTAGCCCCTCTTCTCTGAACCCAGCCATGCCTTTGACTTCAATTGCTTGACCTCCCTGATGACCACCAAAGCTGTGTGTCCAGGCCCAATCGCTCGCCGGAGTTCAGACCCCCTGGGCGTCTCCACCAGAATGTCTTCCAGGCACCCCACACCCAGCACAGCATCCTGGCTTGTCTACTCCTCTCGGTATGATTTGGGTCCATGACCTTGGCCTTGGTTTTTGCACCATCACGTGATCACTACAGAGGCTCTCCCGGCCCTAACATCGCAGGATTCTCAACTCCAACATGTCATCATCCGAACTCGGCCCCACCTCCTCCCCAGACTTACCGCCTTCCAAAGCAGCCCCTCCATTGTCCAATGGACCCCGCTTATAAACTCAGAGTTAACATGGATTTGTCCATCTCGTTCATGACAGCCCCAAGTCCGGGAGAGTCTTCTCAGAAATGCAACCCTCTCTCTACACTCCTCCCTGTCGCCGTCATCCTCGGCCACACCCCCAGGACATCCAGGCTCCAGCACGGGCCTCCCCATCGAGCCCACCCTCCGCTCTTCCCACCCGGGGAGCCGAAGGTCGGTGAAGGATGGTGGAGCTTCCCTCCTCAACAGCCTTTGCGTAAAGGCTGGGCCTCCTCATGCCGCCGTCAAGAACTGGACTTCACTGTTGACAATGCTGGCGCCCCGGAGATTCTTTTTAAGGCCGGGGATGAGGAGAGGAGCCTTCCGTGCTGTTCACATTAGATAATAAATGTTTCTCTCATTCATTCATTCATGCTTTTGAAAACACAGCCCTTGGATGGTCATCTCCCATCCAAGGCAGATCACACCAGAGACCTGCCCCTTGTGGATCTCATGAACGCTGTGGGCCTTTGCTTCAGAAAAGCGCATTCGCACATGGCTTTTTGGGCATTTCAGGGGGTTCACAGCCCCAGAGCCCATCGATAGAGCACAGTTCGCCCCTGGTTGAGCTCATTTTACAGACGGGAGGCTGAGATGCAGAGAGGAAGGGACCTGTCAGAGCACATGGAGATCAGGGCACCAGCCCATCTCATGAAAGTGCCGGGCCACTCCTGCGCCAGGCCCACGGCTTTGCGTGTGAACCCTGTAACTCCTGACATCTTCGCGCTGTGTCCTCATCCCTGCAAGAGGGACCAGGCCTGAACGGCGAGGCCGTAGTGGGGTGGTACGTGTATAGGAGCCCAGCCCAGCCCGTGCATGGAAGACAATTCCGGTTCCATCCCTTCGCTCGCCTTCCTCTTCCTTCCCTTGCAGGATTTTGGAGGACAGAAACATTGCTGCCATCTAAAGTAGTCATGGAAGGCTTCATGGAAGGGGAGCGCCTGGCCTGAGCTTTGGGTGCTGAAGGGAGGCAGGGGCCAAGGTTATTAATAGGCCTAGCTTGATGGGCCCAGGGAGGCTGAATGTGATACAGACACCCAGCACCGCAGTTGAGAAGTATCTGACACCAGAAGGGGAGGGGGCCGAGGGCTGGGGGGAGCCGCACCTCCCAAAATAGCCAGAGCAGAAGCCTATATAGGTGGCTATCCCACCACCAGGCTCACTTCCCCACAGGACCTCCCACCAGCCCGGCCTTGCAGCGCAGGTTCAGCCCTCCGCCCCCAACCCAGGTGAGTGGCAGCTACTGAGGTCGGAGGAGGATGGAGGATGCAGGGGGGGGGGGGAGGCCGGCTGGAAGGGACAGCCCTGCCTCCCCTTCCCCCAGCGACAGACACCGGGCTGGGCTGAGGGGTGCGGTAGGCAGCGGTGGAGCCCAGGCCCGAGAACATGAATTCCTGGGATCTCCAGCCTCACTCCTGGGGTGACGGGGGCAGACGCCTCGGCCTGGCTGGGCCTCAGGTTTTCCACTGGTAAAACGAGAGGGGTGGAGCCAGACATCTGCGGACTCAGAGATGCCGTCAGAGGGCAGCGAGGCAGGGGGAAGGGGCATGGAAGGGAGCTGGGCTGGGGTGACCGCATCTGATGCTGCGGAGGGCGGACTTCAGCCCAGGGAGCGCGTCACGTTGATGGAGGCTTTGCAGCAGGAGAGACGGAGGAAGGAGGAGAGGGATGGGCCTCTGTGGAGCCTGTGCCCCAGGGGTCAGCGTCCGGGGACTCAGCCATGTGGGAGTTCCTAGTGCTGGGTCCTGAGCTCTGGGAGGGAGCCCCAGGGAGGCGTCATGAACGCCACGTCAGCAGCCCTGCGAGTGGGCCCCTCTCTGCCGCTGCTCCCGGCATATCCATAGGCCATTCGCTGACTCTGTGGCCTCAGTTTCCCTACCAGGATAGCATAAGGACCCTTCAGCTGGGGAAACCGTCTCTCCAGCTGAGGCTCCAGCAGCGAGCTGAGCCTGGGGGTTGACATGAGAGCACCGAGGCCCAGCAGGTCCAGGCTGACGGCCCGGCTGGGGAGGGGGCCGCAGGGGCGGCTGAGGGTCCGGAGAAGGCCTCCCACGGGAGAGACCAGGCCGGGAGCTGCAGCCTGGGTGCCCGGGAGGCCAGATGGCAGGCTGTTCCTGAAGGAGCTGACTCACAGGAGGGGGGCAGCCGGAGCCAGCAGCATCCTAAGGTTTCCAAGGAGGGCAGCCGTCCAGGGCCAACGGAGGGAGACAGTGTTGACAGTGAGCGTCATGGAACCTGAGCTCCGGGCAGCTGGCTGGTTCTCCCCGCTCCCCACCCACCACCACCACCAAGGGCCACCCCACTCAGCCCCTGCCCACCTGCCCACACACCTCAAGGTGGGGTTTCAAGATCCCTCCCCAAGGGACCACCCACCCCATCCCCCGAGTTAGACAGCAGCCCAGAGGCAGGGACGGTCACAACCCAAGGTCACCCCGGGACTTAGCGCAGCCCCAGATCTAGAACTCAGGCCTCCTGGCTCCCTGCTTGGTGCTCCACACACTCCAGAGGCCAGGGGGGTGCAGCCTGACTCCTCGGCATGGAGGCCGTGGCCGTGGCCGTGGCCGTGGGAAAGAATGCAACTGGTTTCTGCTGCCTGGAGATAGGAGGTGTCACGTTTCCCGAGATGAGGTTCAGGCCAGCTACCTGCTGCGTTTTGCTGTCTGGAAAGTGTGGTCTGAAGGTGCCCCCCTCTCCCCAAACCTGGGCCTTTCGGTCTCCAAGGCGGAGGGGGCGGGGGAGGGGGACAGTACATCCAAATTCCAAGTAGCCTCTCCTGCCCTGCCTCCTCCAACAGTCTTGTGGGGAAAGGGGGAGTCCGGCCGCCCTATTCCGGGGCTCAGGGGGCCAGAGAAGCAAGTCGTTATGGAGATCTGAGCAGGGTTCTTTGAAAAGTGAGACTAGAGGGGGAAAATGAGGTTTCAGGATGCGCATCCCTGACCAGATGTGGGACGGGGCGCCCGCAGAGAGCCCAGGAGTGCCCGCCTACCTGTGCCACCCCTCCCAGTCCTGTGGGTCGGGTTTCCGGCCCTCGGCGCTCAGATTGTGCGGCATAAAATTTGCATCCAGGACAGACCAGAGCGGAGCTGAGTGAGGTAGGAGCGGAGGGAGCGTGGCAGCAGCGCGGGCCCCTGGAGGGAGTAGGTCTGGCCCCTGCCCGTCCGGGTCCTCCCCGAAGCCACGGGGCATCCTCCGAGGTGCACCCCGCGCTGCGCCAGGCGGGCGCCTCCAGCGTGCCCTTGATGGCAGGCGAACCCTCCAGACCCGGCTGGTGACACGGGCCACCCGTCAAGTCCAGAGGCCCCCCCTTCCCCCGCGCCCCGGCCGCAGCCCCTGGGGTGGCGAGGACCCTGGCGGGGCGGGACGGGGCGGCTGCGGCTGCCGGACTCGCGCGCGGGGCGGCGGAACCGAGCGGCTCTGGCTGCGCGCCCAGCCCCGCGCCCCCTGGCTCCGCGCCAGGCCGGCCCGCGTGCGCCCGGCGCGCAGCACTGCAGCGCCGGTCATATGAGCAGAAATGATGAGAAAGGCACTTTTTAATCTTTTCGCACTTGCTCTGCCCGCTCAAACAGTTGCAGGATGTCGATGACAGACTTGCTCAGCGTGGAGGACATCAAGAAGGCCCTGGGAGCCTTTGCCGGTGAGCAGCGCCCCTCAGCCCTCTACCCCCCGCCCCCCAGCCCTCTACCCTCATCCCTCATCCACCACCCTGGCCCCTGCACCCTCTGTCCACGCATCCCGTCGGGGGCACGGCGGGGGCGGGGGGGGGCGGAGAGTGGGAGTCCTCTGCGTTTCCCAAACTCGTCCGGGCGGGACTTGGGTCGGTGGGGAAGCCGTGCGCCCTGCCCCGGCCACCGAAAACTTGGGGCTGCCAAAGGCTGGGTGGCCGTGCTGGGAGGGCTGGAGTCCGGACCAAGGTCGCGACCAGGGTCCTGGAGGGCGCTCGGGACTCCCCCTTTAGGCGCGCAGGAGGGGCTGCGGGCAGGCGTGCCTTCTCTCCCACCCCTTACCCCGACCCCCATTGTGGACAGGGCTTCCCGCCCAGCGGGGGTCAGGGCTGGCCCCACTACTGTCCAACCCGCCCCCCCCGCCCCCCGCCCCCAGGCTCAGAGCCCTTTCCAAGGGGCCCAGAGTGAGGTGACCTTCCCAGAGCTGGCGCCCTGCCCTGCCCGGCCGGCCGAGCATCCTCAGCGCTGCAACTTCAGCTGCTCGGCTGCCCAGGGAGGGAAGCGTTGGAGAGGCCCAGGGCTCCAGCGCTGAGCCGCCTCCCTCCCATCACCCAGATGGGGAAACTGAGGCTGGGAGAGGGTCAGAAACCAAGACCAGTTCTAACCCCAAGGTCACCCGGCAGGCACCAGTGGGGTTAGGACTGGATCTTGGTCCCCCACCCTAGTGTCAGCCCTGGGTGAAGGGAGAACATGACTCCTAGCAGCACCCACACCCCCATACACACATAAGTTGCCCACTTAACATTGGGCCCTTTCCCAGGAGTTCTTCAAAAGGAGCTCTGGACGGAGAACATTGGGAAGGGGGACCCCATTTCCTTTCTGCTTGGTGCCCCCTCCCCGGGGCATGAAGAAGCTCGGGAAGCCACCTCCAGGGCGCGGAGACAGCCCCCCACTTCTCCTGGAGCCGCCTTGCTCCCTCTGAATAGAAACTTAACTGGGAATTCCTGGGGAGCCTTCTAACATCCCCCCAACTCCCCCCAGAATGGATTTCTGCCCCAAAACCAGAATGTCTGGGTCCTCCCAGGTGTGACCTTGAGAGAAACTTCGTTCTGTGTTGGTTTCCCGGTAACACATCTGTGGCCAAGAAAAAGGTTGCCTCTTCCCCCACTGGCCCGCTCCCCCAAAATACACACACCAGGTTCACATCCCTGCAGTTCCTCCACTCAGCCACCACCCACAAGGCTTTCTGTATCCCCTCTGCCTTCGGGGGCTGCCCCACCATCAGCCGAGGGGCCAGTGGTGCCGGGGAGGGGGGCCGGGGGAGGCTTGGGAGCCAGGGTGGTCTGGGTGCAGGCTCACCTCTCCCACCTCTGCCTCTGTGACCTTGGGCAAAGCGCCCTCTCCGGTCCGGCCTGCCCCCCCCCCCCCCCCCCCGCCACCGCCTCTCCCATGGGGGTGGATCCCCTTTATTCTCCAGGAGGGGCACAGGGAGTCAGTGGATCAATTCTGGGACACTCCCCTCCCCCACTTCCCTACTGCCCCCGGCCGGTGGGCATTCTAACCGCCTCTCTCCACCCCCGCAGCTGCCGACTCCTTCGACCACAGAAAGTTCTTCCAGATGGTGGGGCTGAAGAAGAAGAGCGCGGACGACGTGAAGAAGGTGTTCCAGATCCTGGACAAAGACAAGAGTGGCTTCATCGAGGAGGAAGAGCTGGGGTAAACTGAGGCCTGCAGGGGCCGCCCAGCCGGGCTCGGGGAGAGGGAGTGGGGTTGGGACTCTGGCCCTCCCGTCTGCCCCTTCACAGAAATAACCACGTCCGGCCACTGCTGCTTCCGGAAGTACAACCTCCCCAGCAAAAAGTGCGACTAACTAGCCTAAACGACAGCTGCTTAATATCGCTAATGGGACGCCGCCACTGAATAATTTAACACCATCCAGGAGGCCACTTTTCTCCCCCAACACCATAGGCAAGACAGAGCGCTAGCCAGAGTGTTTCATCGATTTCCCTTTGTCTAAAAGGCACCGCCACCATCCGCACACCCCAGCCTTCTGGCCCGGGGCGGCCAGAGCAGTTCCTGGGTAAACCGGGGAGGCGGGACCAGCTTGGGGGTGCAGGACACCAGGGAGCAAAGCAAAGGAGGAGGAGGAGGAGATGAAAATGCTAAATGGCACAGGGACCTCCCACCATAGCCCCCTCGGCCACCCGGCCTGGGTCTGCCGACCCCGCTGTGCCGATGGCCCTCTGGCCAAGGCTGCCTTGGATTTTGTCAGAAAGAGAAGTGGGGGGGGCGGGGGGTGGAGAGGAGCCTTTGAGTGAGGACTTCCTCATCCATCCGGTCTTACCCCGGACCATCCACAAGGGTACCCTCTGTCTAGAGCCTTCTTCTGTCCACCCGGGCCCTATGTGTGTGCACACGTGTGCCTACACACACACACACACACACACTGACTTCCACCTGCCTCCAGGCATCACCTTCTCCAGACTCTTCCCTTCGTCCCGGTGTGATGGGTGCCTCCGTCGAGCACCTGTCTGCTTCCCACCACCGCACCCATCGCGCTGGGCCGCCTCTCTCAGGGCGTTTGACCCCCTCCTCATCCCTTCAGGCTGTTTCCCAGGGTTTCTCTGTGCCCAGTTTCCAGCACGGCCCGGGCACGGAGAAGATACTTCTGTGCTGGTTGCAGCGGCTGAATAAGTAGCCACGGGCAGGTGCCCTGCCTGGAGTGAGGTGGAGCCGTCACTGAGGACAGCCTGTCCTTCCCGCACACCCACCCGGGAGGGCACAGCCACAGCCCGGCCCCCGCACGACCGCGCACATGCCCGCTGCTTGCTGCCTGCCCCAGCTGCCCCTTCCCCTGCGCAGATGCCAGCCCACCGTCCGCACAGGGTTCCTGCAAGGTGACCTTGACCTGACTCCCTCCCCGGCGTTTCTCCCCAGAGCCATCCTGAAGGGCTTCTCTGCAGATGCCAGAGACCTGTCTGCTACCGAAACCAAGACGCTGCTGGCCGCGGGCGACAAGGATGGGGACGGCAAGATCGGGGTCGACGGTGAGTAGCCACGGCCTGGGGCCCGGGCACAGGGGGCTCTCGGGACGCTTGGATGCTAAAAGCTCAGGGCTATGTCTGTCACATGCCGGGAGAGGAGGGGTCACACAACTCCCCAGATCAGAAGGGCAAAGGCAGTCTGTTAGGTCTGAGGCTCCGTCACGTAGGCAGGCAAAGAAGAGCTGGTGTATTTCTTCCAGATTCGAACAATCCTAAGGGAACCTTGTGGGAAGGGCATGCGGGAGCACTGGGGATTTTCCCTGGACCTGGCCTGCACCTGTCCCGGGGTTTTGATCCCGGCTCTGTCCACACGGGCTGTGTGACCTTGGGTATGCTCTCTTCTTCTCTGGACCTCCGTCTCCGATCGGTAACCCGAGGAGATGAGGCCAACCGATCCCCAAGGACCCTGCCGGCTCTCACGTTCTCAGATTCCCGGGATGGAAATTCCTTCTCTCCTATCCTCCTCCCCATCTTGTCGGGTGTCCTGTAACTTCAGGTCTCAAGCCCGTCTGGGCTTCACCCAAGCAGACCATTCCAGCATTGTAGGCAGGCCAGGAAAAACGGCCGCCGGGGACTGGCTGGGAGTGAGGAGACGGCTATCTTGCTGTTCACGCTTTGCTTTCAGGTCAGGTGAGGGAGTGGTGGTCCAGCATCACACACCCTTCTCCATTCAGCTCTAACCCCGCTGCCCCGAGCACGTCCCGCCTCACGCTCTTCCTTAGCGTCACAGCATCCTCGGGAGTTGTCGTCATTGTGCAGGGGGCTCACTGAGCTGGAGGGGCCTGAGCCTGTTCGGGGAGCCAGGACCTAAGGGGTGGGGCAGGGCTCTGTCCGACACGCTGTGTGACCCCCGCTCCTATGACCGTCTTCCTGCCAGTCGGGGCGAACACGGTGTGTGGGTGCTTGGCCTCCAGGTGTGGGCTGTCTGGGGTCCAAGCTGCGTGCCTTTGGGCAATTCAAGGAACCACTCTGGGCCTCGGTTTTCCCTCCTCGAAGCTGAGCCTGATGGCAGTCCTCCTCTCCGAGGTCTGTCGTGAGGGTAAGCTGTCCATGTGTGGAGCGTTTAGAATGGTGCCTGGCGCAGAAAGTGCTCTGATGCGTTTGTGAACGGTGTTCACCCTTTCATCCTCAGTGTCTAGCCCGTCCCTGACCCAAGCAGGCACTTACTACACATCTGTCGCCTGAGTGTGAAGGCCACCCCGCCCCATGCTTCCTCTCTGCCCTCCACCAGCCGTGACCTTGGCCACACGTAGGTTCCATTTGCACAGTTGTAGCCTAAGACCTGCTGGGGCGCGTGGTGAAATTAAGTGGCTATAGACAGAGATTGCTCTGGGAAAGGTACGAGGATGCGGGTCGTGGGTATAGTTCATGAAAGTTTTATGTCAGCAACGAGAATAGAGAACCTCTAGCAAGGTCAGGCGCAGCGACTGCCGGCCTGGTGATGACAGCTGCCCTTTTTTGTGGCTGGGAAGGACGGAGAGGTTTGAAAGGAGGCGAGTGAAGGGTGCTGGAGGGAAATCGGTGACTCCAGTAAGTGGCCCGTCTCCCCCACTCCCCCGTCCTCACCAAACCACTGATCAGATAGCTCACCCAGAGCCTGGATTCCCGCCATGACCCACCCCAGGCCTCCAGACCTGCTCCCATTTTTACTTGCAGCCAACGCGCCACGGCTCAGAGCCCTAGGCAGGGTCTTCATGGCTGGCTGCTCACCAGCAACCTAGATGATGAAGAAAAACCAGGCCAGGTCCTGGCCTGCTTCCTTGATTCCCTCCCTCCCCGCCTCCCTCCGATCTTAAAGAGCTTACTAAACTCTTCCGACAGCCCTTACCTGGGGCACCCCTGTGCCGGACGTGGGGGAGGTAAAGTGGAACCAGGCCCAACTCCCAGAGGCACCATTTCCTGGCTGGGTGCCTCTGGGCAGCAGCTCAGCAGCCCTGAGCCCCAGTTTCCTCACCTCTAAACGGGAGACGATGATACAGACCCCACTGGGATTCTGTGAGGCGCCCGGGCCATGACGTGTGGAGTGCTGAGTGCAGTGCCCAGCGCATAGTAAGTGCTCAACAAACACCTCCGAGGTGCTGTTCCTATTCTGTCCCCACGTTGCTCACAGCTCTGTGTGTGCACACACAAACGAATGGGAACGCCAGGCAGAGGCCGGGGGGTGCAGACCGGCTCTGTGGAGAGGGGGAGACACGGGCAGGTCTGGAGGCTGTGGGCAGGAATGCCGCCGGCTGGGAGGGCGGGGAGGGAGGCCCGGGCAAGGCGCTGGTCCCAGCAAAGGCACTAAGGGAGGGAGGCTAGGGCATGTTAGAAAGAGGCAATATGATGGATTTGCCCAGGGTGGGATTTGCCCAGAGAAGTGTTACCAGGGTGTGTAATGCGTGCCCAGCCCCGTGCTGGGGTCTGCGCAAATGTCACCTCATTTGACCTTGAGATGACAGAGGACACGAGTGTAGACACAGAAAGACCAGCTCCAGTGCCCACGGTGACGGTGGGGCCCCGCTTTTATGGTGAAAAGATGTAGCTGCCTCCACCCCCACTGCACCCCCAAACACAGTGCTTCTTCGGGAGGTGCTGAGAGGTGGGCGCGCTGGTGCCCAGCAGGCAGCGAGACGGAGGCAGAGCCACGGCGGCCCCCGGAGGCTCTATTCCAGTCCCTCGGCTTGGCTGCCCGCCCGCTCGCTCTGAAGGCTGAAGGGCCTCGAGGATGCTTTCACCTCCTGGTGGGACTGGGGGCGTCACAGAATCCCTCCGACCTTCACGTGCCTGTTGACTAAGCTCAGGAGTCAAGTCACTAGCCAATCACCGGGGTCCCTTCCAGCTCTGGGGACCCACGGGTGTCCCCGGGAATAAACCGCTCGAGGAGGCCCAGCCCGGCCCTTAGGCTCGGCTGTGCCACCTTGAACAGCGATCACAGTCACCTTCACCGTCACGGAGCGCTGACCGTGTGCCGGGCACAGGGCTGGCGTTTTCCTCCTTGGAGCTTCCCAGCTGTCTTGGAGGTGGACACTGTTCCTACCCCATTTATAGAGGGAGACACCGAGGCTCCCAGAGGCCGAGTTTGCCTAAACGCCCGTGCCTGGGAAATGACAAGGTCAAGATCTGAGTTCAGGTCTGTCTGGACCCCAAGCCCATGCCCGGGCTGCCTGCTTCATTCATTCATTCAGAGTTTAATGAGCTTCTCCCATAAGGTGACTTACTCATTGACTCATCGCTTGCTTCTCTCTCCCCCACTGGCCTATCAGTCCCCGAGAGCGGGCTTTGTTTTGCTCCGTGTGCTAGGAAAGGGCGGGCATGAGGGAAGGTAGTTGAATGAGGAGTGAGTGAGGGAATGAACGTGTGTCCTGCTCTGGGGACGAGATGCAGTGAGGACGGGGTCTGGCGTGTGGGCTGGAGACCCGCGTGGGCCGGGGCTGGCGAGCAGCAGGTGCTGGGGGTTCTAGACACCGGGCTGCCTCCGTCTCCAGTGCCGTTTGGGTTCTGAAGGTGAGGGGTATTGACCGTGTTCTTCGGGGTCCCAGGCGGAAGGGAGTGACCAGAAGGACCAAGTTCTAATCATAATCCTTTGCATTCCCGTCCCTGGGCAGCTAGTTCCAGGAGTCTCAGCCTTTTCTAGACGTGGCCGATGGATTCTGGAAGGCCCCCCCCAGTGCAGCGCTGGGGAAGGGGGTTTTGAGGCAGAGGTGCAAGCTGCCCCCAAACCCAGCAGCAGCTGCCAATTCTGGGCACGAACAGCAGACGACACTGAGTGGCAGCTTCCTTCCCCAGCCCTCGTCCTGAGCAGGGGCGGGCCCCGATCTGAACGCCCAGAGCGTGTTTCTCAGCACAGGAGCCTCTGGTTCCTCAGGTCGGGGGTGGGGCCCCCGAGTGTGCATCTCTACCGAGTCCCCGGTGGTGCTGACAACCCGGGACCACACTTTGAGAACCACTGCCTCCCAATACCCGAGAAAACAGGTGCCCTTACTCTTCCCGTTTTACAAACGAGGAAACCGAGGCACTGAGAGAAACATGCCCAGGGCCACTCAGTCTCGGAGCCAGGATTGGGGCTCGCAGGCCCAGCCGGGACCCTCTGCACCCTGCCTGTCACCCGGGCCTGTGTCCCCAGCCCTGGCTCTCCGCACCCGGTGCCTGCACATGGACTGGGCTGGGATGGGGACAGCGGTTACCGCCGCGTGGCACTTCCTGTGCACTGGGGACTGCACATGGGCCTCCCCTCTCCCAGCTCCGTCAGTCCCCACAGCGGCTGCACGAGGCAGGGAAACTGAGGCTCCGGGAAGTGGGGCGACTTGCCCAGGATCACACGGCTGTTCTATTCAAACATTGACACTCTGACTCCAAATATCTCGCTCTTCCTCTCCATGCTGAGACAAGGTGTGTGTGTGTGTGCGCGCACACACACACACGCACACACACACGCACACACACGCACACACACACACGCATGCAATCCTGAAACCCGATCCCGTCTCCTATGCTTCAGGCCAGCTTTCACTCAAGAGACTGTGAGTTTGTCTTTTTGCTTCTGTTGCTAAAAAATGTGGTCACAATTACCGCCTTCCCATCCCAGTCCGCTTCATCCACGGGCCTCAAGGCGTTTGTCTTTTCTGCTTCCTTCTGGCAAAACCTGTTCTCCTTTATCCTTAAGAAGCCTATCTAACGTGGGAGGTGGAGTGATGAGGAAGCTGGGGCTGAAATCCCTAAAGTCAGGCAGAAACTACAACCCAAGTGGGGGTCAACCTGCCCGCCTCCAAGCTGTCGCTTTAATTCAGCGAGTGGCCTGGAAGTGACCCGTGTCTCTTCTTTTACGTGAGTGCTCGGTCTGTGAGCCGCCTGAGGACCCTTCGGGAGCAGAGGAACACCCGTCCCCGGAGGGGGTGAAATTGAGTCGCAGACAGGAGGGAAGTGAGAAGGATGGAAGGAGCCCCCCCCCCCCCCGCCCCCCGTAATTCCAGCCTCTGGCCCCTCTGGGATTGGGTTTCCACGCCAGCAGGATGGCATCTCAGCGCCAGCCCGCAGTCCCCATGGCAAAGCCCCACGGTGTGCAGTGTTTTATCCCATCTCATGGCGTCCCTGGCCGGCCCGGCAAGGCCTGCGATCTATACTGAGACACGTGGAAACTGAGGCCCGGTGGACATTTAGTGCCCATGTCACAGGGCAAATCCTTGGTCGAGTGGCCCCGGGTCTTCTGAGTCTGCCCCTCCCTCCGCCAGGCTGAGCTGACACGGGAGTTATAAATGGTGTCTGTGCTTGGCCAGATGCTGGCTTTCATTCCCGCGGACCTCCCCAAGCCCGGCCTCACGCGGCACCAGAGAATTTAGCCGAGAGAGAGCAGCCGCCTGCTTACATAACCGCCCTCCTGTCATCAGGAGGAGCGAGGGCGGATGATCCCTGTCCACCGCCGGGCCGGTCGGCTCCAGCGTCTGGGAGGAGACGCACCCTGGCCTGAGCCAGCCTAAGTCAGAACCTTCCTGGCTAAGTGCCTCTCAGCCTCAGTTTCCCTGTAAGTAAAATGGGGATAAGCGGGCAGGCCAGGGCGACATGAGGTGACACACAGGCCAGTGACTGGCCCCCAGAACTGTTGACGAAGGCTCCTTGCAGGCCATCTAGTGTGACCCCAGGTGACCCTGCTCCCCGGTCTCCTGGGTTCGGAAAGTGATCCCTGTTTGCAATAGCAATTTATAAGAAACCCGGCCCGGGAGCTATTTCCAGGCGAGGCGATAACCCAGGAGGCCGGTGCCTTCGCCTGGTCATCACAGCCGAGGGGAGCAAAGGAGCCTTCCAGACGCTGACTCAAGGCTCATCTCAGTTTCACTCCGGCTGCGGGCGATCAGCGGGCGCTGGCCTCACCTGTCAATGACTTCTAAATTTGTCCGGTCCCCACAGTCCCCAGCACGGGGACAGACCTAATTAGGCTAATTTCAGTTTCCCAAGGGAAAGGAAAGAACGGAGTCTTCTCATCCTCTGACCCTGTCTGCTGCTCCCCTCCCCCACGGCCCCCTCCCATCCCGTGATTGGAGGATGAAGAAACCAGTGAGCTGGCCCAGGGGCCTGGGGTGCGGCTTCTGTGCATTCTGATGGGAGGAAACCCTCCCTAACCGGTGAGGCTGATGTCACGGTGCTCCCTCTGAGCCAGGCGTCGCTGTCCGAGGCACCTCTCGTCCATTATCTCATGCAGCCCTCACCACAGCCCTATGAAGAGATCCTTCAGCATCCCCATTTTACAGATGCGGAAACTGAGGGTCAGAGACTGCGTTTCCAAGGATGGGCACGCTGGAGGTGGGATCCTAACTCTGATGGGATAGATGGCGTCAGAAACACCCCTGCTGCTTGCTCTGGAGGCTTCCCGTGCCCTCTGTCAGTTTACATCTTCCCTGCCGTCGTCTCCAGACCCGTGTGCTTATTGCTGTTACAATTTCAAAGCTCCAACCTGTGTCACTTGTGCTGAGAGATCCAAGGGAGGTGGACTAACACATGTAGCGTGTGTTCTGTGTGCCAGGCTCTTTCTGGATTTGCTCAGCTGGTTTTCCCAATAGCCGTGCCAGGAGGCGTTGTCATACCCACTTTACAGATGAGAAAACTGAGGCTCGGAGAGGAAAGTAGGGATCTAAGGCCACCTAGCCAGGAAGTGATAGGACAGGATTCAGACCCTCCTCCAGGGTTGCTGGAAGGTTGTGTGCAGGGCTGGGCAGGGACAAGAAATGGTGGGGGCAGCAGCAAGGCCCAAGAAACAAAGATTATGGCCATTGGCAGAGTCCGTGCCCAGCAGCCGCCAGGCATTCATAGGCTTGGTGCTGAGGTGGCGGGAGCTGTAGAAGCATCTTGATAACTCCTGCTACCGAGCGCTGGGCGCTGGCCGTGGAGCAGGCCTGCGGCGAGAGCTTCACTGCCGGTTCCTCTGGCAACCCAAGGCGCTCCACTCTCAGACGGGGAAGCAGAGGCACAGTGACGTCAAGTGTCTGGTCCAAGGTCACGGAAACAGGAAGTGGGGTCTGGGAGTTGGCTCCTAGTTCCCCTGCTCCAAACGCTGCGGGTGAGTGGGCCCGCCAGTGCACGGATCAGAGAACCAAGACCTGGAAGGGTGAGGGGCCTTGTCCAGGGCCATGAGTGATGGCCGAGCCGAGGCCGGAACCCCGTGCTCTGACACTCTGTTCCCCATCCCAGCGTCCTGCTGCCAAGTCAGCGACCGAGACTCTTGGGGTCTCTGTGTGTTTGCCGTGTGTTTCCCTCTGAGGGACGTGCCCCTGTCGAGGAGACCTTTTCCGATAGGCGTGCTGCTCGTTAACTGGCTGGTTCCT
Source organism: Cnephaeus nilssonii (assembly GCF_951640355.1). Taxonomy (NCBI): domain Eukaryota; kingdom Metazoa; phylum Chordata; class Mammalia; order Chiroptera; family Vespertilionidae; genus Cnephaeus; species Cnephaeus nilssonii. Next base: position 7,376,589 of record NC_137077.1, read on the forward strand.
AAGAGCTCTGGCCCGAGGGAGATGCCACCCGAGCAGAGGTGACCCTGCCCTCCGTTTGCCTGCAAAGTGCCTTCTCCGGTGCTGGGAGAACAGTTCGAGTCCTGTGCTCTCCGCAGAGAGCCAGGCGGTCGCCATGGCGATGCCCTGGCTGCTTCGGGGTGGATCCCCGGTGGGCAGAGCGGTGTGTTCTCAGAGGCTCCTAAACACCCCAAGGGTCCGAACTAGTGCCCATAGTCAGACTCCAAAGTGCCTGACTTCCCACCGCCGAGAGCCCCTGGGCCTGCACTGCTTGAACCCCTTCACTCTGACGCACCGCCAGGCGAGGGCGATGAACAGGCTCTACTGATGCGCAGCCGAGAACCTGGCATTTCCTGGTGAGAGTCAGAGAGGCCGTGCAGGTCGGAAACGGGAAGGACGAAGCCCCCCTCTTGGCCATCTCTCCGTGAGCTGGTGTTCGCAGGACAGAGCGGCTCGGGGCCCACGGACAGGAGGCACTGGCCAGCGCCCGTGTTCCAGGTTCAGTGGCAGGTCGAAGCCTGAGAGTGCATGCTTCCCCTCCCTCAGGGACGCCGGCTCCATCAGGAACGGCCTCCCCACATTCATGTCGGGATGTTCCTGACATCACAGGCCAAGTCCTGCCTCTACTTTCCTCATGACTCAGACACTTCGCCTTCAGACCTCCCTTCCCATCTGCAAAATGGGCATCATCCCACTACCTCCTGGGGCTCAGTGAGAATTACATGAAGTCAGTACTTGTTGACCCCTAAGGAGCCATCGCTCCATCCCTCCCTCCCTCCACCCCTCCCTCCATCCCTCCATCCTTCCCTCCCTCCATCTCTCTATCCTTTCCTCCATCCCTCCCTCCATCCCTCCCTCCCTCCACCCCTCCCTCCATCCTTCCCTCCCTCCATCCCTCCCTCCATCCCTCCATCCTTCCCTCCCTCCATCCCTCCCTCCATCCCTCCCTCCATCCCTCCATCCATCCCTCCCCCATCCCTCCCTCCATCCCTCCCTCCATCCCACCCTCCATCCCTCCATCCATCCCTCCCCATCCCTCCATCCATCCCTCCCTCCATCTCTCTATCCTTTCCTCCGTCCCTCCCTCCATCCCTCCATCTATCCCTCCCTCCATCTCTCTATCCTTTCCTCCATCCCTCCATCCATCCCTCCATCCATCCCTCCCTCCATCCATCCTTCCATCCATCCCTCCTTCCATCCCTCCCTCCCTCCCCCCATCAGTCCATCCATTTGGCATCCATGTATTGGCCATGTGCCAGGTCTGTTCTATTGCTAGGAGGGTGCTGAATAAGACAGGGCTCCCTGCCTCCTGGAATGTACATTCTAGTAGGGGGAGACCAGTTAAATAAGTAAGTGCATAAATAAGATCATCCCAGAAAGTGCTAAGTACCAAGAGGTAAATAAAAATGGGCTGATAGGACAGAATCGTGGGGGTGGCCGCATCTGAGCCGGCTCAGGTGTCACTCTAGGTCAGAACCTCTGGGGTAAAGAGGGAAGCCTCAGAGCACAGCCTGAATCAAGTTTACTATGTGACCTTGGTCGAGCTACTTCACCCTTGGGCCTCAGTTTCCCCATCTGTAAAATGCAGGCAAAAGCATCTCTCCATGGGGCAGGGGTGAGAATGTCATAAGATAACACATGCAAAATACTCCCCAGGCATTAAGTAAATAAGAATTTAAATTCTATACAAATGGACAATTCCAAGCAAAGTGCTAACGATAAAAGACATCTCCGAAGAGCCACCTTTGGGTCACAGGAGCTCATGCCGAGAAAGCCAATGAGGGGACACCTGGCCGGTGGAGGGGTTTTGTAGGGTTTGGTGTTGGGTTCTGTCTCTGCCATGCGCTGTACTGCCCAGCCCGTGGTCCTGGGAGTGTCAGGACCGGCTGGAGGACCCACCCACTCTCCCCCCTTGAGGTGACACTCAGGCCCCCACCTCCGGCCACCTGCCATTCCGTCCTCAGGGACAGCCTGGGACAGGAGAGGCGGCTCCATTTCCCAGGTCGGACCCTGGAAAGGGGAGCATCCAGATTCAAGAACCCGTTTTCGTTGTCTCTCACAAGGAATCATCGCTGCCCCTCCCTCTAGTGACAATGACAAATGGCTGATGCCCAGAGAGTCTGCTTCCTAGCACTCAGGGACCCCCTAGCTCTTCACCCCACCCATGCAGTCCCCACTGAGGACACTCCACTTTCTAGAGGCGACGGGACTTACCTGGGGCCTCAGTCTCCGGCAGGCTGGGGACATGGCATCTCAGAGCCGCATAGATGTGTGGGAGGGGTGGCAACTCCTGGTTCTCTTGTCTCCCGGAGAGAAAAACCACAGAGAAGAGACTCCCTGGGCCCCTGATCTATAATAATAAGAGCGTAATATGCTAATTAGACCGGACAGCCTAACGACCTTCCAGACGTCCTTCAGGACGAAGCTGGTTCTGCGAGGGCTGAGCCCCTTGCACAAATTTCGTGCGTTGGACCTCTGGTGTCAAATAAAGGTCTCAGCACCCCCTTTGACCACCACAGCGAGGACCCCACACCTGCAAGGGCGTGGAACACGGGGCAGGGGGGCTCAGGGAGGAGCCGAGGACCCCCTGAGCACCACCCGTCTCTCCTGACTCCTCCGAGCCGGCCATGACGACAAGGCTAGCGACCAGGTCACACAGCCCACAAGCGACAGAGCCAGGTTGCAGCCCAGGCTGGCTACTGGGTTGTCCCAAATGCACCGCCTGGTTTCCTCCCTCGGAGCCCCACCTGCGATCCCTTCCCCTCCACCTGCTTTCCCCATGGGACCCTGCATCTGCTTACAGGACTCGATCAAAGACCCCTCCCTCTGAAGGTTTTGCTGCTGCAAAGATAGATGGCCCTCGTCCCCCTGTGGCGGTGAAGTCCCCACACCTCTCAGCCTTTCACAACCACACGTAGCCCCTCAGTGTCAGGCACGGAGCCAGGGGTGGGATGAGCCATGAGCAAGGTCTGTGGGGTCTGCAGCTTCATGCTCCAGTTGGGGAGGCAGGCAACGAAGGAATGTGCAAGCAATACTCAAAAGTACTTTGAGCGAGTAAGGGCTGTGGATATAACAAAAGGTGATGCTAGCTAAGAGCATCGCTGCTTTCACCGGAGTGACCCAGAGAAGGCCCCTTGAGGAGAGATGTGTGGGAGGAGACCAGGTGAGTGAGAGGGAGCCAGCCCTGAGGAAGTCCAGAGAGAGTATCAGGTGGGCGAGCAGCAGGTGCAAAGGTCCTGAGGTGACAACACCCTCAGTGTGTTTGAGACTCACAGAAAGGCCAGCAGCTTGGAGCACTTCCTGCCAGGCGTTGTCTTCCTCCCAACTAGACAAGAAGCTCCCGTGGGGCAGGGACCATATCTCCCCTGGGCCTCCCCTCACCTGGAGGCTCTGCAAAGTCACTTCTCCTCTCTGGGCCTCAGTTTTTCCTTCTGTAAAATGGGGTGATCCTTCCCAGTCTCCTGAGGGCTTGTGATGTTAAGTGAGGAGCTGTGGGAGACAGAGCTCAGCCTGTTCTGAGCACCTGCTGTGCTCACTCCTCTGAGCTGTGCCATGTCCCATGCTCAGGGTCCCTCCTGAGGAAGAGGTTCTTGAATCTGGCTGCTCACCAAAATCGCCTTCTAACAAGTAAAATAACTCGCCCTTTTCCCCAGGCCTCCTCAGTCAGAAATTCCAAGGCCAGGGCCTGGGAGTCTGTGACCTTGATGGGCAGGTGGGGACCAACTAGATGAGTGGCCAAGAAAGGGCTGAGTCGAAGGCACACAGACTGGGGCCTGAAGCCTGGCTCTGCTTCTTCCTGGTAAAAATGTCTGGACTCTGAGCCTGGGTTTCCTCGTCTGTAGAATAGGAATAATGATACAATGCACATCCCAGGATTAGTGTCAGAGTCAAATGAGATATCTACACTAATAAAAGAGAAACATGCAAATTGACTGTACCTCCATGACACCCACCAGCCAATCAGGAGTTGGTATGCAAATTAACCCAACAAATATGGCATTTAATTTGCATATGCAGGCACAGAGTGGCCAGGTGGGGCAGGACGCCTGCTATGAGGGGGAAGGCGGGGGGACGGAGGGAGCTTCAGGAGCGGCCCTCCGGCCAGAGCGGAGAAGACTGAAGGCTCCGGCTGGAGCAGACATTGAAGGCTCCAGCTGGAGCGAAGGCTCTGGCGGGAGCAAAGATGGAAGGTAGCGGCCAGAGCGAAGGCCTGGGTCCCGGGTGCTGGAGGAAAACCAGTGCTGGCAGCCAGGGGAAGGAAGGCCTATTGCATGAATCTTCATGCAACGAGCCTCTAGTTGTATATAAAGTGCTTAAAATAGTGACTGGCATGTGGTAAGCATTCAGAAAATCACCATTGCTATTATTATTGTCTTTACTAATAATTTGTCAGCTGCATGGCATCATGAAGTGAAAGACACAGTAGGTTCACCATTTCCCTCCCTCCTTCCTTCCTTCCTTCCTTCCTTCCTTCCTTCCTTCCTTCCTTCCTTCCTTCCTTCCCTCCCACACCCCTCGTCCCATCACGCCAGGTTGTCTGCAGCAGATGTGAGAACAGAGAAAGGCCTGCAGGGGGCCCAGCAGTTGGCCGTGGCCGGTCTCTCTGCACTGCCCACCTCTGACTCACCTCTTTGTCATTTTCTTTTGCAGAATTCTCCACTCTGGTGGCTGAAAGTTAAGAGGCTCTGGCTGCCCCGCCTCTCTACCCCCGACCCCCAACCTCCGCCCCTCCCGCTGCCCTCCTCTGTTGCTGTTCAGTTTGTTTATGTTATTTTTTACTCCCCCCTGTCCTCCTTCGGCCCTCAAATGACACCTTTCTTCTGGAAAATGCTGGAGAAACAATAAAGGCTGAACCAATTGGATTCTTTTGCTAGAAAGGATCCTGGACAAGGGGTGGGGGCGGGAGTGGGCCCTTGGCTTTCCAGGCACACCTGTGCAGGGGTGGAGCAGGCTTTAGACAGAGAAGATGGGGTGAAAGAGAACCCTACTGAGCCCCTCCTCTGCACTTGTGGCCGAGCACAGCTTTCCACATGGGTTGCCCATTAACCCTTGAAACCACCCCATAGGGAGGTGGTGAAACTCCCATTTTACAGATCCTTAGAGAGGAAGGGATGTGTCTAAGTCCACACAGCTAGGACTTGTGGATAGACAGATGGATGGATGAATGGATGGACGGACGGATGGACGGACGAATGGATACCCATTAAAACTCTTTTTGTTACAAATGACAGAAACCCAACTCTGAATGACTTAAGCAAAAGAGGAAGAAAAAACAAAGACTTGATTGGCTACGTGCCTAAATAGTCCAGGGGCAGGTCTTCAGGAACAGCTGGATCCAGGGACTCTCGTGAAATCATCGGGATTAAGGGCTTCCTGCCCCATCTCTGGGCACGGCTGCCCTCTGTGCTGGATTCGCTGATGATGGCAAGATCCCCCCAGCAGCTCCAGCAGAACCAGTAAAAATCAACAGCAAGCTTCTCGTTCCCATTCACTCCTTCAGAGGTCCCGTTAATGCCACTGTCAATGTTCATTGAGCACTTACTCTGTGCTGAGCCATCCCATGGTTCCATCTGTGCAGCAACCCTACCATTATCTTCCTTTTTCAGATGAGAAACCTTGGGCCCAGAGAAGTGAAATGTTCGCCCAAGATCACACCAGGAGTAAGTGGTGGAGCCAGGCCCCTAACTGGGCAGCCACCTCCAGAGCCTGTGTCCCGCCCTGAACCTGGTCACAGACGGGCGGGGGGGGGGGGGGGGGGGGAGAGAAGAGGGGAGGGAGAGGGGGGCATTTTGTGGGGTGCCATCTGTGGAGAAAGCTCATGGCCACAGAGGCCCGAGGTGGCCAGGGGGCTCCTCAAGGCCACAAAGAAGTGAGAGCAGAGCAGGGACTAGACCCCAACCCCCTGCTTCTCATCCGCCCTGTCCCACACCTCATCCTGAGACCTTCCGGCTCAGCAAGGAGGGAAGGGCCCAGGGAAGCCCTCCCTGCCCTGCACCCGCTCTGCAGGCCCCGAGTCATCAGACTCCAGCATCCACCGCCTCCCCCATCCGCCATCCACCCAGCACCTCACCCCCACCCTCCACACTCTCCCCCTTAGTTTGCTCATCAGCTAAACAGTCTGCTGGTCTTAGTTGTTATGCGCAGAGGAGCCTCATTCATTATCTCAGTCCCCCTTCTGTCTGGGAGAGGCTGGGAGCAGGGAGGGAGGGAGCTGGGCCAGGAAGAAGAGCCGTAAATCGGCTCCTGAGTGGCTTTTGATAAGAGTGGGACAGCCTGCATGTGGGCAGAGGGCTGGATGATGGATTGGATGTCCTGGAGCAAGGAGAGGATGCAGATAGGTGCGGAAAGAGGGCGTGAGGGCAGTCAAGGACGGATCAGAGGGGGGGAAGAATAGAAGAGAAAAGTTGGGGCTGGGGAGTCTCTCCTCTTGACGCCATGGGCTTGCTGGACAGAGCTGCCTTCCCAATCTGCCTCTTCCTCCTTAAAGCACCTACTATGTGCCAGACGCTTAGTAATACCTCCTCTTAATTCACACCTGCCCTCCAAGGAAGAGAATCGTCTCTATTTCACAGGTGAAGGAAACGAAGGTTCAGAGTGGTTAGGTAACATTCCTAAATCACACAGCTAATCCAAGTGGAAACACTTCCTCATCCAGGCAGCAAACACTTCCTCATCTGCTTTGCTCAGTCTACTGATGTAAACGTTATGCTCATCCAAAAATACCACCCCACCCCCTCCACTCCTGAAACACCCAGAATAATGTTTGGCCAAATATCTGGGCACCTCATGGTCCAGTCAAGTTGACACATAAAATTCACTATCACACAACCCAACTTAAAAATAGGCAAAGGACTTGAACAGACATTTCTCCAAAGACGATACAAATGCCCAACAAACACATGAAAAGATACTCATTAAGGAAATGAAAAATTAAACCCACTATGAGATATCACCTCATATCCACTAGGCTAGCTATAATCCAAAAAAAGGAAGGAAGGAAGGAAGGAAGGAAGGAAGGAAGGAAGGAAGGAAGGAAGGAAGGAAGGAAGGAAGGGAGGGAGGGAGGGAGGGAGGGAGGGAGGGAAGAAAGAAGGAACGGAGGGAGGGAGGGAGGGAGGGAGGGAGGGAGGAAGGAAGGAAGGAAGGAAGGAAGGAAGGAAGGAAGGAAGGAAGGAAGGAAGGAAGGAAGGAAGGAAGGATTCTTGGCTGGGATGTGGAGAAATTGGTACCTTTGTGTCTTGCTGGCAAGAGCGTAAAATGGTGCAGTCACTGTGGAGAGCAGCTTAGTGGTTCCTCAAAAAGTTCAACCTAGAAACCCACTCCTAGGTACACATCCAAGAGAAATGAAAACGTGCATCCACACAGAAACTTGATGAAAGGTGAAAATGGCCCTACTGTCCATCAGTGGATGAATGGGTAATCACAATGTTGTATATTCATATAATGGAATATTACTCAGCCTTAAGAAGGAATGAAATTCTGACACATGCTACAACATGGATGAACCTTGAAAACATTATGCTCAGTGAAAGAAGCCAGATACAAAAGGTCACATATTGCATATTATATGAAAAGTCCAGAATAGGTAAACCCATAGAGATAGAAAGCAGATTAAAGGTTTCCAGGGGATGGATGGATGAATAAATGGGTGGATAGATGGATGGGTGGGTGGGTGGATGGGTGGATGGATGGAAAGGGGGATGGGGAATGACATAATGGGTACAGGGTGTTCTCTGGAGTGATGGAAAAGGTTTGAAACGGGAGAGGTGGTGCTTGCACAAGATGATGAATGCACTGAATTGCACACTAAAATGGTTAGTTGTGTGTTATGTGAATTTCATCTCAGTCATCATCGTCATCACCTGTCTTTCCTATGTGGTTGTCTGGTGTGACAGCTGGAATCCTGGTACCTACCATTGTGACTCCAGCACCTAACACAGGCCCTGGCACAAAGGAGGTGCTTAACACATCTTTGTGGAATAAATAAACACATAACCAATGACAAACATTCACGAGTGAAAAAGAAAGCACAGCATCCATCCATGGAGGACTTTAAACTTTTCCAAAATTAAAGGCAGGGCGTGCAGCCTGGAGAGGAACCGGGTTTCTTTTGTGTGATTCTGCAGACACAAAATCAAAACCAACCAGGGGGTTTGCAGGCAACCGCTCTTGGCCGACCCTGAGAAAGCCCTGTCCACCCTCGGAGCTGCTGGGCAGTAAGACAGGCTGTCCTGTGAGGCAGCGAGCAGCCTGTCATGGGAAGCATTCAAGTGGAGATGGGGAACTTGTTGAAAGAACTCATGCATCAGCAGGAGAGTTCCCCTAGACAGCAAGTCCCAACTCGGAGCCGGAGCCGCTGTGATCTGAGCCGACTTACAGGCCATTAAAATCCATTTAGCCTCCCGCTGGCTGCTTGCTGCCTTGTTGAATCCATCATCACCTGGGTATTTATTGAGCGCAGATGTCACACAGAAGGATCCAAAGAGGGCGCCATGTCCTAAGGAGGCAGAGGTATCAGGTCATGCTCTCTATTCTGTGCCTCCCAGTCTGACTCACTGTGCAGAACGCCACTTGGGGAGGCTCTGGCGGGCTGACAGCAGGCTCACTGAACGTCCCCGCTGGGGATTCCGCTGCCCCCCGTGTGCCCACCACCTCCCAGCCCCAGCACTGGCACCTTCTGGCAGCATCGCCCGCCACAGCTGCTGCTCGGCTGGGCTCACCTGAATTCCCACATCCCAGCCCCACTATCCCTCAGGGCCAGGCACTGGTGACCCCAAAAAAGGCTCCTGCAACACAGGGAGGGACAAGATCGAGAAAAGTTTTGAGGCATCTACAAACAAACCACTGTGTGTCCTTTAAACTAGACATCGTGGATATTCTACAATAACATGGGAAAGATCTATGATGTGAATTTTAACTTGTTATAGGTGACTTTTATATTATATTATGTTGTATCAGATATATTATATTATACTAAAGGCCCGGTGCACAACATTCATGCACTGGGGGTAGGAGGGGGGCGTCCCTCAGCCTGGCCTGCGCCCTCTCGCAGTCCGGGACCCCTCGGGGGACATCTGCCTGCTAGGGCATTTGAATAGCTATGCATGGGGCCAGGTGGATAGCGGGTTATGCATGGGGCCAGGCAGGGAGTGGGCCTAAGCCAGCAGTCAGACATCCCCCGAGGGGTCCTTAGCGCTGCCAGAGTGGCAGGACTGCGCTCACCAGCCGTGAGCCTGGCTTCTGGCTGAGCGGCGCTTCCCCTGTAGGAGGGCACTGACCACCAGGGGCAGCTTCTGCATTGAGCGTCTGCCCCCTGGTGGTCCGTGTGTGTCATAGTGACCGGTCATTCTGCCGTTCAGTCGATTTGCATATTAGGGTTTTATCATATAGGATTGTACCAAACTATCCTACCTAATAATAGACAAATATGCAAATTGACCGTACCTTCACTACGCCCCACCAGCCAAAGCCACGCCCACCAGCCAATCAGGGCGAGTATGCAAATTACCCAACCAAGATGGCATTAATTTGCATACGCTGAGGGAGGGAGGAGTGAAGACTGAAGACAACTTAGAAGGAAGAGGGAGGAAAAGCGGAAAGCAAGCCAGAGGGAAAGCCCAGGTGGGGTGGGGCGGGGTGGAGCGGGGCGGGCGGCAGTGGCACGTGGGTGCAGGTGCTGCAGCCACAACAGCGGTGGCAGCGGCAGCACACGCGGCTGCAGCGGCCGCTTGCAGGATTCTTCCTGCAAATGGGCTACTAGTATTATAATATTATACTTGCCTACTCATTTAGTGGCCTTTGTAGCACTAATTCCCCCTCTTTCTTTCTGTCACAACCCCACTTGGGGCAGGACAACGATGTGCCCTGTGTCAAACCGTCACCTGACCAGGGACTCAGTGTCGGTCTCTAGAGGCAAACATACGTCCCTGGGTGGCGCTGCAGGAAGCATCTAGACACGTCAGATCCCCTCCATGCTGTGGTCGTGGCCTTCCCCCTCACCTTGTCTGGGACGAGGCCTGGGTGCCCGTGATGGGTGCCTTCTCACAACCACGGGGACTGAAGCGCAGCCGATGACAGTGCCCTCGGGAAGCTCGAGGACACCGGTCCCCTGTGGAGCCCGGAGCTGCCCACCTGCAGAGAGTCTGAGACGGGAGGAACGTAGCCCCTATTTGGTCAAAGTCCCTGTGGTTAGCACACGAAGCAAAAATAATTCTAACTGCTGCAGCAGCAGTCAGAGAAACTTACACACGGTGGGGTGAACAGAGGCGACTCCTTGGAGCCTCGCAGGGTGCTCCTATTTGGCACAAAGGTCTTTGCAGATGTGATGAAGGTAAGGATCCCCACATGAGGTCGTGGGCCCCAAGTCGATGACAGGTGTCATCCCACGAGAGAGAGAGAGAGAAGGAGAAGGCACGCAGGGAGGAAGTCCGGGCAAGGACGGATGCCAAGGTCGGAACAGGCCAAAACCGCCAGGAGCCATGGGGAGCCGAAGAGGCAGGCAGGGCCCTGCCCCAGGGCTGCGGAAGGAGGGGGCCTGCTCACCCCCTGATTTCAGACCCCGGCATCCGGGCCTGTGGGGGAACACGTCTCCGTCATGTGAAGTCACCAGGTTTGTGGTCAGCTGCTGGGGCAGCCCCAGGGCACTAGGTGTAGAGACGTCCATGTGATGGAAGATGAGACACCGAAGCGGGGCGTTTGAAAGATAAATCGTTCTCTGGTTAAGAAAGAGGGGAAGGAAGGTCAATAATAGAGCAATGGCTATGCATGGGGCCAGGTGGATACCGAAAATATGGGGGGCCCCTTTGTAAAATATGTGATTGACCACATGCCGTACGCCTGAAACTAATACTAAATAAAGTTGAATGCAAGCTGTAATTGAATATATATATATTTTTTATTTTTTTAATTCTCGCCTGAGAATATTTTTTCCCATTGATTCTTAGAGAGAGTGGAAGGGAAAAGGAGAGACAGACAGACACATGGATTGGTTGCCTCCCGCTGCCCCCAACCAGGGCCCGGAGCCTGCAACGGAGGCATGCGCCCTTAACGGGAATCGAACCCGGGACCCTTCAGTCAACAGGCTGACGCTCTACCCACTGAGCCAAACCGGCTAGGGCAAAAATATTTTAAAATTAAAAATAAACTTAAAAAAGAGAAGAAGGGTCTCCCAGAAACAGGAGTGGTAAACTCTAATTATAATTATAGCAAACCTGGCCGCTGGGCCTCTCTGAGGGCCTTGCGCCCCTCCCCCCCCCCCCCCCCCCATCCCCATGGGCATCCTCACCCTTGACCCGCTCAGGAGACTGAGGCCCAGGTTCAGTGACTGTGCTGCCAGCCCCGCCCCTCCCCCCAAGCCCTGGGACTCGCTGGCCCAGGGGTTTGCTCCTGCCTGTGCGTGTCCAGCCCCGCACAGGGCAAGGCGGGGGTGCTGGCCCGATGCTGAGTGGGTAAGACCTCGCCAGCTTCCTGGGCCCTCAGCTGGGGTGCCCCCAGACGTCCTCCACGCAGTCTCCCCGAGTCCGCAGCAGTTGGCTTAGGGGTAGGCCCTCCTGGTTCCTTCCCCGTCCCTGGCCCACGTCCCCACTACCGCTTCCAGGAGCCGGCTCACCCCAAACCGCTGTGCCTGGCCCTCACTCAGGGACTGCTCTGGGCGAACCCCAGACCCACCCAGTGTTGGAGTCGAGGCCCATCCGTGGTTTACTCCACCCACAGCCTAAGCTCGGACCCACCAAACGCCTCTGCCCAGTGGGATGATGCGCATGACATCCCAGTGTGCACCCCACTCTAGGGACAGGGAGCCGAGAGCAGGACGGGTAGGAAAGCAGCAGCGGGGACCGGGCTGAAGCCGCTTCTGATGGGGAGCACAGCACTCCCCCGTGGGCTGAATGCACGCTCCAGCGAGAAGCCCGCCCTCTCCCAGCACCCCAGCTTCTCCAGGTCCCGGGCCACTCGTCCCCCCTCCTCTGCTGCTATCATCTGTTCACTCCGGAGAACCAGCCCTGGGCAATCAGCCGGCAGGTGCCTGGGGGACAGGTCTGCGTGGCTGTGACCCTCACCAGGCGAGCCCGCGGGGGATGAGAAATTGCTCCGCCCCCGCAGTTTTACAAAATTCAAAGCTTTCAGCTGGGGCGGAGGGCCAGTTATGGGAAGGCTTCCTGCATCGTCATCAGAAAACGCCACCTTGTTAGCCAGAGAGGTGGTGGCGACGAATGTGCGTCACACAGAGGACGTGACGGCCAGTTTTTCTGCCACACCACACTGCTTCAACGGGCACTTTATTTCCATCTAAAGGGAATTACCTTCCGTCCTCGGGGTTCTTGCAAGGAAAGCTTCCTCTCCCTTGGAAGCGGGTAGGAGTACCTTTAAGTTATTCATTAATTCATTTAATCATTCATTCATTCATTCATTCAGAGCCTAGAGAGTAACAGCTGCCTGCATTGGGGGTGTTTACTCAGTGGCTGCATTAAGTGTTTTACATGCTGTAATCCTCCCAGCTCTCTGAGGCAGGTCATTGGTCCCATCTTCCAGACAAAGAGACAGGCTCAGCCAAGTTCATCAGCTCCCCCAGGCCACCCCGTCAGGAAGTAGTGGAACACATTTGGAGAGCGAAGATCTGAATTCAAATCCCTCTCTCCCTCCTTACTACCCCTGTTGTGTCAGACTCATTTCACTGAGCCTCCGTTTCCTCCTCTGGAAAATGGGCGTGTGACTCTTAAAGGGGCAGAGAGGTGAAACGCCAGCACCTTGCGGGACCACTTCACACAATCTGGTGTCCGCTCTTCGGTTTCCCATTCCCCCAAACTGGGCTTCTCCCCAACAAAGATTAAATTAGTGAGATTTTTAAAAAAATATATGTTATTGATTTTTTACAGAGAGGAAGAGAGAGGGATAGAGAGTTAGAAACATCGATCAGCTGCCTCTTGCACACCCCCTACTGGGGATGTGCCCGCAACCAAGGTACATGCCCTTGACCGGAATTGAACCTGGGACCCTTGAGTCCGCAGGCCGACGCTCTATCCACTGAGCCAAACCGGTTTCAGCTAAATTAGTGAGATTTTTAAAACCTTCCCCAGCAAGCGAGATGTCAGAACTCTCGTGGGGAGCTTAGGGGTCATCCCACCTTTTGTTGTCGTTTAGATTCAGACTCTGTTGACTTACAAGTCAGTCCTGCTGTCCCTCGTGTCCCCCCGTTGCACCGCTGGGCACACTGCCCTCCCCGGTGACCAGTCGGGAGGCTCTGTGCTGCCTGTCTCACCAGCATCCTCTTCGCCATCTGCGACACGCCTGCGGCTAGGAGCAGTCATGTGGGTTCCAGCCCCGATGGGCCCAGGAGGCCGCCAGCCAGGCAGCCGCGGGGCCAGCCTGTTTATCTTGTGGTTCCATTGGAAGAGGCCCCTCGACTTCTCATTCCGAACGGCGACCAGGGGCTTCGGTCTGCTTCGAGGCTGCCGGATCCCAGCTCTGGGCCGCCACGTGAGGTGCTAACGGGCCCGCCCCGAGAATATGTGAACAGGAGGCAGGGAACCAACCTGGGATGGAGCCAGTCGTGGAAACCGACAGCCCTCACCTTTGTCCAGCCCTTTCCAGGTTGTAAGGCGAAGCAGGCAGCCTGTGGTGTTAATTTTTACCCTCACGATAACTCTTTGAGAAAAAAGGGGGTGGGACATTGCTGTTCCCCAGTGGCCTTTGGTGGGAGGTAAATCATGGCCAGAGTCCACTCGCCAGGGAGAGCGGGAAGGAGGGGGGTGGACACAGAGTCCTAGGGGACCCCCACTTCCGCAGCCGGGGCAGAGCAGCCGCCAGTGCCTGGAAGAAAGACCAGCCGGGGGGCAGGAGGGCCCGGAGCAGGGGTCACTGAGCGAGTGGAGAGAAGGCCAGGAGGAGAGGCGGGCAGTGCCAACTCGACAGAGACGCGCAAACTGAGACAGAGCAGCAGAGTGGCTGGGAGCGTGGTTCAAATCCTGCCTGGTCAGGCGTTTGGTCCTAGGCGATTGCCAAACCTCTCTGGGCCCCGGTTTCCTGGAAAATAGTGACAATGATGCTCCCGGCCCGTCAAGATGGTGGTGAGCACGGCATGGGGTAATCTCAGGATGAGCCTGGCACCGGGGTCAATCACTGTTGGCTGTGGTTTTAGCTAATCTAACAGGAGGCACATTTAAAAACGACAGGGTTAAGACAATGATCCCTCCAGAGATCTTCCTACTGGGCCCAGTAGGCTTTCAAATACGCCCAGTAGGCTTGGCCCCTCTTGACAGCATTCTCACTCCACACCAGCCCTGGGATGTGACTCCTACAAAGGAGGGACCCGTCCTCGGGGTCTCCCCTCACCAGGGGCACGGACGCCTGCTCGGTGCTGACTCACCAGTCTCTGCATCCTCGCCACAAACACGCCCGCACACAGCATCTGCTACTGTTCCCATTCCAGCTGGCAGAGAGGTGCAGCAAGCCGCCCAAGGTCACACAGCTCCCAAGTGGCCCAGCTGGGATTTGAACCCCAACAGTCTGGCCTTTGAGGCCACGACCTCGTCCCTGTGCGGCTCTCCCCGCAGGTGACGGCCGGCGCTGTTGTGGGAGGCACAGTAGATGGAGCAGGTGATGTCCGGGCTGAGAAAAGCTCAGAAGGACAAACTGGGTTCGGAAGGGACAGCGGGGCCAAGGCCCTGGGGCAGGAGGGGCGGGCAGGTTTGAGGATGGAGAAAGCCGCACGCCCAAGGCACAGAGTGTGGGAGGGAGAAGGCAGTGGCCTGGCATCTCTCTGAGGAGAGAAACCCGCCCCCCTCGCCCCCCGCCGGCTCCAGGACAGTAGGAAGCCTTGGGGTGGGGGGTAGCAGTGAAAATATAACAGGATTTTAAAGGGCCCCACACTCTGCAAATGAATAGGGCACAGCCATTTAAAAAAGAAATAAAAAAGGCGAGAGGCATTTGGGTGCTGACATGGAACCTCTCCAAAGCACGTTGTTAGAGGGAAAAGCACGGTGCAAGGGAGGTGTGGCAGCTTCTGTTTGTGGGGAAGGAGGAGAGAAGGGACAAGAAGGAACGTGCGTGGTGTTTGCTGGGATGGAGGTAACACACCCTGAACGGCGGCGCCAGGAGCTGCTCGTGGCCCGGGGTGGGCACTGCAGCCTGGGCATGGCTGGAGCACGTGTTCTCGAGTGCTCTTCCCCTGCTCTTTCTAGATTTTAAAGCCAGGGAAGAGGCTGTCTGTTCCAAAATTTAAAATGTTTTAAATGACCAGGAGAATGCAACGGAGGGGCAAAAGTGGATTCAGGGGAAATATGAGAGGATGCGACTTGGGACTGTTAAGGGGGTTGGGGGTTAGGGGTGGGGTGGTGAGCAGTAGGGGAAGGAACCTGGAGCAACAGGAACCAGCTTAACGTTGCCCCTAGCTGAATTTGGCCTGGGTTCAGACTGAACCAGCCAGAAATGGACAGCCATGATAAATGTGGAATGTTCTAGAAAAGCAGCTTTTGGCTCCTGCAGATGGCCTATTGCGGGCTGCTAAAGGAGGTCCCCTCCCCTTCCCCCCTCCCCGCCCTCCGAGGCTCTGGAGGGATGATTTGCTCAACTTGAAACACCTGCAGCTGCGAAGTAAACCAAAAAGCCACCCTTGGCTCCCTCCTGCAGCAGGCATTTTCCTGGCGGCTGCTGCCCCCTGCTGACGGGATTGGGACATCACAGCCTCCGTGCAACCCCGAGCCCACAGCTCAGCTCGGGGCTCCACTTTGCATTCTGGGCGCATGGAAGGTGAGTCAGTCACATTTCCTCTGCCCTTTATTGTGATGGCCATGCCAAGCACTGCATCAGCGGAGGCATAAACAACCAGACCCACGTGAACAGTGAAAGACCAAACAGCAAAGTCATTACCAAGAGAAGGCCGTGTGCCAGAAGGCAGATGCGACACAGTGCATCACAGAACAGTGTGAAGCAGCCGCCACCACGCATTCAAGACCGCCCTCCAGGGACGCAGCAGCAGCCCACCGGCTGTTAAGAAGAGCCGGTGTTTACTGGGTCTTACTGCTTGCCAGGCGCTGTTCTAGAACCTTCCCTGTGCTCACTCAGTCGGTCCTCAGGCACCCACAGGGCAGGGATGAGGAAACAGACACACAGAGAGCTTAAGTGGCAAAGCAGGGTTCAAACCCAGACCGTCTGAGTCCCAGTCCTTGCAAATTCCAGTTTAAAAGTCAGCATTTCCTTCTCACAGGTCAGCGGTTCTCGCCCATGGACCAGTTTGCTCCCAGGGGACATTTGTCAATTCCTGGAGACATTTTTGTTGGTCGCAACGAAGGAGATGATTCTGGCATCTAGTGAGTAGAGGCCGGAGATGCTGCTGAACATCCTGGAAGGCACAGGACAGACTCCCCCCCCCCCACCACCCCCCCGCCCCTGCACACACACACACAATAGAGAATTATCTCATCCAAAGTGTCAGTAGTGCCACGGCGAGGAAACCCTGATCTAAATATCTAAAATTCCGATGGATCTGCTGGCCCCCTCTTTTGCATCGCCCTCTGACATGAGGGCATTAGCGCAAAATTGATCTAATGCGTGAGAGGTCATCTTCTTGAAGATTCATGCCCATATCCTCCCCCACTAATTTCCCCTAAAGCCTCTTATTTACCCAGAGGGCTTGTGGAGTGTCCAACAAATGTGCTAGTACCCTCCACAGTGACGGGCTCTGAGGAGCGGCACGGGCAGAGGAGAAGCCCTGGGGCAATGGTGCAGGCCTTGTGCCTGCAGCGGGCACCGTGAGCCCAGGAGCCGGGCGGGGAACATTACGGCTGTCCCTGGCACCGAGCCGCTGTCCAGACGCACGCTGCTTGTCATGGCTGTTGGGAAGTGTTCAACCCCAGGATGACTGAACAGTCCCTGGAACAACTTGTCAGCAGCTGCCTTTCGCTTCCTTCTCACTCAAAGCCCTCACTTCCTAACTAGCCCGAGTAGTCCAGTCCCTGGCTTTGGGGAGCAGTGCTGTTAAGCCTTCCTCCGCGATGGAGCCTACGGGTCTGGAGGTTATATGAGTGTGGAGCTGGCTGTGCCGAGGAGGAGGCGGGTGGAAGGCCCAGACACCAGGCTGCCCCTACCTGCATGGCCATGGCACCCCTTCCCCGACTAAGCCCCTTACCTACAAGAGCTGGTGCTCAAGAATCGGTGCTTATTGAATGAATGAATGACCAGAAAGGTAAACACTAGGAGATGTCATTCATTCATTCAAAAATATTTACTGAGTGTCTCACCATGCTGGGCACTGTCCCAGATGCTGGGAGGACAAAAGAAACCAAGTCCCCATTTTCATGAAGCTAACCTTGTGGTGGGGGGAGACAGATACTATACAAATAAACAAATACTTACGGCATACAATATCAGGTAGTGGTGAGCGCTATGAAGAAAGTAAAGTAAGACAAGGGGATTGAGACGGACAGACTGGGGGCATTCTTTAAATCAAGTGCTGGGAGGCCTCTCCGAGGACATGGCACTTGGACAGAGATCAGAAGGTCGTGAGGGAAAGTATCATGCAGCCATGTTGACAACAGTAAGTGCAAAGGCCCTGAGGTAGGAGGGGCTTGGGGAGTATGAGATACAGGAAAGCCAGCAGAGCAAGTGGATCAAGGTGGGTCCTGGCATGACCTAACAGCAGTGGCTCTTACACATGAGCATGCGTCAGCATCTCCAGGAAGGTTTATGAGAGCGTAGATTGTGGTCCTCACCCCCCCCCCCCCCGTGTTTAGTGTCTGGGGCGGGGCCTGAGAATGTGCATGCCTAACAAGTCACTGTGTGATGCTGATGCCGCTGGTCCGGGGACCACAGCACAGGGTGTTTGGTCTGCATGCAACAGGTCCCTTCCCGCTCAGCACTCACACAGCAGACACAGGTCATTGTTGCTTGATTATCTGCCTCCCTCCGGGGCTGGAAGAGCCTGAGAACAGATGGTGGTTCTGTCCACGGTGCTTAGTAAGCACTCAATAAAATATCTGTTGGATGAATTCCTCAAAGAAGGTTTCATGCCAGGCCTTGCCTCGCTCTCTTTGTGGCTCCACGCAGGTGCTTGGGCCAGACCTATTTCTTACCCATCTCCCACCCAAGCAAAAAGAGTCAAGTACCATTCTACAAATGCTCAGGGCACTACCCCCCCCCCCCCCCCAGCTCCATGCCTTCACACATGCTGTTCCATCTGCTCAGGATGTCCTTTCCTCTCTGTCCACCTCATAAATCCCCACCCACGCTGCACGGTTCTCCTTCCAGCATCTCCTTCCCAGCGCCCTTCCGCCTCTCCAGGGTCAGGGGTGCTCCTTGGGGTCCTGTATCCACTCATGTCACAGGATTTGTTCCTACAATTGTCTTCCCTTCTTGACTAGAGGTCATAGCCGCTCAGCCCCCGCCCCCCCCCCCCCCCCCCCCCCCCCGCCAGGTTGAACCAGTCAACAGAGGTGTTCTGTTATGGTT
Source organism: Cnephaeus nilssonii (assembly GCF_951640355.1). Classification (NCBI taxonomy): domain Eukaryota; kingdom Metazoa; phylum Chordata; class Mammalia; order Chiroptera; family Vespertilionidae; genus Cnephaeus; species Cnephaeus nilssonii. The sequence continues at coordinate 7,395,048 of NC_137077.1, forward strand.
CTGGTGCTTTAATTTAAGTTCGTTACCAAAATTTGAGAGTCGGGGGATTTCACACAAAAATCCAGATTCTGGGCTCCACGATGGAAGTCAGGGCCGGCACTTTCCCATGGCTGTGGTCTGCCAGAGCCTCTGGGGTTCTGTCACCTCGCTGTGGTGGCCCTAGCAGCCGGCACAGCAGCTGGTCCAGGGTAGGCACTCAAGACAAGCTTATTAATGAAACTGTAAAGAATACTCTAGGTGATTCAAGAAACACAGCAATTCTAAGGGCAGGTGACCCGAGGCTGGTTCTGGTTCTCGCCGGCTTGCTGCATGACCTTGGGCTCTCTCTGGACCTCGGTTTCCTTGCCTGTTAAATTGAAGTAATAATAGTTTTCACTTCCCGGGGTCGTTGCATCAAACAAGAGAGGATGTGAAGAGCTTAGCACGTGCCTGGCATATAACGCTCAATCAGCATGAGCTATTACTGCAAGGAACTCCATCCATAGGGAAGGAACTGTGATGGAGTTTGAGGCAGGGGAGGTCTCTGCTGGGGTCACGGGGTGCTAGACTACCTGTGTTCAATCCCCAGTTCTGCCATTCACTAGCTATGTGACCCTGGGCATTTGACTTAACCTCATTTGGGCCTCAATTTCCCCATCTATCAACTGGGGATAAGAGGGGGTTATTGTACCTATCCAGTGTGGACATGAGTTTTAAACGAATTAATCCTTTAAAGCACTTACAATGGGGCCAGCATTCAGCAGGTGCTGAACACGTGCCAGCTCTCACTGGTATAGCTGCTCAGAGAGGGTTAGATTAGAATTCTCAAGGCCTTTCATGGTTCCAAACTCTCTGGCCGCCTTAAAGCCAATGACTCTTGTCATGCAGCTGTCACTTAGTTATCAAGAATGTACAGAAGGCCCTTGGGATGAGGGAAGAATTCAATATACAGGGTCTACCATACCTGGGAGGTGCTATTAACCCCATTACAGGAGGAAACTGAGGCTCCAGATGTAGCTCAGTGTCTCAGCTCCATGGAGCTGCCTCAGAAGGCTGACTCACTCAAGGGGTTCTTTACGGGACTAATGGGGTCACAGTGAACAGGACAGCCTGGAGGGGGAGGCAGGAAGGCCTGGGGTGTCTGGGACAGATGCACATGAGGTCTCCAAAGAAAAAAGTAGGTAAGGAGAATGAAGGAAAGACGGATTTTAACCAGAACACCAGGAATGCTTCCCAAGAAGAGAAAATTTCAGGCAATTTGCATTGTTTTCCTGCGGATTCAGGGCTGAACGCTTCACAGCCATTTATAGTGTGTGTGTGTGTGTGTGTGTGTGTGTGTGTGTGTGTGTGTGTGTTCATTCCCCTGCACAAGGCTAGAGGCTACACTGAGACAGAGCAGCTGAGAGAGAGCAAAACATTGGTAACTGAAAGGCATGTGACCGCAGATCCTGAACACCCGCATCTCCCCTGAGGCTGCTCCTCCATTTTGGCTCAGCCACATGGAGCGAAGGAGTGGGGAGCAGGAGTGAGAACAGGGTCCGTCTGGCTAACCTGTGTGACCATGATAAACCAAATCCACCCAGAAAAATGTCTCCCTGTCCATCCCTTCAACTGTTGAGTGTTGAGCACCTACCATGTCCCAGACAGGCACATGCTTTCTCTTTTAAGCCTCGGGATAACCCCATGAAGGGGTTCCGCCAGCCCAGCTTTTAAGATGAGGAAAGAGGCTCAGGGAAGACGGCAGCGTTTTCCGTTTGGGTTTCCTGACCAGAGCAAGTGGGACCTCCCTAAGTGACCACAGTGTCTGGATGCTCGCTTCCATTCAATATGCGGCGTGAGACGTTCTTCATTTTACAGAACGGAAATGGGCTCAGAGAAGGTACTTCAAATTCCCCAGGCAATCACCCTCTCCCCCCGCCCCCAACAAAATTCACTTGTTCTCTGACACCACTTTAAACATTTAAACAAATTCACTGACACCACTCTAAACACTTTCATATTTTGGAGTTTAAATCGCATATCATCCTTGGGCTTTAAAATAAGATTTCCCCGTAGGATGCGGGGCAAGGACTGGATTTCTAGATGCACCTCGCGGCCGCGCTCCCGGAACCCAGGAACTTGGGGAGCGACAAGAACCTCTGGGGTATCAAACTCGCCCTAAGCTCCGCTTCAGCAACCGCGGCCTCGTCTACTGCGCAGGCGCCGCTCCAGCCTCCTGCGCTCTCAGCGGAGCCCTCGGCGGGCGAGTCCACATCCAGGAGGGCAGGGGACACGGAGAATCGCCATTCCTCCCGAAGATGGACCTAGTCACCGTCTGGCCAATCAGAAAGCTTCTTTTATCACGGCTCCCGCTGCAAGACGTGGGAGCTGCTTTTCCAAGAACTTTCCGGCAGCGCGGAGAGGTGGGATGGAAATGATTGACATCTCCCACAACCATTAGTCAAGCGGTATAAGCTTGACGAGCAGACACTACTACGAATTGTCTTGCAAGAAAGCCTCTTAGTCCCGCCCCCTCCTCCCACTGGTCTCCGAAATCCTTCGGGTGGGAGTTTTTGGTGGCAGCCAATCGAGGGCCAGCGAGAAAGCGGAGGAGGCGGGGCAGGCGGTTGCCCGGCCAGCGCGTCCGGCGCGGTGCTTGGGTCCCAGGGTTGCGGGTTCACTCTTCCTGATGGTCCCCATCTGGCGAGGGCAGGGCCGGGAATGGGAGCCGTGCCACCTCGCTGGCTCCTTCCAGGCGGCCTACTGAGGCCTTGAGCGGGTCCCCTCTGGAGCTCCCGTGCGCCCCCGCCCCATCCCCTGCGCCGATAGCCGCCCCTCCCTGTGCAGCCCAACTTTCCCGTCCCCACCGCGGCCACAGGCCCCAACGCCTCTAGTCTCCCCTCTTCCCCTGTCCGGTCCGCGGAGGTGGTTGGTTACCATGGTGAAGCTGGCCGCCAAATGCATTCTGGCAGGTGAGTCTGAAATTTACAATGTCCGGAGTCCAGAGACCTCATAAGTTATCGAGAGCTTTTGTTCACGTGAACTGCCCACCCTCTTTCCCTTTCTCTCCCCCGGAGGCGAGTTCGTGCAGTTGCTGATTGTGTAAATCCCATGAGCCGTGGTAGAATTCTCTTCCAGGGCACATGGCACCTCCGGCTGATTTCCGCCCCCGTCATACTCTTGAGACCACCTTCACCAGTTTGAGCTCTGCTGAGGTGGCAAAGATTCCTTAAACATCAGGCTAAGCACACCAACTAACCCACGTGCTGCACCCCAAAGTTAGGCATCAGTGACTTCGGTAGTTGTTTCTCATGGGATCTTTTCCTGACCCCACCCCCTCTGATAACAGGGATTAGAGACAGTAGTGTACAGTTGACCAGAGTTTGCAAACTCTGTGTTGTCTTTAAAGTTACTGTGCCACCCCACGCTCAGGGGGACATAAGTGTTGAATCCCCCGAAGGCAAGAATATTTCTTTTATTGACTGATGCATCCCAAGCACCCTGAACAACATCTGGAACCTGGTAGGTCCTCAGTGACTATTTGTGGAACGAATGAATATGTGGCGTCGCCATTTGTGGTGCTTTCTGTGTATCAGGCTGGACGTTTAGAAAAACATTTGCCAGGATTATAGACCTGGGGCCACAGAACACACATGTGCTTTACTGAGTCCTTACTGCCTGCCAGGCACACGTGTTTCATTTCACCCTCGCGGTGGCACCCTGGGGTCGGGGCTGGATTGTTCTGACCTTACTGAGGCACTAAGTAGCAAGGTCACCCCTAGTGAAGGAGGGTCAACGGAGATCTGTCCAACTCCCAAACTCTTAACCTGTGTTACTCTTGAAACCTGCGACCTTCCCAGGGTTCCTTGAGCAGCTCAGCAAAGCAGCAGTGAGGAATTATAAAGAGGAAAAGAGATTCTTTTTTATCTTCTTTGATTCATCTCTTGCAGACTGAAATAGATGATATCTTTGATGACTTTTCTAATTTGGAAATAAAAGGGTCACACACAAAGATGACGGACAACGGTAACTCAAATCACACTGAAGCTAAAGAAATTAATGGTTCTCCAGAGAGGTCCCTGGTTTCCAGAGCGCCAGGAGAGGCAGCATTGAGCAACAAAAATAATTCTGGCTGCGCCTCCATTGGCTGAGTCCGCTGGGACAAAGCACTTCTCTGAGCCTCAGTTTCCTCATGGATACGGTGGGAATGTTTTTATTTTCTGAAGTTAGATTTTTTTTTTTAAATGGGCTTCTCTCTCCAACTGTTTTTTTTTTTCTTTTTCATTCAACGTCCACCAGGGAGCTAATTTATGGAGCACTTTCCAGGTGCCAGCATTGTGCTAGACTTCACCGAAGTCAGCTCAGTCCTCACACAGCTCTGTGGGGTCAGTATTGTTGTCATCGTCATTTACAGATGGGGCGGCCGAGGCCCAGAGAGGTTAAGACACTTGCCATGGGTCACACAGCTGGATGTGGCCGAGCTGGGAGCTAGTTCTAGGTGACTGATTTCCAGGGCTTGTTCTTAGCCCCGAGCTGTACTTTTTTCAAGTCTAGATTCTAGACGCTTTACCCTTCTTTACACCCCCTCCCTCAGGTCCTACTTCACCTGATTTCAACCACTGCCAAGTGATTCCTAAACTCTAACCTAGCTCTCAATCTGCAGCCCCCTTCCAAAGCCTCCAGGGATCCCCTCTTGGAAGTTTCCCAGGACCAGAGACCTCAGTACAGCGAATCAGCTCCACACCACCCCACCCTACCCCACTTCACACATGCCCCTCTCTGTTTTCCTTTTCCTTTACCCCCACAGGCCTACTGTTTCAATTGAGTTAATCTGCCGTTTTTTCTCTCTCAATTCAAGTGCTTATTCATTCAACAGATTTTTATTGAGCACCTACTGCATGTAAGTCACCATGCAAGGTGTGGTGGGAATAGAAGGATGAGCCAGGCCAGCCCCTACACTCCAGGAAGCGCTGCTATGCACATGATAACTTGCAGTGCAGCACACAGAACGGAATGCCCTCTGTGTGCCAGATACCAGAGCAATACCTCAAGCACAGCTGCTATTGTGCTGGCTCAGCTCAGGAGGGAAAACAGCACTTGACATTTATCTCCATGTTATTTACTTAAAAAAAATCACTTAACTGTTATTCAACGTACATCAGGCACTGTACATATTAACTCATTAAATCCTCATAACAATTCTGTGAAATAGGTTCTGTTATCCCCATTTTGCAGATGGTACAACTGAGGCCCAGAGAGATTACTGACCCACGGACACACAGCTGGCAATGATGGAGCTGGAGGGAGTAGGGATGATAATAGTGCCTCGCTGGCCGGCTGTTCTGACATCAGGTCTCATGCTAGCAGCAGGGAGCACATTAGCCACACAGATACAGACAAAGGCGGGAGAGATGACCTTCGGAGGCTGTGCAGGAAGGACACTGAGCTTGGCCTGGCAGAGAATGGGCAGGATTTGGACTTGGATTGGGGAGACCTGGAAGGTTGTATTCGAGGGATTTTCAGAGATCAAGAGAACAAGTATACAGATACCAAATTATAATGTACACCTGAAGCTTACATAATGGTATTAACGTTACTGCATTAAAAAAAGGAACATATATATTAGTTACTGCATTTACACACAGAGAGAATGAGTGAGTGCAGAGCCAAGGTTTTGTGAAAGGGGTAGTTGGAGGGCGACTGGAAGGGGGCAGGGGTTGACCGGAGAGGAGGGTATGGCGGGGAGTCCTCGGTGGGCTTGGTGTGAGAGCAGCAGGAGGAAAGGCTATGTTATGAGGGCCCATCTGCTGATGCCGAGCTCAGGGTGGGCTGGAGCAGGGAGAAGAGAGGAGAGAGGGCCTCCTGGGAAGTGTTTCCAGGCAAACCAGTTAAGAAAACAGAAAATACATTAGGCATTTCAACCGAGAATTGGTTCAGCAGGTGCTGAAGACCTAAAAACACAAGAGGAAAACACTGAGTTGACACAGAACCAGTAGAGAGAGGCGGGGCTGCCAGAAGCTTGAAGCAGAACCCCACGGAGCAGGAGCAGACCTGAGGAGGCTGCCCACTCGGTGGTGCCTCCGGGATGCAGGCACCAGCGTGGGAGGCCGTCCATGGCACAGATCACGGACCCGCTGCCCACCAGCCGGGACACCACCCAGCCGATTTCAGACCATCTGGGGTCTGTGTCCTGAGACCATCCTGGTACCTCAGTGCTGCTGGGGCCAGGGGCCAGGCAGGCGCAGAGCTGCTCTCGGTGTCCCAGCGCGAGGGTTTCATGGGGACATGAATCCATCATGGAGGACCTGGACGACGAAAGGGGACAGCGGGGCAGCAGTCACTGCAGGAGCCTCGCCCCAGGGCTGGGGAACAGGGAAGAGGGGGTCCTCAGACCTCGAAGCTCAGGAAGACCCTGGGGAGCTGAGAGGCGACCTCTGAGAAGGGCCCCTGGTGTCTCTGAGGGGGTGTAATAACCCTGGAGGCAGCAGCTAACTGGTGCTGCTGGGGTGAAGGCCATGGCCAGCTGCTGCTAAGAGAAACGACAAGCAGATGCAAGGAGCGAGTCCTGCTCCCCTCCCACCTTCCCGTCTTTCTCTAGAACTATCCTTGGCAGAGCCGAGTTTGCATTGTCCCGGCCCCAGCATCACAGGGCAGGGCCTGGATAGATGGGTTAGCGCTGCCACCAGCCCAGTGTGGGGTAACTGGGGCAGTCAGCGGTGACAGCCAAGGTCGTGTGGCTGGGATGAAGAGGAGAGGGGTTGAGCGTGGGAGGAGGAGGAGTCAGAGGTGACTGGGTGGAGTCTGGGGACTGTGAGAGTGAATGGTGACATCACTAATAGAACAAGTGAGATGGGGGTGGGTGAGACACTCAGGACCCGGGGACACAACCTGACCCTCGCAGTAGATGAACTGGATTGAGTGAAGGCCCATCATTCCTCAGGAGGGGCAGTCAGGGCCAAGGACAGCCCCACGGGGTGCCCACGGCTGGGAGGCAGGAGAACCAGGCCAGTGCAGGGTCACCAGGGCAACCAGGCCAGAGGGCTCAGAAGGAGGAGGCTGCCTCACCCCTCAGGCCTCGAGGAGCTTGAGGACTGAGAAGAGACCATTGGGCTTGGCGATTCGGAGGTCACCCCTGCAGATGACACCCTCTCCGCCAAGAGTACCCCTCCCTGCCATCACCCCGGCTCAGCCTCGCCCCTGGGAAGTCTGCCCACTCTTTCCTCGATGTGCCCGACACTCGGGTTCTCAGCTTGTGCTGTTTGAATTTGCACTTGTCATCTTGTTGCTCTGCAAACGTGTTTATCGTTCTTTCTCCTCGCTGTGCTCAGATCCCTCAGCCGACACAGCCCATGAGTGTGGGTGACTGACTGGCAGGCGGGAGAAAGAAATATGAAATTAACCAGAAAAATCTGCGGAATTTCACAAGCGGACGAGCCCATTTCCAACTGGTTCAGAAGCCCAAACGGAGTGGGGAGGGTGGATGCGGTCCAAAGGCAGGGAGAGCGGTGTGCTCTCTGCTCGCAGAGGGTGGGTTCCGGTGACTCCAGCCTGTGGTCGCCCCTGTGTCCTGAAAGGCTGCATGATGGGGGCTGGGGGCCATGTCAAAAATGGTCAGAAGGCTCCCTGAGCTCAAGGAGGGGAGGGGGTGTGGCCCAGAGAACACGCTGTTGGGATCCTAGGGCAGTTACTCAGCTTCTCTGGGCCTCGGTCTCTCCATCTGTCACATGAGGTGAATGATGGGGAGGTCACTGACTGAGGGAGGCCCACCTGTGTTGGTTTCCTTGTAAGATGTGGTGGCAAATAGGAAAGCCAGACCTGGATAGCTCACCCAAACCTGGAGGAATTAGCATGAAATGAAACGCCATTGAACAGTCAAGTCATTGTCTCACAAGAGAAAATTATAGATGAGAAAAGTCAAACCTGAGAAGTGAACAGATAACTGTATGGTCCCAGATGGGCACCAGGTTTCTTGGGGTGACGACTTGGTAAGTTATATAATGTCTTATCACTGAAACTAATATGATGATGTATGCCAACTGGAATTGAAAAATAAAAAATGATTTAACGTTTTTTAAAAAGGAAAGTTAACAGCGGAAGGCTATGGGGAAATCAAGTCAAGAAAAGCATTGAAGCCGCTGTAAAATAGGAAGCGAAGGTGAAGAGATTGCACCAAAGGATGCAAGTCAGGGACTGTGGGGAATCAGTGTAAGACTCCAGGTGGAGGAGGTGTTGCCAATGGAAACAGCGTGGCCTCAAAGGAGGCGGGCAGAGCCATGGGTGGGAAAGGGGAGGGCACAGGGCAATTAAGAACGGTACGGCCTGCCGCCAGCACCCTTGGGGGCACAGGAGGAACTCCAGATTAAATTGCCCCCAACATTCTTATGAGAAATCCAGATCTCAGACTGAGACTGTGACATAAACCTTGAGTTTTGAGGAACCAGTTTGTGGGGTTACCGACCAACAAAGGAAGGCCGGGGAGATAACCCACTGGGTGGCGGCGAGCTTGGAGAAACAGTGGCTGTTGCAGATGGACTTGGCCCTGGGAAGATGGACCCCAGTGGTCACAGATGGGCACGCCAGGTGGAGGGCAGTATCACCTGGAAATGGATTTCAAGGTGGCATCGTTTTGTTTTTCATAAATGCAGAAACTCTCAACTCCCACCCCCACAAACACAAACAAACACAAACAAAAATAAACGGTGCAGGGTCCTAACTCTGGACGCTCTAAACTCAGATCGGTTTAATCAGCTGAGCCTATCAGTCTGTGCCTGGTCACTCCTGTTTACCTTCAAGACTTGAAGTAAATTCCAGGTTGAAAGTGACAGGTTTTCCCATAGGGTAAGTTCCCAGAGGTCCATTCTTAAAGAGGTCCATCAGCCCTCTGGAAGCCGCTACCGCCCGGGTCCGTTCTTTTAGACGAGGGGTTGGCCTTGAAGAACCGTGACTGGCCATCGTGGGTTTGGGAGATTGGTCTCATGGACCCATTGCCCTGCCCGCCACCTCAGACCGAGTGCCCAGGAGAATCGAGTACATTTTCTCTGAAAACGCGGTGAAGTTTGGGGTTTCTGGACCAGCGTTCTGGAGTGGGAATCCTGCGGTCAGGCCAGGATGGCAGTGAGGCTTTTCGTGTGCTCTGTCCGCACAGGGGACCCCGCAGTGGGCAAGACCGCCCTGGCGCAGATCTTCCGCAGCGACGGAGCCCACTTCCAGAAGAACTACACCCTGGTGAGACGTGGGGGCTGTCGGCCGGGCTGAGGCCGCGGGCACTGGGAGATAACCCTGAGCCAGTGGTCGCTGTCACCACCCACAGCCCGCTCTGGGCAGGGAGCGGGACAAGCCTCCTTGTTGGTCCTCAGTGACTTCTGCACCGCCAGGGAGTCCGGGACACAAGCACTTCCGCTGGGGATGGCTCCTGGCGTCGGGGCTTTCGTGACCTGAACACGCCCCTTGGGGCCCCTGACACTCGTGTTCTTGGTTTTCCTCGGCAGACAACCGGGGTGGATTTGGTGGTGAAGACGCTGCCAGTTCCTGACACGGGGGACAGTGTGGTGAGTGGTGCCCTCAACCCGAGGGAGCTCAGTGCCCCTGCTCTGGGCCCAGGGCCCGGGGTCACCGTCATCCTCCCTGTGAGAGATGGGGTGCAAGGACTTGTCCTGGACGCGTGGAGCGTTTGGGGACAGCACTGTGGGACAGGAAAGCATTCGAGGGAGAGGAAGAAAGACTGAAATATGGGCCTTGCCCTCACAACTGACCTATCAAGATTCTCAACCTGCCTCCCTCTGTGGGAATCCACACCTAAAATGTAATTGCAAGGTGCTGTTTGTACATATGTGCTTCCCTGGGAGGGGGTTTGAGAGTCACCAGATTCTTAAAGAGGTCCATGAGCCAAACCATTGTAACTCCCCCGACACAGTGGGGAGTGCTCAGGTCACCGACGTGCGACTCAGATGGCAGCTCTGATACTCGGACAGCATGTGCAGGGGTCGGAAGCCAGCCAGGCGTACCAGTGCCCGGAGGGAGCTGAAGGGGGAAGTTGAGGGGGACTTTCTGGGCAACAGCGTTGGGGAGGGGGTCTCCCATAGGCTGGCTGAGGTCTGGGCGGGGGCAGGAGGGGTCCTCCTGTGTCCTCGTCAGAACCACACCTGAGCCATCGGAGGGATGAGACTGTCCTACTTTCCGCACCTTCCCAGGCCTACTCAGTGACCTCCTTTAGAAAGAATGGTTTTAAGATTTGAAAATCAATTTGGTTAACAAAGTGCAGAATGACCTTTTGGAAGGCAGAGCACTTGTCAGCCTGCTTAGCATTCTGTTCTGCCAGGTGGGAAGTCAGCTTGTTCCTGGTAGTTCTGCACTCGAGGTTAGCAGAGGTGAGCCGCGCAGAAAGTGCTGGCTGTGTGGGAAACGGCCGCCTCGCAGGTCCTGGGGGTGGTTCCTCTTCCCGTCGCCGTCCTCGTGCCCCAGGGCGGGGGTGCAGCCTCTATGAGTGTGTGTGCACCTGCGCGTGCACCTCACCCCGAAGCCAGGTCAGCACTGAGCCGAGGGCAGTGCCGCTGGCTTGTAGCCATTGCCCCCTCCCCGTCCCACCCCCGTCCATGTGTAGACACTCTTGGGACGCGCCTTTCTGATTCTAGGAGCTCTTCATTTTTGACTCCGCTGGCAAGGAGCTGTTTTCGGAAATGCTGGATAAATTGGCAAGTAGCCTGCGGTTTCACTTCCTAACGCCACCCCCCGCCCAAGGTCCCCCCGTACGCCCCTCTCCCAGAAATGTCGCTGACTCTGGCTGCCGAGAGAAGCTGTCGTGGTCACATTCTGTGAGGGGCTCTGTCCCAGCCTTGGGACTTGTGGCCTGGCAAATAGGGGTGGCTTGTGCACGTGCTTTCCCCTAGCCCCCCGCTCTCCCTTTGGAGCAGCTGCCTCTTGATGGTGTCCCCTCAGCCCTCCTCCACCTCCCAGAACGGGAGCACACATTCCTTCCCCTGGGGGGGTGGGCGGTGTGCACCAGAGGCCCCATCCTGAGGCTCACCTTCCGGGCCCACACCCTGGCCCCCTGGGCTCGGCCTGGGGTGTGCCCCGCTGCCCAGAGCTCCCAAGTGCATCCAGCCGTCCTCTCAGGTCCAGCCTGCTGTTCCTTCCCAGGCAGCAGCTCCGCTGATCTGGGCCAGCGAGCTAATTAGAAGGGTTACGCTCCCCAGAGCCCTCCCTGCCTTCCCAAGAACGGCTCCATTTTAATAGAAACTGTTTCCTACCTCCTTTTGGGTTATTGTCTTAGCAAAACAGATCTAATGATGGTGAGTTCACACAGGACTGGCTTCACGCATCAGTTCATGCTCACCACATGCCGACCTACTGTGTGCATGGCCTGGTGCTGGGTGCTGCCCTTCCCCGGCAGAGGGAGGACGTGCCTGGAGGTCAGGGCCACGAGCAGCGCACACCCTGACTCCAGGCTCCCTGCTACAGCTCCATCCTGGGACTGCCCTGGGCCCCTGGCTGAGGCCTGGAGGAAGAAGGTGGCCCTGCATGCTCATCGGGGCCGGGGCTGAATGCGAGTTCCTGAGTTAGTCTGTGGAGTGCAGGTGTGAGGGAATCACCGGTTTAGTGCTCCCGCCCTGGAGGCCTAGCGGGTAGGGAGGTGAGCCCTCCAGAGCGACTCTGGGCTGATCTTCCAAGGAAAACTGGAGCAAAAAGGATTCTCCCTTACACCCTGGGAGGTTCCAACACCCCAGAAATAAACCAGGCTTTCACTGCGCAAGGTGGGGGTCCCCAGGGACCAAGGTGTGGCCACATGCATCACAGCCTGAGCAGGGCAATCCTACCGCCCTGTGCCGAGCAGCAGGGTGCCCCGGATCTGAGCAGCCCCGGAAGGGGACCGTCCTGAGAGCGTAGCCCGGTTCAGTAACCCCGCCAGTGGTCTGGTGGGATGAGGGCTGACGCGCTGCAGGAGAGGCACTGTGAAAAGGCGGCCCTTAGGAAGGAGAGGCAAGCAAACCGCGTTGGTGACTGGCTGGTGGGAGAAGGGATGCTCGCTGGGCCTGTAGAGCAGCGGGCGCTCCAGCCTGCACAATAGTGGGCCATCCGTCAGGACGAGCGCGAATGAGTCCCTGAGGCCAGTGGCAGGCGAAGCGCCTCCCGGTGGAGGAAAGCTGCAGTCCTGCTCTGAGCTGGGCAAGGCAGTCACCCTCATGGCGGCTGCACAGCTGGGACGCTGAGAGCACCCGGCGGAGAGCCTGGCGCCGATGTAAACTCACACCCTGGACTTCATCGCTGCACCTTCCCCACCCGCCCACGGGCCCCGCCTCCCATTCATTCCTTTGAGCAAACTGTTTCCTTCTGTGGCTCAGTTGTCTGATTCACATCCCCTTTACAGTTTGTCATTTCCCTTCGTCCACATGTCCCTCCCCAGAAAACTGGCCAAATCTCTGCCAGCCTAGAAGTCACTTTCACCGCTACTGACATGTCCCGTCCTGTCCCTCTTGCCCAGTGGGAGAGTCCCAACGTCCTGTGCCTCGTCTATGACGTGACCAGTGAGCAGTCCTTCCTCAACTGCAGCAAGTGGCTGGAGAAGGCGCGGTCACAGCTGCCAGGCACCTCCCTCCCCGGTAGGAGCTGCGGCATCGCGTTTCCTTACAATGTACTCCAGAGCACAGGCCACTGCAGACCTGGCTGTGGGTGTACGGAGGGGTGCTCTGGGCTTTGAGTCTGAGGATGCACATGGGCACAATGACACCCACCATGCAGGGTTGGGGAGACTCCGGCAGCAAAGGGGAAGGGGCTGTGGCAGGAAGGTGAGGTGTCACTTCTGAAAAACCAGCCCAGGAAGAACTCATGGTCTCCTGTGTGTGGGGCACAAGTAAACATGCAGGCCCTGCTGTCACTTCTGAATGCTTTAAATCAATTTATTTTTCATCCTTATGTGAGATCAACACATCCTCCTCATTATAGACCAGGAAAAACGATCTCCAGAGACAGGCTCAAAAATTAGCTGCAGCGGATGCAGCTGGGGACAGAACTAAATTACCTCCGAATCCCTGACTCTGAGCCCAGTCCTTAGATTAGTATTAATGACCATTTTTAAAGTTTGCTCCATGAGCTAGGAATTTATCGCAAATGCTCGCATAAATTCGGCCCTCGCCTTCCGGGCACTGCCGCCTTAAGGGGACAAGGCAGACAGATCCACGGGAGTCTAGAAAAAGGGCCGAGCAGAAGCTGTGTGAAAAGCAGAGCCCACCCTGCTGTGGCCTTAGGTAAGGTGACCAGATCATCCCGCTTTGGGCGGGACAGTCCCGATTTTTAACAATTTGTCCCGCGTCCCGCGGCGTTTTAAAAAAAGTCCCGATTTTTGGAAAGATTCAGCATTGTTGTAGAAATGCTTAATTTGTCCCGGGACACGGGACAAATTGTTAAAAATCGGGACTGTCCCGCCAAAAGTGGGACGATCTGGTCACCTTACCTTAGGGTCAACATCGTAGGGTCCCTGTCTTGCTCAGGCACCTCTCAGGCGATCTTTTGCGCCCCTAAAGTCCGTCTGCTTGCTCTTTTCCCTCCAGCTGCTCCCAGGCTGCCAGTGAAATGCGATTCTGGTTGTTTCTTTTGAGCAGGTGTGTTAGTGGGCAACAAGACGGACCTGGCCAGCAGACGAGCAGTGGAAGCCGCGCAGGCCCAGGCGTGGGCGCTGGGCCAAGGCCTGGAATGGTTTGAAACATCCGTGGTAAGTATCCACGTGCTCGGTAGCCAATGGGGAGCGGGCCTCTGCTGGAAGCGGGTTTTCACATGACCTCACTGCATCGAGTTGTTACTCCACCATATGCACAGCGGAATTAGGAACTGGTGTTTACATTCTCAGCCCAAGGTCATTTCTCGGTGTAGCAAGAGTCCCTCGTGCATTTCAATAAAGCGGATTAGCCAGCCAGCCCCGGAAAAGTTGTCTCAATTAGTGAAGAAGACAAGCCGATTGTGTTCAATTACAGTGATGTTTGCACGAGATGTTGTGAGTTACGTGCTGTTGGAACATTACTTCATAGCTCCCGTTCAGCCCCGTGCGCCAGGGGCTGGTCCCCCAGTTCCTACTTCGATGTTGAGGAGGTGAAGTGACTTGTCCAAGGTCACGTGACTAGTAGAGGGTGGAGTCAGCCTTGGGATCCATAGTATCTGACTCCCATAAGTGCTCCCTGTCCCACCTACTGCAGCCCCCCGGTGACTCCAAGCCACAGACTGCCCCCCAGGAGGGTCAGCAGGAGCCCTCAGAAGGGGGACAGTCCCAGTGATTTGTTACCGCACCCTCCGTACACACACTTCAGGATTTAGCTGTTTGGTGCTAGCAAACCCCCTTCCTGTGTTGGGAGTTTGAGGTCCCAACCTCCCTGTGACTAGGGTGCAGGCGTGTGACCCAGGTTGTATCAATCAGACGTGCTTGTGTGGCACTTTTCTACAGAGCCAGCAGCGGCCCTCGCCGGGGTTGCTGGGCAGACCTGTAGGCCTGGCACATGGTGGTGGTAACATGGACCTCACCCCGGCCATGTGGCCTATGTACCAGATTCTTTGGCTCCAAAAGTCAGTGGGCTAATTAATAAATAGCCTGGAGGTTGTTTTTACTTAAAATGTACTTAAGCCACGGGCACTTCTGTTGCACCTATGAAACTTGGCAGACCGATGCTGTCCAGTGGCATGTGGATGGGAACTTTAACACCCCCCCTCCCCGTCCCCGCAAAGGCGTGCTTCCTTAACACGTTAAGCCCCATGTCAGTCCCCGGTGACGGACACTATACTTTCCATCCGGAAGACAAAACAGGCTGGGCACTTAACGTGTTAAGGAGCGCTTAGCGCGTAAAGGCAGGTGCTCTGAGCTCCCACGGTGAGTGCAGGACTAGCCGTGGGTCGTCGGCATGTTACTTAACCTATGGGTGCCTCGGGCCCCTCACCTGTCAGGTGGGGATAATAAGCCATGCCCCACAATGAGTAGCAGGCGTGAGAATGGAGTCAGATGGCGAACATAGAACACTTAGACCGAGTCTGGTGCTCAGCAAACCCTCCGTGCACAGGAGCTTTTCTAATGTGTAAATATTTCCCTAGGCATCTTATTTATACTGTATTGCCTACTAAATCCTTTAATTTTTAGGCGGTACAAACATCAATGCCACTCTTGCCTCCGGCCCAGTCATCACAAATGCTAAATTAACGAAGCTCAAAGTAGCAAGCTTTTCCTGTGTAGACGGGTTTTTACGCAGTGCGCCTTTGAGCAAAGCAGTGAGCCGTACTGCCCACAGCCAACAACACTTGAGTGTTCCCCTTCCAACATTCCCATTTGTGAAACTGCCTCCTCACCCCAATATCCCATACTCCCCGGAACTCTTGATGGAACTCAGAAATGAACCCCAGGGGCCACTGGGCGGTGGTTTAAACTCTGCCCAGTGTTTGTTGCCGCTCTGTGGACACGGTGGGTATAAATTGTGCTTGCAGAGGCTGCAGTTTAGCACTTGGTATTAACTGTGCGAGTTAACTAGTCCCCCCTGAGGCAGCTCGGTTAAGGAAGCTGTAATTAAACAGGAAATATAACAACTCGGAGGCACAGGCAAGTCTTGACGCCAAGCCCATCTCCTCTCTCCTTAATGCAGCGCAATCGTCTGGCAAACCTGACGGCGGGCCTACGTGTTTGCTTGACTTTCTTTTGTTATTTTTAATCCCATCCCCACAACTTATCTTTTCTTTTAATGTTTTGATTTTTTTAGAGAGAAAGGAAGGGGAAGGGAGAAAGATAGAAACATAGATTTGAGAGAGAAACATCAATTGGCTGTCTCCTGCACGCCCCCTACTGGGTATGGAGCCCACACTCTGGGCATGTGCCCTGATTGGGAACAGAACCCATGACCTCTTGGTGCTTGGGACAACGCTCAATCCACTGAGCCACACCGGCTGGGGCAAAACTTACTATCTTAAAACTGGAAGCGGATACTCTGACCACCTGCACCCATATCGCCCACCTCCTACCCCCGCGGCCACTGGCAACCACCAATCGGCGCTCTGTGAGGTCTGTTTCTGTGAGGTCTGTTTTTGTAGATTCCACACACATGTGAGATCATACGGTATTTGCCGTTCTCTGGCTTATTTCACTTAGCGCAGTGCTGATTTCCACAGTGACCGCCCCAGTTTGCAGTCCCACCAACAGCGCACAAGGGCTCCCCTTTCTCCACATCCTCCACAACACTTGTTACTTCTTGTCCTTTTGATGAGCTTCTAACAGGCGAGGTGAGAAGTCACTGTGGTTTTGATTTGCAGCCCCTGATGATTAGTGATGTTGAGCTCCTTTTCATATGCCTGTTGGCCATTTGAATATTTTCTTTGAAAAAATGTCTACTCAGGTCTTTTGCAGATTATTTGTGTTTTTGCTATTGAGTTGTCTGAGTTGTATATTTTGGATATTAACTCCTTCGCAGATGTGTGGTTTGCAAATATTTTCTCCCATTCCGTGGGTTACCTTTTCACTTTGTTGATGGTTTCTCTTGCAGAAGCTTTTTACTTTAATGCAGTCCTACTTGTTGATTTTTGC
Source organism: Cnephaeus nilssonii (assembly GCF_951640355.1). NCBI lineage: Eukaryota > Metazoa > Chordata > Mammalia > Chiroptera > Vespertilionidae > Cnephaeus > Cnephaeus nilssonii. The sequence goes on from NC_137077.1 coordinate 7,411,546, forward strand.
TTTTACTTCTGCGTTTGGTGTCATTCCCATAAAATCACTGCCAAGATCCATGTCAAGAAGCTTTTTCCCAATGTTTTCTTCTGGGAGTTTTCTGGTCTTAAGTTCAGGTTTTGAATCCATTTTGAGTTAATGTTCGTGAATGGTGTAAAACAGGGGTCCAGTCTTTCTATTTGACATTCGCGTTGCCGAGGAGTTTATGCTCCGCACAACCAGAAGTGCCCAGCAGGTGTAACGGTTAGTGCTCTTGTCCAGCTGGAGGGTGTGGCCTCTGTCCTCAGCAGTCGGGAGCTTAGGGCGGATGCTCCCCGGCTACAAACCGCCAGCCTCCTGATCCCTCTCTCTGCATTTCTGCCGCCTGTCTCCTCTGGGCAGCTTGTTTCCTCCACCTGGGACTCCCTTTGCTAGAAAGTCCAGGTAACTGTCTCCACCAGAACTGGTTCCTTTGTGCATTTCGGTCACCCAGCTGGTGGGACAGACAGACTGCTCTTCTCCGACTGGGGAGCCTGAGTTCCCGGCGGGGCTCAGCACACACCAGCCGGGCCACTGCACCCAGGCCCAGGCTGCCGGCTGTGAAACACTGAGCTTGGTGACTCTGTAACATTCTTTGGTTTGGAAACTCTGCCATTCACTGGGGATAGTTCATTGCCTCTTACGGAGGCTGCACTTTTGCCAGCTGCCAGGGATTGTTTGAAAACTGGTTCTTGTGTGTTCTTAGCTGAGCTGCTGCCTTGAAAGTCCTGAGATCTTTCTGTTGCCTGCTTATTTCTTTAAAAAAATTTTAAAAGATGCACACAAGGTATAGCCACTATGGCGAGCAATATGGAGTTTCCTCAAAAATTAAAACTAGAACTGCCATATGACCCAGCAATCCCACTTCTAGATATTTATTCAAAGAAAAAGGAAACACTAACTTGAAAATATATCTTCATCCCCATGTTCATTGCAGCATTATTCACAGTAGCCAAGATGTGGAAATCACCTAAGTATCCATCGATGAATGAATGAATAAAGAAATTGTGGCACATATACACTGAGTGGCCAGATTATTATGATCTCTGAATGCATAATAATCTGGCCACTCAGTATATATATATATATATATATATATATATATATATATATGCCACTCAGTATATATATATATATATATATATATATATATATATATATATATGTGTGTGTGTGTGTATATATGTGTGTGTGTATATATATATATATATATATATATATATATATATATATATCTGAATGCATAATAATCTGGCCACTCAGTGTGTGTATGTGTGTGTGTATATATATATATATATATATATATATATATATATATATGCCTGGTGCACGAATTCGTGCATGGGTGGGATCTGGCCAGCCTGGCCAGGAGGAGGGGACATGGGTGGTTGGCCGGCCTGCCTGCTGGTCAAACTCCTGGTCGAGGGGACAATTTGCATATTAGCCTTTTATTATATAGGATATACACTGAGTGACCAGATTATTATTCGTTCAGAGATCTTAATAATCTGGCCACTCAGTGTATATGCAATGGAGTATTATCCAGCCATAAAAAAGAAGGAAGTCCTGTCATTTGCAACAACATGGATGAAATCTGAGAGCATTACGCTAAGTCAGTGGTCGGCAAACTCATTAGTCAACAGAGCCAAATATCAACAGTACGACGATTGAAATTTCTTTTGAGAGCCAAATTTTTTAAACTTAAACTTCTTCTAACGCCACTTCTTCAAAATAGACTCGCCCAGGCCGTGGTATTTTGTGGAAGAGCCACACTCAAGGGGCCAAAGGGCAGCATGTGGCTCGCGAGCCGCAGTTTGCCGACCACTGCGCTTAGTGAAATAAGTCAGAGAAAGACAAATACCTTATGGTCTAATATGTGAAATCACTAAAATATATATATATATCTCAACAAGCTCATAGATACCAAGAACAGATTGGTGGTTGCCAGAGGTAGAGGCAGGAGAAATGGGTGAACTAGTTGTTTGTTTTCAGTTTGAATAAATTTAATTTAAAAATTTAAATACGTGTATGCACACAGAGTGAGAGAAAGTCCTTTGGGCACCATTAATCACAAAAATATCATTTCAGTTATTAGGATGCCGACCTCGGTGACTGTCAGAATTCCTTATTTGATCTAACATCAGCACCACCACCCCCCCCACCGCCGCCCCTCACCTGCTGCGTTTCTGCGCCTGTGCTCTCCCCAGCTCAGCTCGCAGCCTGCAGCTACGGGGAAAGGGGAGAGAGGAATGAGGGGCTTGGGGTCTCTATTGCCACCTCCTGTGGCCCCTCAGGACTTGCCAGGTGTCTCAGCTGGATGCTCTGTGAGCACTTTGAGATGGGCCTTCCCTGCCCCCACCGATGGAGCTCTCACCTGCAGCCTCCCTCTGGCAGGTGATACCCCTGCAGGCTGGGCTACCTCCTCCCCCTCCTGCAGCCTCGGGTCTGGCGGTTCCTGGTTCTCTGGTTCCCTGGTTCCGGGCTGGCTGTTCTTGTTGGGACCACCCTCCTGGAAGTGGTCCCCGCAGAGTCCTGCTAAGGCAGCTCCAGGCTGGCGCTCCTGCTTGGCCCGCCCGCGGCCGCTGGTCCAGGGAAGGGCGGCTGTGGCCTCAGGTGCACAGGGGCAGGGCTGCCGTCCCACTGAGCCCTCCCTGGCTTGGCCACCACAATAGCCAGCCCCAGTCACACCTTCATTCTTCCCCAGCGGGTCCAGCACGGCCTAAGCCCCGCCTCAGGCTTTCTCTGGGAACCTGCCCTCCGGGAGGGAAATGCCACAGCGCAACCCTGACCTGGAGGTGGGAGGGCCCATCGTGTCTGCCTTCCCTCGAGGGTGTGGGGTCCTTGCTGTCTGTTATTCTGTGTGGCCTCTGGGGCCTCAGTCAAAGCCAAAGAAGTCTCCTTTAACTCCCTGGCTCACGGAGTGAGAGTGGCTGAAAGGCCGGGCTCTGTAGACGCAGACCCAGGTTCAAACCCAGCTCCGCCCCTGACAGGTGTGTGGCTTTGGGCCAGTTACTTAATCTCCTCGGCACGGTTTCCTTCTGGTAAAGCAGCCTCCCCAGGTGGTGTGAAGGCGAAATGAGGCAAGTGTGTGTGGCCCTGACATGAAGTAAGAGTGCGTGCGGGCTCTGATGCCGCACACAGCACGACCCTCCTCGACCTGTCTCCACAGAAGGAGATGGAAAACTACGAGGCCCCCTTCCAGTGCCTGGCCCGGCAGTTCCACCAGCTGTACCGGGAGAAGCTGGAGGTTTTCCACGCGCTGGCGTGAGGCTGGGTGCTGCGGGCGTGTGCAGTGGCCCCGGCTCCGTGGAAGACGAGAGAAGATGGCATTGCCTCGGCACTTCACCTGTTGTGACAGCTTCAAATAAAATGAGAAAATGTACAAGCAGCAGCTCCTTCCGCTCTTGGCCAGGGCAGGCCTGGTGCCATTTTGCACTTTGGCTGCTGGTTCCAGAGCAGCCTGGGAGCCAGGCGGGGGCCTGGCGGGCCTCCTGTGGGGGCTGGCGCTGTGGGGGTGGGTGGTCCCACCTTCCCCAAGGGCCTTTCCCGGAGAGCAGCCCCACATCGTGCTGGGACTGCTTACAATTTGCTGCAGTTGAGATGCTCTGCGTGGAACTTGCCAGGGGGCTGAGGGCCCCCTCCTGAGTCTGACACACGGGGCTTTGCTGCCTGTTCCCCGTCCAGAGGCCTGGGCTCCCGCGCAGGGGCCACTATCACCGGCAGAACAGTGCCCTCTGCCGGCCGCCCTGGGTACCTCCCCTCCTAAGGGCCAGCTCTTCCCAGCTGCCGGGAACCCTGGGCCCGGGGAGCCAAGAACCAGGCCACTTTCCTTTAATGGCCCGCCTCTCGGAGCCGGGCAGCAGTCATCATTCTCTGTACTGAGCTCGACTGTTTTCCATCCCGTCTCCGCTGCCAGATTAATCTCCCTAAAACACCGCTTTCACTCCTCTGATTAAAGACCCACGCGGTTCCTCGTCACCTTTACATCAGGCTGCAGGCCGAGGTTTGGCATCCAAGGCTGCCTCTGGCTGTCACCCTCCCCCGAGGGTCTCGGCTCCTTTCACCCTCAGTCCCCAGGCCCCTAGCCTTGTGGGAGTGGGGGGCACGGGGCAGAGGTGCCGGCTGTGGGGGTAGACAGACCCGGTTTGCCCCAATGATGGTGATGGAAATGGCTCCAGTTAGTTGATGACCTGTCTTGTCTACATGAGCTCAGCACATTACAGGTATTGGCTAATTTAATCTTTAAGCTGAGTCTTACCCTACCTTCCAGATGAACCAGCGTCAGAACTCAGTGACTTAGCCAAGGAGTGGCAGAGCCAGGACACTGGCGCCAGAGCCAGCCCAGCTCCCAGCCCCACCCCCTCTTCTGCCTCCACCCAAGATGGCCAGGCCTGGAGAAGGTGGAGGTCTTTCATCTGCAAAGGGTGGTGATTAGGCGGCCCTTCAAGGTCACTGCCATCAGTGAGAGGACGGGTGAAAGACATCAGCCCGTGGTGTCACCCACGTCAGGCCCCCACCGTCCGCCTTCCTCTTCTGGTCACTTCTCCGTGAAGTCCCTGCAGCCACAGCAATCCTCCTACTGAGTCATTCTCTCAGAAGGAAGCTGAGGGCCGGCCGTGCCGGGCTTCTTCTAGGCACTAGCCATGCCACGCTGCCAGTCTCCTATCACGTGTTCCAGAAGGGAAGACCTACCAAAACCCAAGGAGACCTGGGGGGGGGGGCGGGGGGGGCGCTTCCAGTTGCCCCAGAATTGGTTACTGGGAACCACAGCTGTGGAGAGAGGGATGCTAAGTAACCCTCTCCCTAAAGAGACCACAAAAGGCCGGGGCCAGGCAGCGTGCCTGTGGCCTAATAGGAGGGGGCAGAATTGTCCCTGCCCCAGAACCCCGACCCCTCGCTCCTGGCTGTTCCCTGTTCATGTAAGAATACTGAGTGGTCAAGAGGGAGCGAGGGTAGACATGGTGCTGGGGAGTGGGAACCACGCCCGCTCCTGCCCCACCCCCAGAACCCAGCAAAGGAGGTCCCACGAGATGCCTGAGAGAGGCTGCTGCCAAGAGGAGGAGGCTGGCACCTCGTGCCCCAGCTGGATGCTCGCTGAGCTGCAGAAACCTGGTGCCAACTGCAGGCACAGGGTGTGAGGGTGTCCTTGGGGGAGCTTGGCGTGCAGCCCTGGGAATTGGGGGACTCAGTGGGGGGAAGCCTGCACCAGCAGCAGGGAGAGCAGGTTCCCCACCTCATAGGGAGCCACAGGACAGGGAGTCACTGGGCTCTTCCGACAGGCCCTGGGCAAAGGGAGCTGCTTCCCCCGGGAAGGTCAGGCGCAGTCCCGCTGGCAGGGCTGGGGGTGCAGCTGTCCACTCCCTGGGAAATGCCAGCCACGCAGGAGTCTCAGCCCCAAAGCAGCCAGGCACCCCCATCTCCAGGGAGACCACAGCAGGGGAACAGCAATGCCCAGTGGGGAGGCACCCACAGAGAGGACACTCCTGCTCCCTTCCCCACTTCTAGAGAGGAGCTTTGAGCCACGCCTTGGAGCTCTCAGCTGGCCTGATCTGAGCTTTAACAAAGAAAAGTGCCCGAAATGGGTTCAGAGTAGCCTGTCATGAGGGCCCAGCAAGAAGAGGGACTCGGCCGGGTGTGACGGAATGAAACAACTAGGAAAAGTAAGATGGTCTAGGCTTGGGGCCTACTGAGTCCAGATTCCCCAATAAATTGGTTCTATAATAACGAAATGATGGAGAGGATTTCAGACCGTGCCAAGTGCTGTATAGGCAGCAAAATGGACCTGTGATGGGCGATTTGTGGGTTGGGTGAGCAGGCAAAACTCTGAGGAGTGACATTGGAAGTAAGGTCTGACAGCCACGTGGCCATCTGGGGGACATCCAGCAGCAAGGACAGCCAGTGCAAAGGCCCTGAGGCGTGAACAAGCTTGGAGAGCCAAGGAACTGCAGCTCAGCAGAGTTGCCGTCTGTGGGGGGAGGGCAGGAGGAGGGGAGGTGGGCAGGGCCATACTGGAAGGAATGGATTCTATTTCAAAGGCTACAGGATGCCAGACATCGTAGCTTTTATGTCCTGGTAGTGCCCGGCACAACTTTGGAAACATAGAAAATGGTTATTAATCACTTTACTTCCCCAAAAAACTGTACTTCCCTAAAGAGCAGAGGAAAGACCTCTCTGAGAAAGTGACATTTAAGATTTGAGACAGCAGAGTGACTGGCACGCCCTGGGCATGGTTGGCTCATCGGCCCTCAGAGGTGGGCCATGACAGCGGTGGCCCGTCTTCTACTTTCTCTCCCCGGCTCCCAGCACCGGGACTCAGATGTGCATGGACTGTGTGTATGGACTTCGGGGGGTTCGGATTTGGGTGGGACTCAGGACCTGCCCTAGAATCTCCTACGATCCATGGAGGAGAAAGCTGGGCCAACACGACTCTACCGCCCAGCGGAACCCAGAGAGCACCCCAGCCAGGGTCTCCCCGCTGCCACAGCCACAACCGAGAGCTACTGTCTCCTTCAGGACTGAGGGGAAGCTCTGCTCACTGCCCTCGGGGTTTCCTTGCCTCCAGGGGAGTGGCCCCCTGAGGCTGACCCTTCTGCATGTCCTTGGCTGCCTGCTGACACTGCTCTGGTTCAGCCACCAGGAGCACAGGGAAGCCCAGAGTTGGAGGGGACACAGCAGGCGGGCGCTTTGGAGAGGGTGTTCAGAGATGTAAACCGGTTCCCCAGTTCCAACACGATGCCTCTGTGACACTCGGGCACTTTCCTTTGTTGGGGTCCCTGTTCAGAGGTGGATGGTGCAGGAGCAGCCCCCGATGTTGTCCCAGACCCAGTGGTTCAACATGACTCTTCCTGCCCTGAGAGCCAGCCCTGGAGATTCCCACGGCTGGGAAGGTGCACAGTTAGACCGTCTTCTGCAAGGAGGCTCGGGGGCAGGAGGCAACCTGCGTCATGTCTGTGATAAAATACATTCATCTCGGTGCTAAAATGTTGTGTTTTTTTAAATGGAATATTGAAAACTAAAAATGTCCTGTCCCAAACTGGGGTGTCAGTAAGCACAGATTCAACTGAGCCCAAGATGGGACCTGCGTGTTACCCTGACCCAAATCTGTTGGCGGAGTTGGCCCATCCTGGAGGTGCAAAGAGAAGCCTTTGGTTTTGCACCCGTGCGCCCCATTCTTGTGTCCGGCTCTGTGCAGGGCCCTGCTGATCTGAGGGATGACTGATGCTGTGCCCTCGAAGAGCTCAAGTCTGGTGGGCAGGGAGGGTTTCCAGGGGCCTTGCAGGAAAATACCTGATGCTAATGGGGGAAGGGCATTCCCCACCAAGGAAAGAGCATGTGCAAAGGCCCTGAGGCATGAAGCTGAGGGCCAGCTTGGGGAACTGTGCATGCAGTGTGGGGTGAGGAGCGAGGAGGGAAGGACAAAGCAAAAGCATGGAGCTGTTATCACACAGAGCAGAGGAGTTGGACTCTTTCCAGAGGGAGTGAGGAGCCAATAGGGTTTTAACAGAAGTGACTCACCAGGATTTCTGCTTTAGGAAGATCAACCTGGGCCTAGGGGGAACTGGAGGACGAGTGGGAGAGGAAGTGCCTGGAGGCAAGGAGACCAGGTAAGACATCCCAGTTCAGCAAAGAGCTATGGGAGGGAGGTGGCGACAGGTTTTCATCCATCCCCAACATTAGCAAAATCTCAGGAAAGGTCTTTTAAGCCAACTTAGAGTTTTCTTGCCCCTTTTCCACAGAACACCGATTGATTTTTTAATGTGTTATCCTTTATGTACTTTAGAGACAAGCGAGCCAGAGAGAGTGACTTCTTTAGGTTGCAAATTGTTAGTGATGGAGCCAGGATTAAGAACTCGGCTGCAGCCCTCTGTGGATTCTGTGATATTTATGTACACAATGCCCGTTCGCCTTCCTCTCTGCCAGTAAACAGCGCAGATAAATATGAAGGGGACAGCAGCAGAGAGCTCGTTCCCATGCTAAAAAGGCAAGAAGACTGGGAAGGCTCATTAGGAGAAAATATCGACCGGATGGTGTCCGACTTTTACCTGTGATGTGAAGAAAAAGTGTGTGTTTTTGCCAAAGCCATTATGTAACTGGTTCTAGGGGCAGAGGGGGTGATGCAGATTGAGCATAGGGGCAGGAGACCAGGAGAGCAAGGACAGTGTGGGTTCCCAGAGGGCAGGGACCACAGCTGATGCTCCTCGGAAGTCCCTGAGAAGCAGCTGGGGTTTTAGTGGAGTTAGCATCACAGCTGTGTGTCCGCAGGCACGTCACCCACCGTCTCTGATGCTCGGCTTCCCTATTTATCCAGTGGGCATAACAGCCTCAACCTTACCAATTACTGTGTGTGGATTCCGAGGTGTGAAACCTCTTTCACCAGGCACAGTCTGATGCAGGCGTCCTCAAACTACGGCCCGCGGGCCACATGCGTGTGTTTTTGCCGTTTTGTTTTTTTACTTCAAAATAAGATATGTGTAGTGTGCATAGGAATTTGTTCATAGTTTTTTTTTAACTATAGTCCGGCCCTCCAACCGTCTGAGGGACAGTGAACTGGCCCCCTGTTTAAAAAGTTTGAGGACCCCTGGTCTAATGCATCGTAAGTGATTTCCAAATTTTCTTCAATAACTATGGCTTTTTATGAGCCTAAAAGGAATGTATGCTTATTTCAAGAAAAAAAGTCAAGAACTATTGAAAAGTATAAAGAAGAAAATAGAAATTATTCAAATCCTACCGCCCAGAAGTAGCCAATAGCATCCTAGTATATGCACCTCCATCCTTTCCCTCTGCATATAACATTTTGTACCTTTCGTAGTGCCATATATGCTATTTTCACTTATCTTGTGAACATCATTTCAGGTCAAGAAATCCAGTTTTATATTATTATTTTATTTCTTTTTAAACCATAAAGAATTTTAAACATACCCCAAAATAGACACTCATGTACCCATTAGCCAGAACTTGCAAGATTTTGCCACGCTTACTTTATCCTATCCCCTTCCGTTACTGTTACTGTTTTAACAGTTTAAACCAATACCAAAGTGTCTCTAAACCAAGCATGTCAAACTCAAAGGCTAACACGAGCCAAATAAATGAGGCATGTGGCCCGAGGGCCGCGAGTTTGACATGCTTGCTCTAAAGTTGCTTTAGAGTCTAAACCAACCGCAAGGCCGTTATCACACCTGATCAAAATTAACAGTAATTCATTAGGAGCATCTAACACTGCGTCAAGGTTCAAATTTCCCCGTAGCTCTCCAAGGTTCTTTTCCCGCTGGTTTATCACACAATCATTTTTAATGGCCCCGCTGTAGACGGACACCGGTTTCCACGCTGTCACTGGCGAAAAGCACTGAGGGCCGCCTGCCCTGCACAGCCCTGTGGACCCCTGTCCAATTATGTCTCCAGGACCAATTCCTAGAAGGGAACTTTCACGGTCAAAACCTATGCACCTCTTTAAGGCTTTTAATAGCATTTGACAAATTGCCCTCCAGAGCAATTGTACCAATTTATACTCCCACCAGCAGGGACAGGCACCCTGGACAGCCCTGGGTGGTTAATGAAGGGAGATTAAAGGAAGAGAAAGCAGGTGGGGAGAAAAAGAGAAAAGGAAAGGAGGCCTGGAGTGAGAGGGTGCAGTGTGGCACCACCCAGCTCCCTGGGTGGCCCCCTCCCCACCCCCGGGTGCCAGCCACCACCAGCCCAGAGGAGCTCAGAGAGCCGAGGCTCCCAGCCCAGCAGTGACTGCACCAGATTAAGTCTTAAAGCAACGATTCAATGGAGACCGAGAACAAAGCTGGAGCAAAGACGCTTCGATCCATTCCAATTAGGAGCTGCCTTTCCAGAGGCGCAGGCTGCCGTGGCGGAAGGCAGGCAAAAACGCTGCAGCCCAGCTGTGCTGGGAGCTGGTCTGTTTTCCTGAAATCCCCGGAGAGCGCTCCATCCTCTGCGCTCACAACCCAGGGCCCTATTCTGAAGGTTAGAGAATTCCACTTGGGTGGGGATCTCCCCCACCAAAGGCCAGGGGCCCTCCGTTCTTGCACTGACTAAGGATGGGGGAGGGGGGCGGGGGAAAGACCCACCTGCGACACGGGGTGGGCATATACCTTGCTGCTGCTTCATTTTATCTATTTGTTTATTGCTGTAGTTTAAACACTAACATTTATTTCAGGCTTGCGAAGAGCAGATAAAATTAAGATATAACCCTGGCCACGTAGCTCGGTTAGAGTGTCGTCCCGATATGTCAAGGTTGGTGGTTCGATCCCCAGTCAGGGCACACATAAGAAGCAACCAATGAATGCATAAATAAGTGGAACAACAAGTCGATGTTTCTCTCCTTCTCTCTCTCTCCCCCTTCCCCCCTCTCTCTAAAATCAATCAATCAATCAAATAAGTTTAAGATGAAGATACACGTGGGGCCTGGCCCTGCACACGGAAGTGGAGCACAGGCGGGTGCTGGCTGCTGCAGCCTGGCTCCGGTTAGGTTCACGCCACAGGTGGCAGCACCATGGTTTGCTGGCCTTTGACGCGCTCTCTCCAGTTGGCACCGTGACATCTTATGTTGAGCACAAGCGCTCAAAGAACTGGTCCAAGTACCAAAGCTGCCCATTCTCCAGTTGACAAAGGCATGCCAACCGTAAGCACGGGCTGGGGCCACACAAGGACTGTGATGAGCTCCTGGTGCTGAGTCCAGAGCTTCCTTAGGGGCTGTGTCCTCTGTAAGGCAGTGTTTAAATTAGGAGCACACAGGAGCCAGGTCTTGGTGGGTTCTTGCTACTATTAAAGAAAGTTTTCAACAGTATGGAGGGCCTTCAAAAAACAAAAAATGGAACTGCCTGGTAACCCAGCGATTCTCCTATCTTTGATGGAGTGTTAGTTATAATAGCCAAGATATGCAAGCCACCCAAGTGCCCAGGATTTTACCCATTTTACAGATGTGAAAACGGGGGCTCAGAGAGGTGAAGCCGATTATTCAAGTTTAGTCAGGATGTAGAACCCACATAGAACCTGTGCTCTTTAGGTCCAAGTGAGAAGCAGGTGTGCAGGAAGGACCCATGGCTGGGAATGTTTAAGGACAGACCTGCAGGGACACAGCCGTCCTGCAGTGCAAGCAGAGAAAACCCGTGTCTTAAACACTGAACTTTGGGGGTTGGAGAAAGAATCCCAGGAAAGGTGGAGGTAGGGGTTGTGATGGGGTGAGGAGTGGCAGGTAATAGTCCAAGGTAACATTTACTGAGGGCCAGGCCATGGTAAGCCCTCAGCAAATGTGAGTCCCTTAACCTCCTCCTTTGGGGGCTCAGCCACCACCACAAGCCACCCAGTGAGGGGCCACTGTGCAATCAGGGGCATCTGCAGGGTAGCTCACAGTCCTCCCTGCCCCCTCGCACCCTTCAGTCCCGCCTTGGACACACCAGAGCTCCTGGGATCCCCATCGCGCACACCCAGCACTACTGGATGCCTGGGTCACTCCAGGTCACATCTGGCCATGCTGTGCGGGGCCCCTCCAGACCCGCGACAAGGGCAGCAGGCTCAGCAGAGGCAGAGGAGGAGACAGTGGAGCCTGCAGACCCTCCTGACCTCGTCCAGACTGCACTGGCTTTCAAGACCATCTGCTCAGGTGGGCGGGCCGCACAGGGCATTGGGGCAGAAACAGCCGGCACCCGGCCAGTCATGTGCAGGCCCCCAGGACCTGCATGGTAAGGAGGCCTGGCTGGCCTTCCCATGGCAGCTGCCAGAGCTGCTAGGCAGCAGGGGTGCTGGGCTGCAGGCACAGACCCTCCCTGACAGAGGTCCCAGGGAGAACTCTGTGATCAAAGAGGGTGGGGAAGGGGCTGGGATGGGGAGAAGAGGCACCACATGTGTGCTCCCCTTTGAGACATGAGCACTGCGGGCTGGTGCAGGGAACGGAGCCCCTCTGATGCCCAGGTACTCCCTGGCCTTCCTGGTGCCACCCAGAGCTCCTGGGACCCATGAGTGAACTCAGTGCCCCTGCCTCATGGGTCCCCAGGGCCCCCCAAATGATACCCAAAGCCCCCAACCATCCCTTGCATCTGCTTGAGTCCCTCTAATCCAGGTTTGCCTCAGTCACCATGGTGACACTGTCCCAACATCAGTCAGAATGTCACCCCCTATGCATAAAGCCCTTCAAAGGCCTCCTATACCCTAAATCCTTGTCCTGGCCTGCACACACCTCAGCAGCTTCATGTTGTCCATCAAACACACACACACACACACACACACACACACACACACACACACACACACACTGTTGGTGCTTCAGTTTCCAAGACTTGCAGTTCTGTGTTTACTTAACTCTTCTGTGCCTGTTTCCTCATCTATTAAATGGGATAGTTAATAGTATCTTAGTTTTGGTTACTGGTTACCCTGAGACAAATGTGCAGGCACTGGTGTTATTTGTAGGTGATCCCAGAAGCACAGGGAAGTGAGACTGCGAGGGAGGAAAGCCACTGAAATGTGTGCTGATAATCCTATATAATAAAAGCCTAGGTGGTGTCATGCGACATCATCACAAGATGACTGCCCTTGTGTTGTCACAAGATGGCTGCCGCAAGATGGCCACCACAAGATGGCTGGCAGGGGAGGGCAGTTGTGGGTGATCAGGCCAGCAGGGGAGGGCAGTTGGGGGCGACCAGGCCCTCAGGGGAGGGCAGTTGGGGGCGAGATCAGGCCAGCAGGGGAGGGCAGTTGGGGCAATCGGGCCGGCAGAGGAGCAGTTAGGCGTCAATCAGGCCAGCAGGGGAGTGGTTAGGGGGTGATCAGGCTGGCAGGCAGAAGCGGTTAGGGGCAATCAGGCAGGCAGGCAGTTGAGCGGTTAGGAGCCAGCAATCCCGGATTGTGAGAGGAATGTTTGACTGCCGGTTTAGGCCCGATCCCTGGTCCGACTGCCTGTGGGATCGTGCCTAAACCGGCAGTCAGACATCCCCCAAGGGGTCCCAGATTGGAGAGGGTGCAGGCCAGGCTGAGGGACACCCTCCCCCGCCCCCGTGAACAAATTTCGTGCACCAGGCCTCTAGTTTAATAATAATAATAATAATAATAATAATAATAATAATGTCATTATTTGTTGACATGACTGACAGTATGCTCCCTCCGACCCCAGGCCTTTACCCAGGCTGTTCCCCTGCTGGTACACTCTTCTCTGCTCATCCTTCTTCCACCTGGCTCATATCTGGGTGTGCTTCAGGTCTCTGCCCAAATGTCACCTCCTCAGGCAGCCTTCTCTGAACCACTGGGTTAGATCATCTCTCTCAGATGTGCTCACAGCACCTACCCTGCCCCTTTCCTTCAGAGCATTTAATCATTGTTGTCACTTCAAATTTACTGGCACAATTGTTTGTGATTCTCTGCTCATTCTGGGTCCCTCCTGCTGGACTGCAAGCTCCCTGAGGATGCAGGGAACATTTCATCTTGGGCCTTGACAGGTACGTCAGTCACTCTCCAGGTGGGCAAGATGGGGAAGGGCATTCATAGGGAAGATGGGACCCCTGTGAGCCAGTGGGTTGAAGAGTGAAACGAAGAATGGAGGACATAGTAGGGCTTATGCTACGAAGGGGCAGAAAAAGTGGCCACAGGGAAGTGGCCACAGGGAAGAGGCAGTAGGAACTGGATGAATGAAGAAGAAGGCAAAGGTGAGAGGGACAGAAGGGTCTCAGGTGCCATGCTGTCCTCTAACACACTGTGCCTGTCCCTCCATTCCTGTTCATTTATCCACATGGTTCCCCTGCTGGGAATACCCTCCCTTCTCCCCCCTGCGTGAACCACCCTTCCTGAAGGACTTACTGACGCCCCTGATCACTCTATCACTCCACCATGCGGAGAGGCAACAGCGTCCCTCAGCAAGAGGGCAGGCCTTGAGAACTGGTGGCTCTGGGTGCAAATCCCGCCTCTGTCAAGGAGAGAAGCCAAACTATTAAATATAAAGGAGCCAAGGTTTGTGGGGTGTGAAACTTTTCTCATTCCTCTCCAACCACATGACAAACAATTCCCAAAAGAAGAATTGACTTTCAAGCAAAGATAGGTCAGAGCCAGGGCCACTGTCAAATGGCTTAAAGATGAATCTAAGAGTGTTACCACAAAGCCTTTTGTTAAGACCTCAGAAAGATTTAAAGTGCCCCATGGACCCTCTCAGACAGACAAAGGCCTTATGAGGGTCTTCAAAGCATGTGCTAAAAACCCATCCTTTTAAACCATTGCTCTTTGAAAAAAATTGAAGAACAGCCTTGCCAGGAACCCAAGGTAAAAAAAAAGATTTATGGGGATATATTTGTAAAATGGAATGAATTAAAAATCGATTCATAAGAAACCCACAAAACTTTTAAAGGAATTGTTCTGGCTATGAATGAAGGATCAGAGAGAACACCAAATGAAAAGAGAGCCCTTTGGACCCTCAAATGTCGGTGGGCAGGAAGAAGGCTAAGAAAATTACTGAGCTGCAAACACTGGTCATTTATTATAGAAATACCAGGGTGACTCAGAAGAAAGAACCAAAACCCCAGAGGGCAGAACTGATTACTAATCAACGAATGGGCCACATGTGCCCACGTGGATTTCAGAATTGCTATGGACCAGTGACTGCTATGTGCCTTCCACATCTCCCCCTTTAGTGGGAGTGTCTACGGTGGTTATTCTGTGCCTGTCCCACCATTGTTTCCTGGGGGGGGGGGGGGGGGAGGGAGGACGAGGAACTTGTTTCTTCAACTCACAGATCTTCCTACTGAGAGGAGTGGTTCTCAAGGAGTTATACCCAGGGAACTCTGCCTAAGGAGACATATCCCTACTTGCACCCAATAGTCTTAGACTGTAACACGATTGCCAATGGAGTACAATGGAAGTGACTTGAAGTGACCCCTGAAGATAGGTCATAAAAGGCAAAACAGCCTCTCCGAACTCAGTCACCATGCTGTGAGGAAGCCCACCCAGATGGAGAGGCCACATGTAGGCACACTGACTGCCAGCTCCAGAAGAGGTCACGGCCACCAGACATGCCAGGGAAGCCTTCAAAAGGACGCCAGCAGCCGTCTAACTGTGACCAATGAGGCCCTGGGTGGGGACGACCACTCTGAGCCCAGTCACCCCCAGAACCATGAGACATCATAATAATAATAAGTGATTATTGTTGTTTGGCCCTTCCCTAAATTTGGAACAGTTTGCAAAGCAGCAAAAACAGCCGATGCACCTGGGGGTGAATAAGAGAATGAGAACAAAAAGAAGGGAGGAGGCAAAGATGGGAGGGGGCGGGGGGAAAAGGAACTACAAGTGCCACGAGGCAGGACTTTGTGTGTCTTGTTCACTGCAGAGGCCTGGCGCTGCATTTTAATAGTAGGTGCTCAATTAATACTTGTTGACTGGTGAGAACTGAAGGAAGGGGGAAAGGAATGACGGTAATTCTGAGTGCACTGCGTGTTTTAATGCACATTCAAAGGCAAACTTCAGGATGGACCCCAGAGAGACTGCAAATGCCCAACAGAACCTGTGGCTGCCCCAGATCCTCTGCGTGAAGGTTGAAGAAGAGAGCAATCGACTCAGTGGATTTGGCCTGGGCCTCAGGGGCAGTTTGCTCTTGAGCAACCAGCTTCAGGACTGCCAGGGGGGCGCTGGCAGGATGGGGCCGGCGTGAAGACGGGGAGAGGCCCTGCAGAGGAGCCAGGCTCTGTAGGTTGGACACGCCTGGTCTGCGGCTACAGCGCCGTCCAGCTCTCAGAGGCTGTCCAGTCGCTGCCCAAGGTCCCCAGCTACCCCACCACCACCACCACCACCCCACCCCCAGCCTGCCTGAACTTGCTTTCTGACTTGCCAACCAACCCTTCCTTCCCAACCCCCCAGCCTTTAAGTTTGGTTTCCTATTCCACATTCTCTGTTTCTATTTTCAACGATCTGCTTTTCATTTCTTCTGCCCCCTTCACCCGGTCCTTCCCCTTTCACCAGCTTTCTGCCAGGACTCCTGTTGGTTCTCCACTCCCATCCGCTTACTGTTCTCTCTGAGGCTTCCACTGGTTCCTCTGAGAATTTAGTCCCTTCCACCGTGTACTCTCCCCTGGATCTCTTTCTGCTAACTTTTCTCCTCGTCCCTGTTCTGGTCTCTGTTTCCTGGCCTCTTCCTCCCTCACCTTCCTCATCTCATCCACCCGCCCCTTAAATCTGTGAGTATCTGCCTCACCCTCTCCCCTCGCCACCTCCTCCCTGCCTTTTCTCTTCCTCAAACTGGGTTGTGAAAGGCTCCTCGGAGCAGGACACGCTGTAAAGCTGCGGTCCCGGAGGGCCAGGTTGTGATCATTTTATTTTTACAACGTCCTTGGATGGAGGGAGGTGTCTATGCAGGGTGGGGTTGCGAGCTGGGTGGGAGGGACCACAGCGACGAATAGCACTTTCGACTAATATAGGTCAGTTTCTGAGCAGTATCCCAGGGGTCCCCGTGAGAGGAGAACCTCATCGGGGCCGGCTCTGTGGAGGTGGCCACAGTGCCATCTCGGACAGGCTGTGAGGAAGGGACCTGGAGGGAGGAGATGGGCGGGCTGCTCTTCGGGAACCAGAGGATCCTGGGAAGAGTAGCTCCTTGTGCTCCTCCCTGGGGCCTGTGAGCAGGTGTGGGTCCTTTCTGCGCACGTCTTCAGAAAGGATTCCGGGACCCCTCCCCGATGGCCAGCCCGACCTCACACAATGCACAGAACCCACATTGTGCTCAGTTCTGCTGCTGTGTTCCCAGGCCAACTGCTTAACTTCTCTGGTCCTCAGCATCCTTATCTCCAACATGGGAGAGACATTACCCACGGGGAAAGCAAGGACATTAGTAACATGGGGAGGAAACGGCATGTTTTAGATACCTTCACTACGCCACGCACTTTCATACCTATCACAGCGAACCTTCCGGGCTGCAGGGGAGCCCCAGGTAGTCCCAGCTTACAAATGAAGAAACTGAGGCTCAGATGTCATGAGGGCTCAATGAGATCTGAGATGTGAGAAGAGCTCTACGACTACTGCTGGCTAACAACGGCAGCCACAGACTCCTCCTGGACCGAAACAAGCCGTTTCTGGCCTCCAGGGAGCAGCAGGGACCATCGTTCCTTCAAAAGTGTCGAGTGCCCTTTCTGTGCCAGGCTCTGTGCTGGCGGTGGGGACATGATGGTGGGCAGAGCAGACAAGGTGTTTGTCCTCACGAAGCTCACATTCTAAGAGGGAGACAGACATCAAAACAAGACAAAACCAAACACACACACAACTAAGAACACAGTGACAGTTGGTGCAGGATGAGGGACAAGGCCACAAGAGAGAACCCAGGGAGGACCCAGAGGAGGCAGGAGGGAACATCCCTGAGAAAGTGAAGGTTCTGTTGCAATCTGTAGGAGGCGCATGTGTTGTCCAGGCGAGGAGCATGAGAAAAGCATATTCCAGGTAGCAGTGTGAGCATGTGCAAAGGTCCTGGGGCAGGAAAGAGCATAGTGTAATGAAGGACCTGGAAGGTGGCCAGAGGGCTGAAGAGAGAGAGCTAAAGGTAGGGGCAGGGGCAAGAGCTGGTCCTGAGGAGACAGGAGACAAGTACCAGGAATGTATGTGAACCCATTTAAAGGTTTTAAGCAAAAAGTGACATGAACTGACTTCTGTTTCAAAAAAAAAAATCCATCTGGCTACTGTGCAGAGAAGAGGCTGCAGAGGAAGGAGTAGGAGTAAACATGAGAAGACCCTGAAGAAACATCTAAACAAGAGATGACAGCAGCTTAACCAAAGAAGATACTCAGACCTTGAGAGTTTGTAAAGCTCTCTCTCTTGCCCCTGGGAGATCATGATTGTGCCCATTTGACAGATGAGAAAATGGAGTCTTTAAGAGGTGAATGTGGCTTGTACAACTCATCTATAAGTATTGGACTCTGAACTTTGAGCCCAGTCCATGCCTCTTTCCCTTCTGTCTTATGGTCCTAGGAGAGTTAATGATGTGGCTCAACTGAGAGTTCAAAAATAAGCTGTTGGCCTTAGAAATGAGGATTTTTGTGCATCCTCCTTGTCATTGTACTTTTACTGCATTTTTCAAATGTTAAGCTCCCTGACTCTTGATTTCTTAACCTGTGAAATCAGGACAATGGCCAGCCATTCCTGCCAGGGCTATTGTGAGAATTAAATGATCATGAATGAGCCTGGCCAATGTGGCTCAGTGGTTGAGGGTCGACCTATAAACCAGGAGGTCATGGTTCGATTCCCAGTCAGTGCATATGCCCGGGTTGCAGGCTCGATCCCCAGTAGGGGGCATGCAGGAGGCAGCTGATCAATGATTCTCTGTCATCACTGATGTTTCTATCTCTCCCTCTCCCTTCCACTCTGAAATCAATACAAATAAATTTAAAAAAATTAAAACGGTCGTGAATGTAAAGCACTGAGAAGAATGTCTGGCACACAGTAGGTGCTTAATCAATGTGAGCTCTCCTTTCCTCGAAGAGGAGAGAGGGTCCAGCCTATCCACCTTCAAGAGCTGGTGACCCATCCTGCCACTGTCATGCCACTGACTGTGGGTGATGGGTTTGACGATCAGCCCTGCCCCCTCCCCCCCCCCCATCCCCAGCACAGGCTCTGAGCTGGTCAGTTCTCTGGGTGAGTCTCTGCCCTCTGGCCACAGGTTTCCAGAGGAGGACCCCATCACACAGCTGCCCTCTGGCCAGGATGTCCCTCCACAGTCCCCAGCAGCAAGCCACCTTGGTTGGTTCCTGAACCTATCTCCTTCCAACCACATGCCCAACTCCTGGCTCCAGCCGATTGACAGATCTCTCCTGGGTCCAAGAAATGAGAATGCGGGGTGGGAAGCCTCATTCCCTGTCCAAGGAGGACTTCCTTACCAGCATCACGATGGATTCGGGTGAGTGGCACCTTCCTCTCCAGATAGACATAAAAAAGGATGCTCAGAGAGGCAGCGTGACTGCCCCCCAGTGGCGGGGACAGTAAGTGGACGAGCTGGGTAGGGGACTCCGAGCCACCTGACTTGCCCTGTGTTCAAAAAGGGAAGAGGGGTCGATGTGAGTTAGGTCTGAAGTGTCCACTGTATTTGGTGGCACAGAGCAGGCCCGTGGTGGCATGAGGAGGTGGGTATGAGCGAAGGCAATCCTGAAGGCCTGGCGTAGAGGTGCGAGCTGCATAGGGACACGGAGCTGCGGGAGGGTTTGCACTGCTTTTATTAAGACAACAAACCAGAGGGGGTGTTTATACACCAGTAAGGAAGAGCCAGTAGTAGAAGGAGAGGGAGACATTCAAGACACAGGCTTTGTTTCTGCCGTATCTGTGCCTTTCATCTCAGGCTGCCCCAAATCCTATTTGAAAATAGAGTATAAATAAATGATCAAATAATAAGACATTGTTTGTTCCCTGCCAGCGGTGACCTTGAAGGGTCTTTAGAACAGTCTTTGTTCTCTCCTGGCTTATTTCAGATTTGCTCTATCGTCAGCAGCAAACAAACACCGACTGAACAACTGCCATGTGCCAGGCCGGCTCGGGACACAGAGCCAGAGCCCAGCCTCCACCCTCAAGGAGCTCACAGTCTGATGGTGCAATGGACATGGAGATGAGCCCCAGTAAGACAATGGGGCCCATGCAGAGAGATGCACACAAGTACAATAGTCACCTCAAGGAAGAAAGGAAGGAGTCTTCCAGGACTGAGGCGGGTGAGAGTATCATGGAGGACCTCAGGGGAGAGGCAACACCTAATCAGGGCTTTGAAGGACACCCAGGGGCCCACCAGGCAGAAAGAAGCACAGCACATGCAAAGGCCCTGAGGCATGACAGAGCCGGAGCCTGCAAGGGCTTTGATAGTGGTGGAGCCTGAAGGTGAGAACAGGATAGAATGAGATGAGATGAGCCTGGAAGTGGGAGCAGGGGGTCAGGTCAGCAGCGTGGATCACCTGGAGATTTTAATAATACCTTGTGCAGTGGAGTGAACTGATGCTCTCCTGCCCGAAGTTTCAGGGGGAAAGTTGAGGATTAGAGAAAAGCTATTAGGGCTGCATTCACAGTGTCCACCGTGTGCTAGGCAGGATTCCAGAGCTTATGGCATGTGGGTAAGCAAAACAGGAAAGAGCTTCACCCCTGAGGAGCCAACATGCTCATGTCATGAGTCAGACAACAAAGGGCCATTCTAATTCCCTTTAAGTAAATTGTGTAAGATGTCAGAAGCAAAGAAAAAGTGGGGTAAGGTGGGTTGGAGTTTGGGGTGAGGGGTGTGAGTGATACAATCTTAGTGTGGTCAGGGAGGAAGAAGTAGAACTCAATGGAGGTGATGGAATGAGCTGTGTGTACATCGGTCAAGAGGGAGCAGCCAGTGCAAAGGCCCTGAGGCAGAAGTGTGCCTGGTGTGCCAGGGAACAGCAAGGTGACTAGTGTGGCTGAGCAGAGTGTCAGAGGAGAACTGTGAGATATGAGGCCAAGCCTGGAGAACCCTGGAGAGACCTCCTCAGACCTTTGACTGTTATGGGACTGAAGTGGAGAGTCACCACTTCAGGCAGGGAGGTGGCATGGTCGGATTTATGTCTTAAGAAGACCATCCCAGCCATTTTGCTGGAAATGGATGGAGAAGGAGACCCATTAGAAGCTAATAGGATCATCCAAGTAGGAGAGGATGGTGGTTCAAACAAGGGTGAAAGCAGGGAGAAGCGATCAATTTGGAATATAAAATTTCCTGATGGATTTGCTGGGGTGTGTGAGATGGAGAGAGGAGCCCACGATGACTCTGGAGCTTTGGGGCTGGGCGTCGGAAGGCTGGAGTTGCTGGTTATCACGGGGAGGACACTACAAGAGAAGCAGGGCTAGTGGAGGAGACCAAGGGTTTATATTTATTTACTAGAGGCCCAGTGCACAACACTCATGAACTCAGGGGTGGGGGGGTGTCCTTCAGTCCAGCCTGCACCCTTTTGCAGTCTGGGGGATATCCGACTGCTGGCTTAGGCTCACTCCCAGCGCTGCCGCAGAGGCGGGAGAGGCTCCCACCACTGCCGCTGCACTCACCAGCTGTCAGCCCGGCTTCTGGCTGAGTGGTGCTCCCCCTGTGGGAGCACACTAACCACCAGGGGGCAGCTCCTGCACTAAGCATCTGCCCTCTGGTGGTCAGTGCACATCATAGTGACCGGTCATTCTGCCATTCGGTCAATTTGCATATTACCCTTTTATTGTATAGGATTTTGTACATCCTCACCCGAGAATATTTTTCCTTTGATTTTTAGAGAGAGTGGAAGGGAGGGGGAGAGAGAAAGAGAGAGAAACATTGATGTGAGAGAGACACATGGTTTGCCTTCCGCATTCAACCTGACTAGGGCCAGGGATCAAGCCCATAACTGAGGTATGTGCCCTTGACCGGAATCGAATCCAGGACCCTTTAGTCCACTGGGCAATGCTCTAGCCACTGAGCCAAACCAGCTAGGGCGAGACCAAGGGTCTAAATGTATGGAGTAGGAAGTGGCTATCCGACACCCACATGGAGGTGAGAAGGCTGGTGTAGGTGTGAGTCTGGAGTGCAGGAGAGGGCTCGGACTGGGTGCAAAATCTGGGGGTCATCCATGTACAGAGGGCATTTGTGAGGAGAACACTTTGCCCCCAAGGACCCAGGCATGGCCCAGGACGGAGGTGAAGTCCCCGTTAGCATCACAGAGCCAGGGTTACTTTTACAGGAGCGGGATCAAACCCATATTGGTAAGAAGAGTGCATGTGTTATTTTGTAAATCTAATGGCTATCTCTGGAAGACTCCAGTACTTCTGTGTTTGCCTTGAAGTGAATCAGGAGCAACCAGCGACTGCCCTGCTGAAGGGCGAACACTGAGTGGAACCCAAGCACCTTCCACGATTCCCCAGTGACAGCCCTCAGCCTCAGCTTACTCATCCACAGTCTGGGCCTACGCTTCCCCATGAGTCCGGGGAGGAGTAACTGTGATGGTGTATTTTGCAGCTGCCACCAGGCTTGAAGATCGCAGGGCACATGGAGAAAGGGACAGAGGAGACCCCGGGACCGAGAGGAGGGTGCCCAGGGCTTGGTGTGACACGAGCCCGTGGGTTTCCGAAGCTTGAGCGGACATGGAAGGAGGCGGAGAGGACGTAGGTCAACACCCTGGCCCACTCCCAAGACCAAGGCCCTGGCAGTCAGAGATGCAAGGTGGACCCCCCGCTGCCCCTGAGAACTGAGAGGAGAAGGGGGCGTTTGAGCCTGCACCGCATCTGATCAACACCCGCTCCCTAAAGAGCCTGACCCTAACCCTAACCCTCACAGACACTGTGTATTGAACAGACATATGGGGCAGGGGCTGCCTGCAGGTGGGGCAGCAGGGCTGAGCCTACGGGCGGCACAGCCCGCTCTGCAGAGGCAGGCACACGAGGAGGCACCTTTCTCCCGGACCCGAGAGGATTCACACACACACACAAGCACATGTGCATGTGCTCATGCATGCACATGCACACAAACACACATGTGTGTGGGCAGGAATGCACACACGCAACCCCAGAGAGATGCTCCAAGTTTCACACGAGATTGGCATTTTAAAATGAACAGGATTGAGTCTTAATAACCAAAATGAGGCTGTTCTTTTTAATAACTGAAAGTGACGGGAAAATTGTGGAATCGGCCTGCGGTGTTCTTCAGCTGCCCAGCAAGAAGGATGAGACTCAATAGAGCACAGTGGGAGCAGTTATTAGAAAAAATAAAACATAATATCACCTTTCCTGTTTACCCTGCAAGCTGAGGCTGCTCACCCAAACCCGCTTCATTAATTACTATTATCGCCCCATTTCAGGCTGGAAAGCTTTCTTACCATCCTCCCAGTACTCCAAGGAAGCCTCTATTAATTTGGGAAACTGATATGTGAACCAGAAAATTGGTGAGTGGAAGTCTTTCTCACAGCAGCCCAGTTGCCTTCCTATCACAGAGCATGCTTGCAAAGACATGCAGCAGTTAGAAGGGTTGAAGAAACCTCTAGAACTGATCACAGTACAGTAACACTCTCCTCACACTGTAATGCTTCTCCTCCTCTATTCTCAGTTTTCATTTCCTCCCAAATTCAGACGGAGCAGGGATTTGGAAGCAGCAGATCCAAACTGAAGGCCCAGTCCTGCCATCTACTAGCTGTGTGACGTGGGACAAATCACTGCCCCTCTCTGATCCCTAGATCCTCGCCTGCTCTGTGATCATAGCGCCCAGCTCATGGAGTCTATATGAAGAACAGGCGAGAGGCTGTATGGGAAAGCCCCCATGAATGGTAACCCACAGACATGAAACATTTCTATGACTTCAGCTACTTTCCACCAGAAATCAGCTCCCCAGTGTTTTTATTCTGTGGGCCCATATCTTGTGCCCAGCTCCTATCAGCTGTTTACACACCCTTCTCAGGGGAGCCCTGTGATGACAAGTACTACCACCCCCACTTCGAGAGGAGGCTCACCAGGGTTGCTCCCACGGCAGGGCTGGGATGTGGGCCCAGATCTGTGCTCCACGCTCAGGGGGCGCTCCCTCCCCTCCCCTGTCTGCTCCTGATTCTAACCTGCTAACCGAGGTCTCCCTGGCGTGACCTTCCTCTCTCTGGGAGGGACTCTGCTCCAAGGACGAAGGACGTGCCACTCAGGCGGTTCCTCCGATTACGATTACCGCAGGATGAGTCTTCCCCATTCACTGAGCCTCCTGCCCATGAATCAAAGCCTGTCTTTTTTTCCTCCCTCCGCGACCAGCCCTTGAGTTTCCAATTTCGCCATTAGCTCATTGAACGGTGGCAGCGTTCCCAAGCCTCATTCAGGAGGACTCCACCTTCTGCAGGACGCAGAGAGAGCAGGAGGCAGAGCCAAGGGGACCGGGAGAGGGTATAGAGCCTATTCGGACCCCCACCCCACCACTCCCCCTGGGGTCACCCCAGAGGCTAGGACCCAAGTATGACTCGCTCAGCCTCCACATCCTCCTCTGTGGGTTGAGGGTCAGCCTCTCTAACCCGCAGCAGATGCTTTCTGATGTCTGAATTGTAAGGCTCTAGGGTACGTGAGGGGTAGCTCCGTACCACGTAGAATAAAGAGCTGTGTAAGTTGTGGAACCTGCACCCATGCCAGCCGCTAGTGCTTCTGCACAGCCACGGGGCCTGCGGCAACATAAATGTCCCTCTTTCAGGTCAAAGACACCAGGGGGCGTCTTGGGGCCCCTGGGGTCCCAATCTTAAGGGTAGTTATTAAATGAGGTGACAATGATGACGGTGATTGCCCTCTACCTGCTCTGGCTCACTCTGTCCCTGCAGTGATGCCGCTCTAAGGGAGAGCCCAGTGGCCCCTCCCTGTGACAGGTGAGCAAACGGAGACCCAGTGAGTGGGGAGACTTGGCCAAGGTCACACAGCTGTGGCGTGGGGATCCCCTTGTGGATGCTCTCTGACGTTGGGACTGTTCAACCCAGAGAAATTCGACTCATGGATGCCTGGTCCCCCGCCTGTCGCACACAGTTTTCTGTCTACACTGGCTTTCTGAACTCACTAACTAAAAAATGAAATGAAATGAAAAATGAGCAATTTTCTGCATCAGTAGGAGTCCCAATCTCTCTAGAATCTTGACCCAGGCACCGTTGGAGGATGCCATCTGATGTCTGGTGTGACAGCTAGAAAGGCCGTTTTTGTTCCTGGGGTCGATGTTCTGAGAGATGAGGAAACAAAAACCCCGAGGAGGCTGTGGCTTGGCCAAAGTTCCAGGGCCCAGGCCACAAAGTTACGCCCCTATTGAAAGTCACTATGATTTCCTTTTCTAGGAATCTATCCTACAGCAAAACCTGGAAACCATTTTATGTACCAAGTTGTTCACTTCAGCATTATTTATAATCGTGAAAAAGGGAAACATCCTTACTGGCAACAATAGAAAAATTAATCACATTTTTTTTCCCAACCACATGCTTTCTAGATTTGAGGCCCATTAAACTGCTCTCTTCTTTTGAAAGACTCACTGCCATTTTAAGCCTCCAAGTGTTTGTACATGCTGTTCCCTCTGCCTAACATTCCCTTCCTTCCATTGTCTGTATATAAGCTCCTATTCTGTCATCAACACACAGCTCAAAATTACCCAGAAGGATGACCAGTTTATCTTTAAATGCCCAGCTCCTAGCTCAGGCCTGGGATATAGAATGGCTTGCTCAATCTATTGAATGCAGGAAGGGACCACCTAGTGAAGCAATGGCAAATATGTAGGCCTCTTGACCCTCTATCTATGGCTATTTGTTTCTTCTGGCTTTTTTTTTTTTACCTAACACCTAAAACAAAAAGACAAATTCTGATGTCTGAATTGTATGGTTTGGCATGACCTTTCACCCAATCTTTGGCCAATCTACCATGCTATCAGAGCAGCTTCCCCCAGCACCCCCTCCTGGCCCTTATAGCCTGTTAAAGCCATGGCCCACCTGGTCCAGTCCATAGGAGGTGTAGTAGACAGAGAATCAACCCAACACCCAAAATCTCAAGGTTACTCAAGTTCCTTAATTATGTTCTTCAAGCATCATAAAGGGACACATAATCTGAATCAGTATTTCTTAAAATCCACCTTTCCGTTCCCACTGCCTTTCTCATCCTCCCTGAAGTTCCTGCACCATGCTTTCCTTCAACGCCCTGAAAAATTCCTCCTGGGCCCCAAACAGAGACTTCCTGTCCATTTCCCTCTCCCTCTTTCTTCTCGCTTCTGTATCCCAAAGCTCCCCCCCTCCCACCAAAAAAAAAACCAAAAAAACTAATCAAGAATCAGCTGACAGTCTGAAAGGAGAAACCAGGAACTCTCATTAATAAATTTGTCATTTTTAATGGCTTCCTCCCACCTAAAGAAAAAATGTTATTTTATAGCTTCTCCTTTTAGTCCATTCAGTGTTCCATCTTCACCCTTTTTTCTTCCAGCTCACACGCAACTTCAGGGGTGATTCTACCTTAAAGTGAACCAAGCAACTGTCTGTGCCTCAACCTTGTTCTTCTATGATTGACATTCTCCAGGTTCAAGCCAGAATGGCAGAAGGGCCTAGTGACCTCTATGTACACATTCCCATTTTACCCAAATCAGTGTGGTTCATGTGCAGGCTACACTACAAATGTGCATGTGTTGCCAGCCTTTTTTTTCCCAAGGGAAACATTGTGCTTGAGCACATTTTAGCTACAGAATCCATTGAACTTGACATTGTCAGAGACTGACTTAGAGCAAATATGAACTAGCATGGACCGTGTAAAATATTAAGCACACACAACAAGAGTCTGATACAAGCCATTACCACCACCTGCGCCCTAGAGAATCTGCCCTGTGGATGCTCCTCTGACGTTGGGACTGTTCAACCCAGAGAAATTCGACACGTGGAAGGTCATCACCTCCTGGTCCCCTGCCCATCGCACACAGTTTTCTGTCTACATTGGCTTTCAGGACTCACTAACCACTGGCTTCCGGGGCTTCCAGTTGATTTGGCATTTTATGAGCAGCATAGATCAATTGGAAAAGTGAATTATCCCTGGTTAGTGACCAATAATAAGATAATAACATTATAACCACCCAGAAAAAAAGTGTGGAGGAGCTGGAGAAAATGTGACAAGAGCAGAAAAATTGAATTAAGTTATGCAAAAAAAAAAAAATCAAAAGTGGGTGACTTTGCATGAAGGCAAAAAGCAGTTCATTTGGCTTCAGAATTAAATTATTCCTCTGTTATAAATGAATTTCACACTACAAAATGTAGGAAATGTATTTAAATGATCATTGAGCTAATACATCCAATAAATCGTTATGATCTTACTGCACTATCTTAGTTCCTTTCTGTGAACCTATCGATGCCTGACCACCTGCAGGAAGATCTGGTCCCACTGCTTTGCTTTACTGCCCGCGTCCTGCTCAGCTGTGTCTGGCCCCACAGACCTTCCTGTGTATATCTCAGAATCTGTACACTTGCTAGTCCCTCTGCTTAGACAGCTGTCCCAGATCTCCATGCAGTCTATGCACCTGCATTCAGGTCTCGGCTCCCCCAGCTTCTCTGAGGGACCTTCTCTGGACCCCTTGCTGAAGGGGGACCCCACCATCAATCCATCCTCCCCACTACCAGTCTTCTCTCTCTGCTCCACAGTCTTACTTTTGTTTTATCTTTCATGATCCTTCCTGCTATATAAAATTATATATGTACTAGAAGCCCGGTGCACGAAATTTGTGCACGGGGCGGCGGGGGGCGGGGGGGCGCATCCCTTGGCCTGGCCTGCACCCTCTCGCAATCTGGGACCCCTCGGACATCCCTCTTGCAATCCAGGACCACTGGCCCATAACTGCTCACCTGTCTGCCTGCCTGATTGCCCCTAACCACTCTGCCTGCCTGCCTGCTTCATCGCCCCTAATCATTCGCCTGCCTGCCTGATCGCCCCTAACCCCTCTGCCTGCCTGATCTCCCCTAACTGCCTCTGACTGCCTGCCTGATTGCCCCTAACCACTCTGCCTGCCTGCCTGGTCACCCCCTAACCACCTCTGCCTCAGCCCCTGCTACAGAGGCTTTGGCCAGAAGGACATCCAGAATGATGTCCGGAAGGTCATTCAGCTGTCTGGTCTAATTAGCATATAACGCTTTTATTATTATAGAAATTTACTGATAAATTCATTGCCATGAATAGTAGATGTAGAAGATATAAAAGCAGTACATAGTGTTTGCAAGCAAGGTCCTGGGGCCAGGCAGCCCTGCTACTTACTAGCTGGGATCCTGGGCAAGGTACCAAATCTTGTGGGGCCTCAATTTTCTCACCTGGAATGATAATGCTACCTCATAGGGATTACTATGGACTGAATTATGCCCTCTCCATCCCGCCCCCCCACACCACCACCAGACACACTTCAAGTGTTCAAGTCCTAACCCCCAGTGTGGTTGTATTTAGAGGCGGGGCTTTTGGAAGTAACACTCACAATGGAATTAGTTCCCACATAGAAAGAGACCAGAGAGCTTGCTCTGTCTCTGTCTCCCCCATGGGAGGACACAGAGAGAAGGTGGCCACCTGCAAGCCAGAACGAGGGACCTCACCAGGAACAAGATCTGAACTTTCCAGCCTCCTGAACTGTAAGAAATAGAAATAAAAATGCCTGTTGTTTAAGCCACCCAGGCTATGGTATTTTGGTATAGCCAATACAGGGCTATTTTGAGGATTTGATGAATTAATGGATGTAAGGCAAACAGACTAATGCCTGAAACATAATAAGCTCCGTATGCATTTTTAAAACATTTTTATTATGGAATATTTCAAATATAGACAAAAGTAGAGAGACTAGTCTAATAAATCCCCATTAAACCATCACTGAGCTGCCATAATTATCAATTCATGGCCAATCTTATTTTGTTTCTACTTCATCCATTTCCCCAACCCTAGCTTATTTAGAAACTAACTCCATTCTTCATATAATTTTATCTGTAAATATTTCAGTATATATCTCTAAAAGTGGGACTCTTTATTTTAAACATAACCACAATATCATTATCACACCAAAAAATAATAAACACAATACCATCCTCACACCTTAAAAATCAAGTTTCTGTCTTGGCCTTCGCCACCACTATGTCCCCAGACCTAGAATGAGGTCTAGCATACAGTGGGCTTCAATAAACAGGTGTTTCATAAGTGAGCGCCTTATCTCTTTGCTCAAGGGTCTCAAATTTGACAACCCTTTCTCTAGTCAGTTAGATTTGTACTCCACACACATTTTTATGGTACCTGCTTTTGGCTTGAATATTAGTATTTGATACCTTTGATAGTCCTGGAGGTGGAGGGGTAGGACCCATTGGGGAAGGGGAAGGAAAGCAACAACATTCAACAAATATCCCCTGCTCCCTTATTGCGTGTTTGAACCCATGTAAGTCGCTGGGATCCAGTGGTGACTAAGACATCACTGAATAAAATAATTTCAAAGTTCGTGTAGAAGAATGAAGATAGCAATAACCAGATACTGTGAAAGAGAGGAATATTGGGGAAGAACTTGGCTTATTAGAGATCAGAACATATTGAGGCCCCTATAATCAAATCCAAATGGTGCTGGTAAGGAAGCGATACACAGCTCAATAGAGCAGAACAGAGAGATCAGAAACCAATCAGCGTCTTCATGAGAAGCCAGTATGTGGCAGAAATGATATTCAGTTGGAAAAAGAGTAATTGTTTAATTAATGAAACTTGCACAACCAGCTATCTTTTGTAAGAAAGTTAAAACTTCATTTTATATCATATCCATAAATAAACCTCAGACAGATTAAGGATTTAACAGCCAAAAAATTAAGATAATAAATATCTTGGAAGAAAATGCAAAAAAAACAAAAATGACAAGGGCAGTCTCAGGGCATGAAAAAACAAGCAAGTCCTATTTGAAAAAAATTTCATTTACTCCACAATATTATTTTTTATGGCAAAAGATATCATTCATAGAGTCATATAAAAACAAGATAGCCTGGCCAGTGTGGCTCAGTGGTTGAGCATCAGCCCATGAACCAAGAGGTCAGGGTTTAATTCCTGGAGAGGGCACATGCCCAGGTTTCGGGCTTGATTCCCAGTAGGAGGCATGCAGGAGGCAACCGATCCATGATTCTCTCTCATCATTGATGTTGCTCTCCCTCTCTCCCTCTCCCTTCCTCTCTCTGATATCAATAAAAACATATTTATTTTAAAAAAACAACAACAAGAAATCTGAGTACAAAACTATTTGCAACAGAGATGTGAAATAAAAGGTTAATTACTAAAGTGCTAAGAAATGAAGAGGAGGGTTGGAGTTAGGCGAAGGATAAGACCAGGCGAGACACAGCGCAAATCCAAATGGCCAACAAACATACAGAAAGACGCACAAACTCTGGCTTACTGGAACTTGAAATTAAAGTAACTATGAGATTTCATTTCCTCCCCATCAGACTGGGAAGTAATAAAAAAAATAATAATCTAACACCTATTGCTGGCGTGGCTGCGAAGAAATCGTAGGCTCATGAATTGTTGGAGAAAATGTGATGTATCGCAGCATTTTTGGAAAGCAATCTGGCAACATCGACTGAAATAAAAAAAATACATATAACCTTCGATTGAGCAATTCCACTCCTGGGGATCTTTCTATCGAAATAAAAGCTCCAGTTAGAGGGATGTATATACAAAGATGTTTATTGCAGCACTGTTTATAGCAGGAGGGAGGGGAGACAGGAAACAAATGCCTGTCAATGGAAGACCAGGTGAAGAATTGATAGTACTTATCACTACGAAAGATTATGCTGCCATTGGAAGAATGAATTAAGCTATGGCAGCTGACTCAGACAGCATCCCATGTGAGTTGTTGTTTAATGACAAGGCAACATGCAGAAAGGGTGCCTCACATAGTCCCATTCTGGGAAACAGTGACGGACCTCCACTCGTGAATGTGTGTATAGACAGGTGCAGGAGTGTGTTCATGTGTGCATGTTGTCTGCATGGCTATTTTGTTGATGATTGTACAGACATGCAGAAATACACAGGCTGTTAACATGGATGAAGGGGACGGGAGAGTGATATGCATAGGGAGAAGGGAGCCAAGCCAAAGAGAAAGAGATGCTAAAAAGCAGCTGGCGTGTGTGGCATTATCTCAGTGATGCCCTTTTGCAGAGCATCTCCACGTGGATCTGTACAGGAAGACAAAGGGAGGTGTGGGAGAGCGGAGACCACAGCCGAGCCTGAGGAAGAAGGGGAGTGTGCCTGGAAGGCCATGTGTATGTGGGGGTGGGGGGAGGAGGAGCTGGGGGAGGTGAAAGGATGGAGGAGATTGGAGGAGCCGGGCCAGGTCTCACAAATGGGTTAGAGATGCTGCCACCTCACACCATTCCTGAGCACTCTGTCTGGACCACATAGTCCCAGGCGCTTGGTATCAATTAATCTGAGGGAATCGTTACCACTGGTCCCATTTCCCAGATGAAGAAATTAGGGCACCATTCCCAAGGTCCTTGGGACTCTTAAGCTAGTTTTCTAACTCCAGACTCCAAGTTCTTCCACTGCCCCATGCAGTCTGGCCTCCAGAGCTAATACAACCCCCTTAGCAGCAGGGGCAGTCCCAGGCTGGAGCCCCGAGCAGGGGGTGAAGGATGGCGGTCGGGGGTGAGGGCTCCTTTTCCTAGATCCCATGGCATCATACCTGCCTCAGGACCTTTGCATCACAGTTCCCCTGTCTGGGATGCTTATTCCTCTTGCCGCTGAGTCAAGCAGGAGGGAGGAGGCAGTTGAGCAGCAGCGCCTCCCCACACAGATTATGTACTGGCAGGACTTTGCACAGGCACCTCAGCAATCCTCCTTCTTGGTCCGCCTGAAATCCACATGGAGAGGAGTGCCCCCCCCCCCTTTCTTTCCTACTTGTCACCTCTCTGGGTTCCATTTTGCCCAGGAACTTCGGAAATCCCCCACCCCTATTCCTCTCAGAAACCCCCAGCATCTTCTCCACAAGACATGGACGGCTTCCTGGGGCAGAGTTCCAGGCCAACCCCTCCCCACCCCGGGATATCCAGCCATTTCCTTCCTCCTCGCGCCCACTTTGGCGTCTGTTTCCCTCCCTGCTGCCACAGGGGTTTACTGTGCAGTCCACATATACCTGTGAGCACCTACTATGTGCCAGACAGAGAATATAACAGTAACATGACTAGGCCCCTCCCCTTACACTATAAATCATAAAATAAGCACATATGTGAGGTGAGGGGTGCTGGTAAGAGTTAAGGGGAAACATTAAGCAGGTAAAGAATGCGAGGTGATGGAGGAGGGATGGGTGGGCTATTTTATGCCGGGTCAGTTGGGCCCTCCAAGGTAGACAGCTGTGGGAATGAGAGATTGAAAAGGAAGCCAGACAGGGGAACTGTGATGCAAAGGCCCTGAGGCAGGCATGGGGCCCTGGGATCTAGGAAGAGAATAGGAGTCTGGTTTGTATGGAGGAGGAGGGGCTGTGAGGTAGCGGAGCCTGGTCATGTAGGACATTCAGGACCCATGTTCTGTCCCGTCCCAAACATGCTTGGTCATGCACGCTGCCTTCATCTCACTTTCTCCATCCATTGGATTCCTTCTCCTGTAAGAGTCGCTGGAAATCGCCTTTTCTCCCTGCCCTTCTGCCCTTTAACATTCTGTTTCTTGCTTCTCCTCTGAACCTTTGTGTGGCCTCTTTACTTTTTTTTACTCTGTAACTTCATTATTAATAATTTTATATTATAATTTTCTTGGCCATGGCTCGGTGGAATTCCATACCCGCCCGGGGATGCGGGGAGGTTGCATAGTTGGTGTTTCGGAGCTTGGAGTAGGGGCAGAAGTCCCGGGTGAGAAAGGACTTCTCTCTGGGAATTCTTGTCATGGACACTGCCACGTGGATGTTTAGTTCCCAGCTCTCACCAGCTCAGAACCAACCACACACCCTCTCCCAGCCCCCTCTGGCAGCAGACGCTGGGGCTCCCTGAGGCTTCCTCAGCAGCTGTCGGCAAGGAGCGAAACCTGCCATTTCCCCCAGCGTCTCCTTCGCTCCCAGCCCCAGGGCCTCTCTGTAGGGGATGCTCCAGCGTGGAGCTGAATAGCCATGCGGGCTGGAAGCCTCCGGTCATCCACGGAGGGCGGGTGTGGGGTCCAGAGAGCAGAGCAGGCCCGGGAGAAGCAGCATGGAAACTAGGCCAGCACCGGCCTTCCCGGCCTTCCCACGTCTGACTCTGGTGCAACCTCTCTCCCTGTTGGCTACCGGTCCTCCCACAGCTCTCGGGGCCACCTCCCCTTCCCCACCCATCAGCAGGTGGAGAGGCCTGCTCCTCCTAGTTTCCAAGTCCTTATACCTGGTTCCCCTCGCTTGACCCCCACAACCATAACCGTATTCATTCACTCAAAAACCATTCCCTGAGCACCTACAGCATGCCAGGCACTTTCTAGGCATTGGAGACACTGCAGTGAAGAAGACCAGCGTGGTCTGACCTCCTGGGGGAGGCGGCCGGCTGGGGAGAGATTTCAGATAATAAACAAGAGAGTGTCAGGCTGCAACAAGCACTATGATTTAAACAAAACAGCCTAACGTCAGAGAGAGTGACATTTTAAGTTGTGTGACCAGCAATGCTTCACTGGAGGCGATCTCCCAGCTAAGACCTGAATGGTGAGCTGGGGGTCCCGCACTAAGGGAGAAAAGCATCCCCACAGAGGGAACAGTAAGTGCAAAGGACTTAAGGTAGGAACAAGCTAGGCACCTATTACCCCTGAGGAAGCTGAGGCTCTGAGGTTAAATCACAGCCCAAGGTCACACAGAGAGGAAGCAGCAGAGCTGGGGTTCAAACCCAGGCCCATCTGACTCCACAGCCTGTTCTCTTCCCACTTCATTGCTCCTGCCTGGGGAAGAGCCACAGGGACAGTGATGCCAATGGATGGCCCATCGTCCCAGGCACAGCAGTCTCCCTGGAGTTAGCCTCAGCCTTCCTGTCTGTCCCCGTCAATCATACCAACCTCCCTGAGGTGCCTCCTACTGATTGAGACCTCTTGGCTTTCACATGTGCTGCTCCTCTGTCTGCAATGCCCTCCTCTCTTCCTTGACCAATTGTAACCTTTTCTCCTGGCCTTTGAGGGTGAGCTTGTCACCGAAGCAAAGCCTTCTAAGACACTCCAAGACAGAAATCAATACTCCCTGCCCTGGACTCCCACAGCACACGTCTTCATTTCGTTTCATTCATTCATCAGATATGTGTTGTGGACGTACTATGTGCCTGACACTAAACAGCGAATCCAAAACATGGAGAGAAGTGCCACAAGACCGGGGGCGGGCTGTGGGGGACACAGATACCCCGGATCTTCCCCAGGCTGCGTCTCGGTGCCCTGGATTGGCTGTCTGCTTGCTGATCTCCCTGATGTTGGTATTTTAATTTCATATGCACCCTAACTCCTCAGCACAGTGCCTGGCATGCAGCAGACATGCATTTGGGTTTTTATATCAATAAAGTAATTCCTTTTTATAGAGCACCTGCTCTGTGCTCGGCACTGTTCTAATTGCTGTGGAAAAGATGTGAAGAAAGCAGACCAAACCCCTGCCTTCATGCGGCTTACATTCTAGTGAGGCTACAATGCAATTAAGTGAATTATTTACAATCTAGTTTATTAATTAACATGCTGAGAAGAGACTGAATGGAAGCAGGAGTCAAGAGGCAGCAGAATATAGCAAAACTCTGTATATGACCTAAACAGGATTCTCAATTCCCCACTCCCCGTACCTCCAACATACTCCTACCTGCTTCTCCCTCAGAGTGGCCCATCTCAATAATGGACATAAATATTAACTTATTTCCTCCCCAGTATCCCCAAATACCTCCACTTCTTTCCACCCCATGGCCACAGGCTGGTCCAGGCCACTATTGTCTCTTGCTTGTCCAGCAATAGCTGCCTTCCTGTCTCCCTGCTTCACATTCCATGTTCTACCAGACTCCTCCAGGTTGTTTCTTATGCTTCAACCTCATTTTCATGGCCTCCAGGCTCTTAGCCTAAACTATTTCCCATCATTATCCTTATATCAGCCATACTTAGCATTTCCCCTAAAACTGGCCAATCGTCTTTTCCATGTGTGCACACTTCTGAATCTTTGCACACGCTGTTCCCTCCTTCTGGAATGCTCTTCCTCTTCTCAGCACCCCTCCACTCTTCTCAGCTGCCCTCCACGCATTCTATATTGGCCTCGCTTACTCTTTTTCATTCCTACACCTCAGCTTACATGTGATGTCCTCAGCTGTGCCTCACCCCTGAGGTTGGATTTGGTTTCCCTGCTCCATGGCCCCATAGCATTCCTCACCCACCTGTGGCTATTCCTTACTGTCAGTTTCTCCTGCTTGTTTTCAGGTCCATGGAGGTAGAAACCATGTCTGTCCTGCTCCACATCCCCAGGAATCTGCATGGTACCTGACACATAGTAGTTGCTTAATTTGTTGAACGAATAAATGAATAAACATGGGACTTGGAGCGAGTAGAACTTGAAGCAGTGCAAAATGTTCAGATCTCTGCTATTTCACATACCTTCATATATATGACCTTCATATATATGACCTTGAGACGATACAAGACCTCTCTGAGCCGCTGTTTATTCACTTATAGGATAAGAGAGTAATATGCATTTGCAGGGTTCTTGGAAAGTTAAGTGTGAGAATCTGTGTGAAAATGCCTGGCACCTAGAAGTTACTCCCTAAATGCTTGTCAGATCTGTGGATGAGTAGGAAATAGACTTGGTGTAATACCCTTATTCAGAAAATTCATAGCTTGGGTCACAGCACAGTGGTAAGGACATAGGCTCTTAAGCTGGGCAGCGGGGTTGGACTCCCAGCTCTGTCACTCACTAACTGGACAACCTTAGGCCAAATACTTAAAAACCATTTTATGTGACTCAGTTTCCTCATCTGTAAAATGGGAATAATGATGGAATTCAGCTTAGATCAGCACCTGGCACATTAGCTATTGTCATTGCTTTTAACATATAAGACTGACAACCACACAGTAAGGCTCTTGCCTGTGGTCCTCCTTCATAGACGAAGAGAGATATTCGAGAAGTTAAGTGACTGCACAAGGTCAAACAATGAAGAAATGTCAGCCTTGTGCTTCAAGGCCAGGTCTGCTGCTTCCAAATCCCATGTTATTTCCACTCCATCAAAGAAGGAGCTCAAAATAGGCCTGTGGCATTTCAGCTAATTTCCTCTAAGCCCTTACCAAGTAACCAACCGCAGGCACACAAAGCTGCTCCCCTAAGAGCAACCATTCAGCAGCTGCTAAGTATGTGTGCCTGGTGGATCCAGACCATCTAATGGGACTTGCACCAAGCCAGCTCTTCCCAGGTGGCCTTGCTTGGTCTGCAGAAGGAACCTACGGAGTAGAGCTGGGTGAGGAAGGGGCAGAGGGTGGTACATGAGTTAGATGGAAAAAGAAGCTGGAGACCAACTGGATGTAAATGGGGGGAGAAGAAATGAGAGGAAGCTCACATTTATTGAGTGCCTACTATGTACCAGGAATTTCATCTATCTCATACTATTTAACCTCACTATGATCACTCAGTCATTGTTCATTAAGCATCTACTATGTGTCAAGCTCTGGACTAGGTCCCAAAGATGTAACGGTGAGTAAGACACAGCTATTACTTCAAAGGGCTCGAAAGCCAGTAGGAGAGATGACACATATACACTAAAGTGCTACGAATGAGATGGTAGAGGGTGGCAACAGTGAAAAGCAGGGAGTAGCTGTGAATAACATCAGAAAAAAAAGAAGGCAGGTATTAATGTGCCCACTTAACATATTGTGAAACTGAGGCTCTGGGAAGTGGATTTGTTTGGAGTCATGCAGTTACCAAGTAGCCGAGTCGAGCTATGCCATCAGGTCTATTCTGTCTTCAAAGTCTCTTTCTTTCCATACTTGCAGCTGAAAGCTCTTACCTTCCTCCCCAATCCCCTTTCCTTTTCTCAATGATTATCTAGCCAGAAGATTAACCAAATGCTGCTAAAGCCGTGGCTGCTGTCAGTGGCTAAGATGTTAGCTGCTTCTGTGGACAATCAGAAGCTCTGAGCCTCTGTTACTGATTTCATTTGAGCAAAAGATTCAGGGGTTGGTGTGAAAGGGGGGAGGGGATGAGAAGGAGGTCTCTATCTCCAGTCTGAAGGGACTTCTAGGACAGGTCAAAGGCAACCAAGGTGACAGAGTGAGGGCAAGCTTCTCAGGCTTGTGTGGCTATACGCAAGCCTCTCTCCACTGCCCCTAAAAGGCCTCGTCTATCTAAGAGACCTTCCTGCTTGCCCTTCACTTTTTCCTCAAAAAATGGGAGCCAAGAAAACCACCCACCTGACCCACTGGCTGAATGCTAGGTTCCCTGCTGAGTGGGATCCACAGATCTCCCCCTCCCCCTCCCCCTCCCCCTCCCCATCCTCACAGGACAAGAAGCCAAGCTGGAGAAATCTTCAGTCTGCAAGTGCAGCTCTTTCTATAGCCTACAGGTACCTTAGCAGGGGTGTGAAATCTTCATTCTGTTTTCCAGACACCAGAACCCTCTCCAGGTGCCAGAAGCACAGCAGTCCCCCCTCACAGGGCGATAGAAGAGAGCAGAGAGGGAGAGAAGGAAGTATCATGCAGGTGGAGAAACAGGTAGTTTTTCTACACACACACACACACACACACACAAAGAATTCATTGGACATGCCTGCAGATCATCTCTGAGGTAAGGGAAAAAAAGTTGGGCAACACCAAAGAAAGTCTAATTTTAATTCAGTCATGTATTACATACTCTTTGAAAATAATCAGGTCTCTGAGAAATTGTTAAGTAAAATAAAAAGGGAGAGACCAGAAAGTATGAAATAATTGAGTTATGAAATTACAACATCTCTAACCCTCAACTGACCCATCAGACTCGCAGCTCTCTCTAAGCTCCTCCCCACCCCCACCCCCCAAAAAAATAAAGGCAGTGCACCCTCCATCATGCCTCATGTGTTCTCACTCACTTAACTATGAAGCTGATCAGAGAAAGAAAGGAATCAGTAGCAGCAGGAATTTGATGTGCTGCGTTTTCCAGGGTTTACATTAAGGAAAAGTTGCACATATAGAAACAAGAAGTGACGCTGTGATTAACCCAGGATAAGGATTCTGCAGAGGAGGGGATGTGTTAGGATGTGTTTCAGTGTTCCCAGCAGGGAGATTTTTATCTCTTCCAATCCAGTTTATGAATGGCATGGGAAACTTAAGAAGGATTCACATTTCACCCACTTCCCCTACAAACATGTTTATCCTTAAGATGAAAATTATTGCCCAAGCCCCAACCACCAGTCACCCTTCCGTACCCTTTTCCATGAATAATCTTTCCAAAATGTCTGCTTGTAGGAGCAAGATTTCGAATTTCACGGAAAACTACAGAGAGACACACACATTGCACTGCACACCCCCACTTCGCCAATAAGAGACAAAGAGACAGGAGAGGAACAACCAAAAGGAGACGCAGCTAATGTGACAATAAAATAAAATAAACTCCCAAGCAGCAAAGTGAAACTGATTATTTAAAAAACACAGAAAGACCTTGTTTGTAATTACCCATCCAGGTTATATTTTCACCGCTTCCAGGCAGAGAAACGGCTGGTTGAAGTTTTGTGCCCATCTGATTGTGATGGGAGGGTTGTATTTGAAGCTCTGGGCACGTAGAGATGGAATGAGAAAGAGGCTGAGCTGGAAGAAACACCAAGGGGGAGGGAGGGAGGGAGGGGGAAAGGGAGTGTAGGGGGGGGCAGAGGGAAAGGGAGCGAGCTCTCTCTAGCTACGCCTTCCTCTAAGCTCTGGGAGCCCAGGAGAGCGCTCATTTTAGGGTTTGGGAGAGGAGTAAAAAGAGGAAAGGCGCTCCCCCCAGCTCTGCCCTGGCCTCGATGCCCGCTGCCGGGAGGGGAGGGAGGACTCTGGCCCGCGCCCCGCTCCTGGCCGGCTGCCCTGCCTGCCCGGGCGCGCGCGGAGCGGGAGGCGCAGGGAGCTGTCCAGTTCAGCACCACCCGGTAATGCAGTAGGTGGGAGCGCCTCCGCCGGGCCGGCGGGCAGGGAGTTGGGGGGGGGGCCGGCAGGCGGGCGGCCCATCCTGCAGCAAGACGCCGGCTCCCTTGTTTCCAGGAGCTTTGCAGATAGGGGGAGGGAAACCCGCCTCGATTCTCCGGGAGAAACCCCTTCCCTCCCCCACTTCGCCAACACTACCCCGCCACCAACAACAATAACCGCCGCTGCTCGTCCTGCCGCCGCTGCGCCTGCCCGCCCTGCTGCTGCCGCCGCTGCCGCTGCCACTGCCGGGGCAAAACCATGGAAGGCGAGACCCCCGCACCTGTTCAGCTGAGATCAAGGGCTTACAGAATACTGGGAAGTCTGGTCTGAAACGAAAGCGCCGAGACCCCCCAAGGAAGAGAACTGGCGAAGCAAAGGATTTTCATGGCGCAGGCCGCAGAGACGGAAGGTTGCATCTCGGCTTTTACAATCTCTAACTGTCTAGGTCCCGACCATGAGAGATTGTGTTGAGAATGCGACTGTTCCCTGGTTCACTGTGGAAGCCATCTCCAAATTAGCTATCACATATGGAAACTGGAGACCAGAATTTTAGGAAAAGAGCTTAAGGCATTTCACTTGGGGGGGTGGGGGGTGTCTTTTTATTTTTTCCTTTTTTTAAAAAAAAATCACTGCAACTGGAACAGTTTCTGATCTCAAAAGGCAAGCCTCTCTTCCCGTGTGATCTTTATAATTTATACTCTTTTCCGTGAGCTTTCTTACCTCCCCTTTTTTATATCTCTCCATAATCTCTATTCACACATATATCCATTATATTAGTAGTGGAATTATTTTTATTTTATTTTTTGCTTTAGTACTTGCACCCTCACACACACTCTCCCGAGAACCAGAAGTCGGTTGGGTGTTTATATAATGAAGAATTATGGGGCTGTTTGATCGAGGTGTTCAAATGCTTTTAACCACCGTTGGTGCTTTCGCTGCCTTCAGTCTGATGACCATAGCTGTGGGAACCGACTATTGGCTCTACTCCAGAGGGGTTTGCAAGAGCAAAAGTGTCAGTGAGAATGAAACCAGCAAAAAGAACGAGGAAGTTATGACCCATTCTGGATTATGGAGAACCTGCTGCCTAGAAGGTATTTGATTTCCCATCTCCTCCCCCTCTCCACCCCACCCCTCCCCTCCCCTCCCCGCTCCCCCTCCCCACCCTCCTCCGGATAAGTCCCCTTCACATTCCACCATTTTCTTACTTCACTCCTTCCACCACGGATCAAGGTTGCTTGGGTTAGTTTCAGAGGAAAGGAAATCAATAAGCAAAAACCATTCTCAACTCTCAAGCCTCCACCACCTCCCTTTCCCCAGACCTCTTCATTGGAATAATCTATGATGTGATGAAAACAACAAGAGATTGTCTTTAAAAGTCACATGTGTTCTGCCTACTTTGGAATCATTAGGATTTGCCATTTGATGTAGTCTTGCCATCTATTGGGGGGGGGGGGATAATTGTTTCTCTCACACTATTCCTCTTTTCATAAGAGGAATTCAAAAATGTTCTTCCTTTCCCTCTCCTCCTCCCCTTACTCCCCAAAAGTCCCAGACACATCATCATCTGAAAATCTCCTTTTTAAAAAATTTGTTTCTAAGAATCCTTACTTGGTAAATCCTAATTATTCCAGAATCTCAAGCTGAGTTCAAGAGCATTTCGTAATGTCTATGAGCCACACATATTGTTGGAGGCAACTGGCTGTGTGTGTATGTGTGTTTTAACGTTTACAAAGTCTAAAAATGCATACGTCTCTCACAGGAAACAAGCACAAGTTCTAATAAACAGCGATTCACTTGCAGGTTAAGCTGAGAACCAATTCACTTCCACGCAGAGTGACATGTCTGTTATCCAGAAGCGCGTAGAGTCAGCATTGCAGCCAGTTGGAGAATCAGACATTGTGCAGGGAGGCCAGGGAGGGAGGCGAGGGCATAGGCAGGTTGGGGTGGGGGGCGGGGACAGGAGAGCAGTGGGACAGGGTGTCAGCTGTTTGCCTTGATCTTGCAGGGTCATTGGGACATGTGTGCCGGTGCATGTGCTGTGGGGGGAGGGGTCCCTACAGTGTAAAGCCTGGGTGATCAGGGTGCGGATGAAGGCATGTGCTTCTGAGACACACTAATAAGCACTGAAAAAAACTCCTGCAGGTCATACAACCTGCATTTAGCAACAGTCTTTAATGGAAGGGACTGCATTTGAATGGTTACAGCCACCCATAGAGAGACGTGCACAGTGAGATACATGTTTCTGTGTGGAGAGAAGGCTTATGTGCTTTGCTTCTGATTTGAACCAATACCGG
Source organism: Cnephaeus nilssonii (assembly GCF_951640355.1). Taxonomy (NCBI): domain Eukaryota; kingdom Metazoa; phylum Chordata; class Mammalia; order Chiroptera; family Vespertilionidae; genus Cnephaeus; species Cnephaeus nilssonii. The sequence goes on from NC_137077.1 coordinate 7,452,333, forward strand.
AGGCTGTTGGAGGCAGCGTCGGGAAGCAGAGACTGCAGGATTGTTTGTTAAGCTCAACATGGGATGGTGATGCAGGGAGTAGAAGCCAGGAGATGGGGGAGAAAAGAGCGAAATGGACAGGAGTGGGAGAAACTGATGTGACCCCAGGGTCTAACCCAAACTGAGCAAAAGCCGCTCTTTGGGAAATGGTCGTGTCTGGGAAAGAGCATCAGCCTCTGTGCCCCCCCTCCCAACATTCTTGGTGCAAGCGGTTGAGTGATGGCTGGACATGTTTTGAATAGCTAAGTGACTTCAATGAGCGATGGTCTATTTGACGCATACTGCATTTGGTGCCCTTTCTCAATCCAAACTGCTGCTTTGAACATCGTCTGCATAGCAGCTCTCTGCTGAATACTATATGCTCTTCCCCAGCCAGAGAATCAATATCGGGAAATTAATAGAGACTGTTTTAAACACACCCCTCCTTTTTAAAAAATGAAGAGCCTTTCATGCAGCTAGCCATTAACCGCGAAAAGACTTCCATTTAATTAAACATTTATGGCAGACTTTTATTCCGAAAGAGAAGAAAAGCAAAGTGAATGAGGGCTGCTGTAGGGAAGTGATCACAGTGGCAATTTGCTTCCCTTGGATTTAAGTTAGATGGATGGAGATATGCGGCCAAGGGTTAGCGGAAAGGCAGGACATTCTTTTAGGAGAACAACCCACAGCACCTGGTGACTTGGTATACATATGCTTTCCTTATGAGGGTTCTATTTGCCTTTTCTCATTCCTGTGATCTTTTAAACAATAATTCCCAGAAGGCGAGAGGACTAGGGAGAACTTTGGATCAGTTGTGCATTAAAAGGCTTAAATATTTTCATTAAAAGTCCATCTGTTTGGTGTCTACATCCCCAAACGTGCTGCCCAACCAGCCCCTTTAACTTTCTCTCCAAGCCACACACCGTCTCTCTTCCTGATTCATCCCTAAAAAGCTTAGGCCTGCAACCCTTCCCAAGGGCTGTGCGCTGCACACAGGAGCTGTGGCTTTGGCCCCTCTCCCCGGGCTGGGGCCTCCAGGCAGCGAGGGGATGGCTGAGCCAGGCTCCCTTTGGGACCTTAGTTCCATTTTCACTTGTAGCCAAGGCCCGGGCAGGAAGGGTGAGTGTTCAGGGCCCCCGCTCAACCTGGCCTTTAATTCCCCAAGCCTCTGTCCACACGGGCTTTGCAGGCCCCGGACCCCCTAGGAGGTTGGGCCTTGGCCGCTTAGGAAGTAGTTTGAAGACGTTAAGCCACTTATTTTCAAAGGCTGCGCTGGTTTCCAAAGATCGTCAGCATACTTATTTCCGAAGGCTGGCACAGACGGCTGTGTGGGGCTCTCACGGGCTTGCTTTTCTGAGCATTCACAATAGGGTCGTGCTGTACGGAAATCAGATTCTCAGTGCTTCCGTCTCCTCCTACCTACGGTTTTTGTGAGAAACTGGACTTTCAGATAAGGTCCCCCATCACCTCTTTATTGTGCCTCCTGCCCGTACCCAAGAAGTTGTGAACAGATTTCAAATCTTCTCCCCCAGCGGCTGCTAACGACTCCAGACAGAACACAACCCTGTCTGCTTCTGCTCTCTCCTGCTCTCTGGCTTTCACTGGGGCGTTTGCTCTTGAGATGATTTTTTTTTCTTTCACTTCTTGATGAAAATAAGAATGAGAAAATATTTCCTTGCCTCTCTTGCTGCTTTGGAAGTGAATCAGTCTGTTGAAGAATGAGAAGGGACATGACCACCTGTTAGGGGTAGACACAGCAGGAGGGGACAGGGATCCAGAGGAAACCACCTTTATGTGTTCCCTCTGCAGAGTCGATAACAGCAGTGTCTTCGTGTATGAACTTGATCCCCTAACAGGCTGGTTGTTAGTGGGGTTGGGAGGTTAGGGGACGGTCTGCACGTGGATGCAGGTAGGTAGAGAGTGACGGAAGTTCTTGAACTTTTCACAAAATCTGAGTGAAGAGCCTTGAAATGGAGAGATGAATTGGCCATTTCTATAAAATCTGCAACAGGACACTAAAACAGCTTGTTCCAAGCGAGTATCTGTGGGCTGTGCAGTGGCTGGCTGCCTACGACATTAACCTCTGTTGTCACCAAAAGGAATCATTGTCTCCAGGGGCAGCAAGAAATTCACTCCTTGTGTGTATTCTCCCCTGTCCCTCCCCCTGTCCCAGCTGCACGTCTGTCTCCCCCAGAGGATCTCCAGGCCCACAGAGGAGAAGGCCGGGGTCCGGTGTGGTCTGCAGCAGAAACGCACCCTGCTTTCTCGCTCCCTCTCCCGCCCCTTTCCTTTCTGTGAGGCACAGCCGAAATCTGTGTGTTCAGACTGTTAATTCCCTCTGCCGAATTCCCAAGCTCCTCTTCCTTCCACGGCTTCTCCTGTCTCCCCCTCCACATGCTGCTTCTCGCGGAGGGTCTGCCGTCCTTCTCCAGCTCTGCTCTCACTGAGCAAGTCGTGTCTCGATTTTCCAAGTCCGTGGTTGCACAGCCTTTGCTAGGCTGCGAGGTGGCGAGTGCTCTGCGCTGGGCTCAGCCACGGCTCTCTTGTTCTGAAGAAGGAAAGGATGTGTCTTGTATGTTAGGAAAGTCCATCACCTTTCCCAGACACTCTTGCCTTTCAGTATGGACGAGCTGGGTATGGAAGTCGCTCATGGGCCTTCATACTGTGTACGCACGGCTCCAGAATTCCCAAGATAATTTGACTACCTTTTACACTTTGCACACAGTAGGTGCCTAAAAAATATTTATCAATGGATTGACTCAGAAGTTCTTAAAATTACTGAAATTAATCCAAACATCATACGGACATGTGACTGTGACAAGCAAGTGAGGGGGGCAGTGAGGAGATCAGGCTGGTTTGTTTGTTCTTCCTGGAACTTTTTTTTTTTTTAAGAATAATAATGAGTCATGAATTCATTATTATAAAATAAGAGAATTCCAAAGGAGTCAGTCATTGCGGGTGCATTAGCTCCTAACTGGCTAACGAAAAATCATCAGTACATTCGGCCTCTACAGGGAAGGAAAGAATAACCCATTGATTTTCTTCCCTTTCCTGCTTTTCAAGTATATCAAAGGCCAGTTTGATCTTAATACTCACCAGAATAGACACTGGGCAGAGAGCAGGCATTCTGGACCGTCCCTATTTAGCTTCCCCAGAAGCTTCTATTTGTTACCAAACTTCCCCACCAACCCCCAGGACCCTGAGAACACTCCCCAAGGTCTTGGGCTCTGCTCTGCAGTTTTCCCTAGACCCAGGCCCAGCAGCCCAGCCATTCACCTTGGAATGAGACCAAGCTCTGCCAGTCCCAGGCATTCACACTGCCCTCCTGCCCCTGCCTCCCTGTGATCAGAATGACCCACACCGTGTGATACACACACCAGGACATGTGGGCAGAAAGTGCCAGAGCCAGAACTTGAATCCAGGCCTTTCAGGTCCACCCTGCAAACCTCCAGCGGGCTCTGTGCACAGCCCCTGGCCGACTTTACTTATCCTCCTGACTGGCATCAGACTGTGTCTGCACCCCGTCGAGTGCCACCTGAGCATGGCAGGAAACCTGAGTTCTGACCCACCCAACACCCTGCACCATGCACCATGCAGGGTGACAGTTCGGTCCCCAGTCTGCTCACTCCCATGAGGCTGAGGGAATGCAACAATGAACTCCAGGGCAGACCCACCATGTGCCTCTCTGGTTTCGCCCTTGCATTTCGGAAGTGCCCTCAATGTAAACTGTCCATTGGTTTTATGTTTGCAAGCATTTTTCAAAAAGTGGCAAATGTATGTCCCCTGTCACTCATGGGAGTTTTCAGATGAAGCTTTGTGGGGTATGTTGCAGCTGAAAGAATCCTGCGGCCACACAGACCCGGGTTCATGTCAAGCCCTGCAGCCTCATGAGCCATGTGATTTAGGGCAAGTCACTTCACCTCCACCAGCCTCAGTTTCCCCTTCTGTAAAAATGAAGGATAACAGCCTTCTCCCAGGGCCGTTGATAGTTTAGCAACTAAACGAATGGGTGTCTGTCATCTACTTCCGATGACCACCTTGTTGGAAATTGCAATCAACACCCCCCAGCCCCTCCCCGCATCCACCCTCCTTCCTGTTTTATTTTTGTACAGGGTACCACCTTCTGGCACACAGCGCACTTAACTCAGGATGTTTGTTGTCCACCTCCACCTGGACTATCAGCTCCACAAGGGCAGGGATTCTGTCTGCTCTGCTCATTGCTGTAGGCACAGCACCTGTGACAGTGCAAGACGTCACCCCGCCTTTGTTGGTGAAGGAACAAATGACCACTGCCCGCTGCAGGGCACACCTTCCGGAATGGTGGTCCCTTCACATCGTCCAAGGACTGCTCTCTAAATTACATCCAGCCAGCAGTGGTGGCAAAGGCATCTTTTTTTAAAAAAAATTCTAAAAAATAATGGACCCAAACACAGAGAAAGGAGGGGAAGAGGGAAAAGGAGGAAGAGGAGAGAAGGGGAGACTCAACACACAAGGGGTAATAATAAAGAAAAATAATAAAGAAAAGGAAGTGGAGAGGTAAGAAATGCCTGGGAAGGAAGTACTAGGGGTTGAACAGCCTCTAGATAGACACTGGCCATGTTTTTCTGCCTCCACATCATCCAGGGCGTCTGTCACAGATTCCCGGGAACATCTCCCCACGAGTGTTCGCTCCCAGGTCAGTGGGGGAGAAGACACACATCCAGACTGATAATGCAAGAGATTTTTTTAAATTTCCAAATTCAATCGCTCTTCTTAGCCTTAACTAGATATATTTGAACCAAATACGCATACTCAAATGAAACAGGTACTTTGAGTTTCTAGGTTAATTTATAGCCACAGACCAGTCCATTTCTTCACTCATTTATTTTACTTATTAAATCTTTGATACATCCCTGCCAAGTGCCAGGTGCTGGGCCAGAGCTTGGGTCATAATGGGAAGTAGCCCCCTTGGGGGATCACTGTCCTCAGAGTCCTGAGAGCCAACTGAGAGAGACAGACCCCGCTTCCAGTAAATCCCAATGTATATACAAATTCCAACTATAAGTGCTCCCAAGGAGAGTCACATGGGACTGTGCGTTTATAATATTACCATCGTATCTAGGCAGAGAAGGCATCCCTGGATATCTGAATGTGAATAGATACCTGAAGGATGAGTAGGAGTTAACTGGGTGAAGAGAGCAAGAAAGAGCAGCCCAGGTAGGAGGGCAGCAGATGCACAGATCAATGAGGAAGAGAATGAGATGAGTACTGGAGAAGGTCAGGTGGCTGGAGACGGAGATGGGGAGGGGAAGTGGTGGGGAAGGGGTGTTGGATGGTGTGGGAAGGGAATACAGAGTTAGGACTCAAAGATAGGGACTTGCTGGTCTTGTTAAAGAGTTTTGCTCTTTGACTTCTGGCTTCTAAGCTGTGTGACCTTGAGCTGGTTAATTTTGCCTCTGCACCTCATTTGCAACATCTACTTAATGGAGATGAGAATGCCTGTGCCTAATGTTGTCATGAGGCTTAGAACACTGTTCCCTTCTCTTCCTTGTCATGCTCGTCCCACGTCCACCCTAGCCTGATTATGGCGGTCTCTTTGGCCTCAAAACTTCCCATGACAACCCAGGGAAGGGAGGAAATAGGTTGATTTAACACCAGTCAACCAAATTCAAAATATACTCAGTGGAGGTGGTTAGCCAACCCTGTGCTTAAAATAGGGAGGCAGTGGTGAACAAGCCCCGCCCTGCCTCAGGGACCCTCCAGGCGAATCCCAGTTCTGGGATCCTAAAGAGCAGGCATCTCACATAACAGCTCCTTTTTTCACACTAGACATCTGACATAGCCTGTCGCCACCCCTCCTCCTCGCCATCCTAAAATTCAGAGGGATTCCTGGCATCTTTTACAATGTTAGGATCATTGAAGATTCGAGCTGGAATTTGAATGAGCTCAGTTATATCACCAGACTTTTTGAAAATAAGAATGAGAGTAAAGGGATGTTAACTGTGTTTCCCAATGCCAAAAATTGCATGTCAACTTTTGTAGGATTATCGATAAGCTACTGTGGCCTAGCATCCTGGTCCTTTCTCCTGGGCATATAAAGGACTTTATTCATCCAGCTCCACCTTTCCTCAATTCTAAGACACTATCAATTACAAAATGAACTATTTACTTAAACAGCATTCAGGGGAAGGGAAAAGGAATTGAATGTATGCATCAATTGTAAAACACACTCTAATTTCAGAAACGTGGAAACTGAAAATATGTGCCTTAGAATCAAAGAAAGATGGTAAGCTCTCTTGCTGGCAGAGAGAAATGCAGGCAGGGTGCTGAGAGGGCCCAAGGGATTTCTTTAGCGTGCAGCTGGTATCTATCCCATGACTCAGGAAGCAGCAGAGGAGAGAAGAATGTGGTCTTACCAGCGCCTTTCTTGACAAGCAAAAGGGCAATAGTTAATTTTTTTCTTCAACAGCTGTTCCCTGAGCACGTGCCAGGTACTGTGTGAGTCTAGGACAGAGTCAAAGGCTCAACCTCTGCCCTCACAGAACTCTTAGTCTAGTAAAGAAGACATACCAGCTAACAGACGATAACAACGGCACAGCGTGAAATATAAGCACAGGATTCTGGAAGCACAGAGACAGGGCAGGGGGGTATGTCAGGGAAGATGGAGTTCTGAAGGCTACATCATAGGGGTGAGCAAGCCAAGGAGAGGAGGGCATTTCAGACAGAAGGAGTGGCATGTGCAGAAACACAGATGCCCAAGCAGTCCGGCATGGCTGGAAGACAGAAGCGGGGAGCAGTGAGGCTGGGAGGTGGCAGAGACGGGATCCCAAAGGAACATAAATGGCTCACAGAGCAGTATGTGCTTCAGCGTGGAAGAAAAGGGAGACCCAGAAAGCTGGCGGGCAAGGGGAGGTCCCAACTAGCTTTGCCCATCAGCACAATCACAGGATGCTGAGGCCCTTATGGAGGGCATCGGGGTGGGAGCTGGTGAGACTCACAGGGACGGGGCGAGGCACAATGAGGAGGGTGTTGTGGTGCCCAGGTGATGTACACTGTCAGTTGTAGTAAATGGAGAGTAAAGGAAGAAGGGAGAAGCTTACAGGCGATGTACAATAGAGGTGCATCACAATCCTCTATTCATTTCCCACTTCCTAGTATGACAAGCCTCCAGTGAATGCATATGAGGCCCTGGGGTTCAAAGATCCAGAAAGTCTCGCTCACATGTCCCTTCTCCCGGCGCCTTCCTGACCACCCGAATCTAAAGTCACCCCCAGTCCCACTACCTTCTTTACCATTTTAACACTGACTTTTTTTCTTTTTAGCATTTACTTGTTTATGATCTGTGTCCCCTCTAAGACAGCAAGCTCCATGAGGGCAAGGGCCATGTCCGCCTCAGCACAGAGAGCACCTAGGAGGTACATGTTGAATGAATGACTTTAAAAAAAAAAAAAAAGTGGCGCCTGCCGCAAGGAGCTCCCATCTAAGGAGGGAGATGGGCTTAGAAACAGAAACTCAAGCACCCTGTTGACCAGTCTTTTCTGCTCGGCCTGGCTGGGGCCACGTTCTTGAGAACAGGCAGGGGTTTCCCTTGCACCCCCAACCCGGGCCACAGCTTTGCAATCAAGCTTCAGAAAGCTGATCAGCCGCTGTGCTCCTTCTGGGCAGCACTCGCCTTTCCTCTCAATCCAAACCCCTGTTAGTTATCGCCTGGCCCACAGCAGCCTTGGGTCTGCCTCCGAGGAGCCGCCACGCCTTCTTGGACGCTATATTTATCCACTCTTCCCTGAACTTCCCGGGCCTTGGGTAGTCTTCCAGCTGCTAACGAGAGTGCCAAGGATTAGGTACAAGATCCCAGGTGCACAGTTGCTGTGGCCTCATTGCACGGGGAATCGGCAATCTGCAATTGAAACATCCCAGTGCCAACCTCGCTCTGGCCTTGCCATTGGGCAAAACTTATTGGTGACTGACTGTGGCTGACCCTGAGACCCTTCTTTACCCCATGTTGCCCCTTTGCGCGCCTTTCTCACTTTCTCTGCATAAAGGGTCATTCATTCTTTTCTGTCACATTTCCCACCCCCCACCGGGATCTCTGTCTGCACGTATCCTTCTTGAATTCGCCCTAAGGTTGGGAACTCTCCTCCCCAATTTTTCTCCAACATATTTTATAAAGAAGGAAACTCTGAAAAACTTCAGTACTAATAATAACTAGTGTAATAATAATAGCTAATCATTTGTTTAGTACTTTCTTTGTACTAAGCGCTCTTAGATGCTTTCCAGAAGTTAGCTCTTATTCAGTCTTCAAAATGCTGGAGGTGTGTGCCATGATGTCCATTCTCTCCATCTTAAGAGGCTCAGAGAAGTTAACTCACTTGCCCAAGGTCACACAGCAAGTGGCAGAGCTGAGATTCCAACCCAAAAACCTATGCACAGTCTTCTATGACACTAATTACATTTACAATTTTCCCCTACCCCCAAAATATATAAATAAAATTCTTGGAGAAGTTGAAAGCTAAGCACAAATTGTACTCGGTGCATGATGACATCTTCAAAAGTTTGCAGCTTGAATAGGATATGTTCCTTACCCCTCTCAGAGAGGGGAAGAGGAGGGGCGGCCCTGCTTTCTCACTGCTGTGAAAACTAAGGTGCCTCAAATGCATGGACATCCCTCTCCTTGAAGCTGGCAGAGAGGGAAGGAACATCTATTCCCTCTTCCCTGCCCTATGCCTGGAGGGCTCGTTACAACCACAGTGTACTTGTCTTCAGGACTCAGCTAAGTTGTCGCTTCTCCCTGATCCCCTGCTGCCTCCCACCCTGCTTCTCTGCTGCCTCCCACCCTGCACCCACCTGGATTGCGTTCCCTCCCTCTTTCCTTCCACAGCATCCACACAGGCCTCCAATAGTACCTTCCATCTTCTCTGTTGCTTGTTTCCATCTTTGCTCTGCCTCTAGACCAAGCATGTCAAACTCATGGCCCACAGGCCACATGCCTCGTTTATTTGGCCCATGTTAGCCTTTGAGTTTGACATGCTTGCTCTAGATCATGAGTTCTCATCTATTTCTTCAACAAGATGTACTCAGTTACTGCTATGTGTCAGTTACCATTCGTCAGGGCGGGGGGAAGTGGGGGGAGAGATACAGGGACACAGCGAGCACACACAGGGTGGAGAGGTGAGGTTGTTCCAAGAAGAGGTGTGAGAGAGCGGGGTGTTTGGGAAACCACACAGGTTTCCAGTATTGCTGGAGGACCTGGTGTGGGAGGGAAGGTAGAGGAAGGATGAGTTTAGACAGACAAGAAAGATTAGACAGCCTTGAAGACCATACCATGAAGAGCCGGTTATGCTCTGTAAAGAGGCCAGAGAGGAGACTGTGGAGAGGAAATGATAAGATCAGATCTGCACTTTAGAAAGAGGGCTCAGGAAGCCGCGTGACGTGGAGATTGGAGGAAGAGGAGCACAGAGCAGGGAGTCCAGGAAGGAGATGACCGCACAGCCCGGCCAGTGAGGAGGCAGCTGACCCAGGCAGGGCACTGACACCAGAGGACCCGCAGGTCCTGGGAGCTGTCGCTTGTGTTGGGTAAGGTGTGACAGCAAGTGACCTTCACTGAGACAGGGCAAAGAAGAGAAACGTACAAGGAGAAGATGGGGCCTTTCATCTAGAATAGAGTCATTCCATGCCTGAATTCCCAGGCCCAGTGCTCAGCCAGTGTTTGATGAATGAATGAATGAACGAGTGAATGAATGAATATAAAAAAAGCTTTGCATCTAAGACTAGGATGCGTATTTAATCTCAAGTTTTCCTCAGCACCGTCATGATGAAAGCAGGCATTGCGTTCTAGCCAGGCCTGGAGTCCGTGTCAGCTTATCACTTACCCAGCTACGTGACCTTGAACGGGGATTTCACCGCTCTAAGTTGATTGTCTCGTGTGTAAGTGGGGAAAATTAGATCTCACTCATGAGTTGGCTGTGAAGTTTCAGTAGGATGCTCCATGCAAAGTGCTTAGCAAGGTGTCGGTACAGAGTGAGCACTCGAGAAATGCCAGGTGCTGTGAGTAGCAGCGGTGTGTTTATTATTGATTATACTCCCAGCTGCAACTGGTGACCTGCAAGTGATCTGTGCTTGGCCTTCAAATGTTCTACTCATTGAGAACTTTCCTATCTTTTTTTTTTTAAGTTCATAGTTGGGGCTTTCCTTGAAAAAAAATAATCGTATTTTTGTCACCCTGGGCCCCTTGCCCGCTTGGCAGCATCAGCAGGAGCCAGGCAGCAGATGTCCCTTCAGGTGTGGCAGGTGCTCTGCACTCCCCAAGTGTCTGTGTGGCTGCTTTTCTCCCTTGGCCTTCCTCTGGCCTCTGCAAGCTCTGAGTTTGCAAAAGCTCCTCTCTGCCAATGGCAAACTACAGGCGGAGCTTTGTCTTCCGTGGACTGAAAACGTTAGCAGAACAATGCCAGCCCAGGCAGGGTGTAGCAGCTAAGCGTGAATAAATTCGTGCATCTCTAAATAAGTGCGCAAATATCCCGAGTCCCCCAGCAGTGCTTGCAGGTTATATTGGGGTGGAAGGCTGGCCGCATCCACTCCCTCTACTGAGCATCTCCAGGATAAGTTGTTGCTTTTAAAGAGAGAGCCTCTCACCCATTTGCTGCCACCCTCACCGCTTCTCTCTCAGAGGCTGACATTTTCTGACCTTGACCTCCGTTTGGGAAGTGCACCCTGTCATGCAGACCACGTGATGTGTTGTATTCAATAACTAAATGACAGGCGCCGGGGAGACAGTCCACGTTGCCCGTGTTGGCTGAAGAGAGGGGTGGGGTTTTGCTGGAAAATGGGGCATTTTCTACTTTGAATTTTTACCTCAAAGACTTCATAGAGAAGAAGGAAGTTTCAGAAGCTTTCTTGGTAGGGAAACAGTTACCCAGCAGTTGCTCAGAAAGGATGTGAACTTACAAAAACATGCAGTTTTATCGGGAAGAAAGGTTGGATCTGATCCAACCTGGAGATTTTTGAATGTTTGATATGTCAGGTTCTATGCGAATCCATGGGGCACAGAAAGAAGTCAGCTCTGAAGTGGGGGGTGGGGCTGCCCTGATCCTCCCGCTGACATCACTCACCCTCTTCCCAGTTCCTCTTGCCTAGTTTATTTTCTTCATCCTACTTCATGCTTTCTGAATGTGTTTGTCTACAGTGTGTATTATTTCTCTCCCAACCAGAATGTGAGCTCAGAGACCAGGGTCCCTGTCTGTCCTATTTACTGCCATAGCCCCAGGATGAGACCAGCACCTGGCACATGGTAGATGCTTAGTAAACGTTGGTTGGATGACAGAAGGCATGCTCTGCTCTGAAGTTTGATCAAGGCCTAGAAGAGACAGGCATGGACTGAGACCATTGCCGGTGAGCTCAGGCACTGATGAAGGCCTGAGCCAGACAAAAGAGCAACTCTATTTGGGGAGGTCAGGACTGGGGTCCCCCTGAATTGGGTTTTGGAGAATGAATGGGAGTTTTCCAAGTAGAACAGAGGAGAAAGGCGCAAAGCAGACAGCCTCCCCTGAGGCGGCCCCACAAGGGTGAGGTGAGGAGAGCAGAGCACTACAGGTCCCGAGCAGCACTTCTCAGGCGTTAATGTGAACACCAATCATCTGGGATCTTGTTGAACTGCTGACGCCACAGAGGTCCAGGTTGGGGCTGAGACTGTGTCTCGCTCCCGGGAGAGGCTGATGCCACAGGTCTGTGGGCCACACTTGGAGAAGCAAGGCTGGAACATGGCCAGTGGGCTCTGGCGGATGTGCACCTAAATCCTACCTCTGGGCCAGTTTCCTCGCCTCTGAGATGAGGATGATGACCTTCCTCCCAGGAACTGAATAAATTCAGAGTGCATGAATTTGGTAAAGCCATTAGTTCAGGCCTGAGCACTTCACACAGTATGTTTCAGCTAATATTGTTATTTATGGCCAAAGATGGTGACTAGAGGTGTGAGAGGAAGGAGTGATTTTCCCTGGGCTGTCCTGTATGTTGGACCTTGTCCAAGGGACCACACATATATCATCTCCCTTAAGCCACATGGTACTCTAACATAGGTGTTACCATGATTCTCATTTTACCAGTAGGAAACAGAGGGAGTGTATTCATTTCTGATTGCTGCTATAACAAATTACCACAAACTTAATGGCTTCAAACAACACAAACATATTGTCTTACAGTTCTGTAGGTCAGAAGTCTGAAATGGTCTCACTGGGCTAAAATCACAGTGTTGGTAGAGTTCCTCCTGGGGACTGTAGGGGAGAATCTGTTTCCTCGCCTTTTCCTTCTAGAAACAGCCCACAGTCCTTGGTCGGTGGTCCCTTCCTCCACCTTCAAAGCCAGCAGCATCAGACAGAGTCCTTCTCATGCTGCAACCCTCTGACACTGACTCTTCTGCCTCCCTCCTCCATATTTAGGGGTCCTTGTGATACAGTAGGCCCCAATGAATGATCCATCTGATTAGTAACCTTAATTCCATCTGCAACCTGAATTGCCCTCTTCTGTACAATGTTACATACTCACAGGTTACAGGAATAGGGATATGGACATCTTTGACAGGCATTATTCTGCCTAGCACAGGAAGTGAGTGCTTAAAGAACTCCCCTAAGGTCACAACCTCAGAATGGTTCACCTGGAAGGGAATTTAGAGCTTGTATCAAAAAGGATTAGATTTGACTAAACTAGGTAACAGAAAATGAAAATTAAAAGTGGCTTACATAAGACAAGAAGTTTCTTCTCTTGCAAATAAACCAATCTGGAAATGAAGTACAAGTCTGGTCTGGAGGCTCCACAAACTAGCTAGCAGTTCACACTCCTACCAGCTCCCTGCTCCACCATCCCTGCAGTGTGGCCCTCGACCTCACAGTCCGGTATGGCTGCCAGAGCTCCGGCCGTTGCCTTCACATTCCAGGCAACAAGGTGGGGATGGCACAGAGAAATCAAGGCAAAGGGCACCTGTCACCTGGCTCCTAAGGAGGGTTTCTAAAAGATATCACACATTTTTGCTTTGGTCTCATTGGCCAGATGTTTGTCATGTGACCACATATTAGCTATAAGAAAATCTGAAAAATATAATCTTTATTCCCTGGGGGCCACATGCCCATTGAAAAATTAGAGGTTCTGCTGTTACAGGAAAAGGAAAGGGGGAAGGTAACTAGGGGTTTACAGCTAGGTCCTTGAATAACATTGTTTTGTTCAAAGTTGTTTGGTTATAACAGTGATAAGAAAAAGAATTGATTCTGTGTGGAGAATTCACTGAAACCCATGAGTAAGCATGTTCTCCCTGTGTTTGCACGGGTCTTCTCTGAGTACTCTGGTTTATCCCCAATTCCAAAGATGGCGTGTGTGTCTACGTGGTTCCAGTCTGAGTGCGTGTGGGTGTGGGTGTGGGTGTCCCAGCGATGGAAGGGCCTCCTGTCCAGGGTGGGCGCTGCCTTGTGTCCTGAGTTGCTGGGAGAGACTCCCGCCACCCATGAGCCTGAACTGGAATAAGTGGTTTGGAAAATAATTCTCTTACTTGTTTTTATTTATTGTTTTAATTTATCTTTATTGTTGAAAGGATTGTTTTTATTAATCTTTATTAAATGTATATGCATGGCTTACTTTATTTCTAAGTTTAATATTAGAAATGTTTTGGCTCTTTATTTTGAAATTTGGTGATATTTTTGTGACCAGAAATATACCGTAGGAATGTAACTCTTGTTTCTCTTAATTAGCTTATGGTCAAATTGGTTCCGTTATAGGTCGTTTCACTTAAAGTCACAGTTTTCAAGAGCCTATTGATGACTTTAAGTGAGGAATTACTATATCCAGGGAGCTCAGCTACCCTGGCCCTCACCTATGACTGAAGAACTTGGTGCGCACAGAGGGAAGGGACTTGAGGATGCCATGGAGCCAGCTGGCACTAGTGCTGGACTAGAACCCACTGCCTGTGTCCCAATCCAGCGCCTAGCACGGTGCCTGGCACACAGTAGGAGCTCACACAGGAGCAGCTTGTGAAACTGAGGGGGCTCTACCATCCCAGAGCACCAAACATTTCCCTCTGGAACACACGCTCTGCAGCTCCCCCTTAGGGCGGATGAAATCCCACCTGTGCGCAGGGCCAACTGCTCTCCTGGGTCTCTTCATGCCCCTTCCTCCCAGCTTACAGCTGTGCTGATGCCCTGGGTGAGCTCCGTGCTTCTCTATCTGTCCCATGAAGTCACATAAAGAGGCAGGATGGTTTGGCGAGAGGGAGCCCTCAAACAGCACTGGATTTGCTCCACGAGGGGACATCTACTTCGGAAATGGGGCTTCATATCTGGGGTGGCTGTGGCAGGAAATGGTATCCATTGTCTTGGCATCCACAGTGTTTGTTTTGACACAGTGAAGGGAGGGATGGGGGCCGATCAAAGCCAGAAGCCATGTGTTCACTCTTGCCTTTTCCCACGGGCTGTAAAAACCAGAGCCTCGCCCTGGGGCAGATGTGCGCCAAGATCTGTGTACTTTCTTGTACGTCTCGGTTTTCAAGTCTGTGTCTCCTCAGCCAGAAGGTAAGGCCCTGGAGACAGGGCAGTGTGAGATCTGCCTTGTACCCCGTTGCCTGGCACGAGGCCTGGCACACAACGGGTGCTTGGTGAATAAACGGGATTGGCCAATTCGTTGGAATGAAGTAACTACGGCAGTGTCTAGCACATAGTAGGCTCTCAGCAAAATCTTTTCATGAAAGAAGGAAGGAAAGATGAAAGGACAGATAGGGAAGGGAGGAATAAATTGGTCTGAGTGTAAGCTTGCCATGGATGCAGCAGCTCAGAGAAGAAATAGCGGGGTCCCTCCCGCAGGACTGAGGTCACAGGAGAACATGAGGAGCTGGCCCGAAAGGTCTGTTTCAAAGGGCCCCCCTCCCGCTTCAGAACACCGTGTCTTTCCAGCTTCCCAATGGGCCTCAGCGGCCACAGAACCTGGTACAAGGACGTGGCCAGAGGCAGAATGGGTGGGGTGGCTGATGTGAGAGAGGGAGTAACGCGTGTCTTAGTCAGTGGCTTTTCGAGCCATGGAAAGCAGGCGACAGGGCTGGGGAAAAGGATGACAGGAGGCAGAAGCTCAGCATAAAGAGGCTGCTGGGGGAGGGGCAAGAGCAGAGGAAGGATGGGCAGAGGCTGCGGAAGAGGGAGATGCCTGAGCACAGGGCCAGCCCCCCTCGGAGCAGATGGAACACAGGAGCCAGAGGGCTCAGGACAATGGCTCAGAGCAAAGAGAAGCAGCGGCAGAATGTGCAGCGGGGACGGACACCCCCTTCCAGCCCCAAAACACTGCCAAGGGAGAACTCGCTGAGACGCACTGGGCGGGGAGTAAATGTAGACTGAGCGATGAAGCCACAAAGCCTGTGGCCAGGACTCGGGCTAAAATTACAGGCTAGACGATAGGACCACACACCACAGCAGCCCAGACCATAGATGTTCCCTGGAACCCAACCACTTCCTGCCCCAGTTTCTTCTCGGGTTGACTGGGCAGCACGATCCAGCAGAAAGAGCCCTGTGTGGTCATTAGACAGCCTGGGTTCGAATCCCAACTAGCTCAGGCAGGTACTTAGTCCCACTGAACCGCCCGCCACAGAACACAGGAATAATAATGCTTATGAAGCAGTGTGTTACAAAAGTTAAAATAATCTGTATAAAGGATATGCACTCAGAGTGGGTGCTCAAAAGATGGTTGATGTTGTTTTAAATCGAGATTTCCCACCCTTCAGTCATTTGGGATCCACCTTCATTATTTTGGTCACAACCTATATTGCTATTAACCAAACACATACCTTTACATTGATCCCTTTTTAGCCTCATCCTAAGCAATGATATTCAAGGAATCTCTGGTTTAACCTACTAGTTAAATGTTTAACAAACATTAAAAATACTCAGTTTCTATCTGTTTAACTGTCCATCCCTATACCAACCAGACTCATCTGAGACCACAACACAAGGCCCACCATTTACTTTGCAAAAGCACCATTTTGACTAATAAACCACCCATCAGGGGTGGAGAAATTGGTGTCCCTCCATACCCATTACTTGCCAGCTTCTTTATTTTTTTTTAATTTATTTCAGAGAGAGGAAGGAGGAGAGAAAGAGAAACATCAATGTGACAAAGAAACATCCATTGGCTGCCTCCCACACCCAAAACCTGGGCATGTGCCCTGACCGGGAATCGAACCCACCATCTTTTGGTGCATGGGACAAAGCTCCAACCAACTGAGCCTCACCAGCCAGGGCCCAGCTTTCTTCTTAGGTGATGGAAAGCAAAGAGAAGGTCAGAGGCCAAATCCACAGAAATCGCTTGGACTCCAAGTCTTGCTGTGGTACCAGGAGCACTAGGCTCGTTACAATCTGACCCATTCTTCCGTCTAGAAAAGACAATGGTGTGGATGACCCCCAGGGGGAGAAGTTGTGAGCATGGCTCCCTTGCTGACAACCTGGCTTGAGCTGGAGAATTTCCCCTGTTCTCCTGCAGGGTCTTCAGATGCCCCCTCCTAGGACGACCAGAATAAGAGGAATTCGCTCTCTCCTCTGCTCTATCACAGGTTAAGGGCTTTCTCTCTCCACCCTACAGTCTTTCCAACATAGAGGAATTTGCCCCTAGTATGAACAGATACTACTTGGAAGACACTATGAAATTTCTCAGTAATGACTGTGCTAAGGGTGTGGGGGAGAGGGGTAAGTTGGCCTGTGATAATAGTAAGGACTGTCTCCCATGACAGTAACAAGGGAAAGGGTATGGGGGAACACAGGAAGGGCTTGGAATACTGTGACACACAAGCCCCAGAGTCTTGCAGGTTGGAGTCGAGGCATTGGGTCAGAGCAGAGGCACACAAGAATTTCCTTCTATAGCTTTGATCCTGACTCAACCACTTGGTTGCATGGGCTTCACCGTGCCCCACCCCCACTTGTCTATAAAGCACCCATTGAACTTGAAGTGTTGACCTTCACCCCAAGTATTGTTTATCCCGAAGATCCAGCGCTGTCTCGTTAGAGCCCGCACCACTGAGAACAGACAGTTATTTCTTAAACAGTTAAACAAATCAACACAGAATTCAAGATATAAACTAATTTCTGGACATTAATGTGGAGCCTGGAAATAAATCACAGCTGTGAACGGAGAGGCCAGGAGAGAAAGACGGGATGTCCAAAGGAAGGGCTGAGAGCGGCGCTTCCCCTTCAGAGGCCTGAGCTGTCGTAAACTGGTTGGCTCTAAGAGCCCCCTTTGGGATGGCAGGCATGGGGGCAGTAAGCGTTCTCGCAATGAAGCTGATGGGATTTTAATAGCCAGACAGATGGCCTGAGAAAAAAGGAAGAATTTTTTTTTCAAATGAGGGAAAACACTTCCATAGCTTCCCTTCAATTAAAACAAAGTGAGATCCCTCCGTGTCGGGAAGATTTATCACCATTATTAGTATCGTCAGTTTGGAGGTCTTCTTTTTAATAACTGCATGATTGAGCATCAATAATAAACGAGAGTAGTATTTTCCAACAAATTAGAGGGTGTAGCTGTCCACTGACTTGCAATGCAATTATTATTATTTTGGCTTCATTTGATTCCATCATTTAATAATAATCCCAAATAATCGTGGCGTTGTTCTTATTTATACAATCAAACAGTTATCACTTATTGGATGTTTTCGTGGCCATCCTCCTAACAAATGCAGATCCATCAAGCCAGCATGAACAGCCAGTATTTCCCAGAATCTGCATCGCAAAACCTGGGAAGAAGAGGAAATACAAAGAAAAGGAGACCTGCTTAAAGAAAGAGGATAGAGAGGGAAGGAAGAGAAGAAAAGCAATATCTCTTGCACAACTTCCTACGTGCCAATCATTTTTACTAGTATTGCGTCCTCAGAGCAATATGCAGAATATTTATTTTAGGATCCCCATGTTGCAGATGAGGAAACTGGGGAGCAGAGAATTGCATAACTTGCCCAAAGTCACACAGCTAACAGCTGCAGAGGTGGGAGTCAGGTTTAAGACTCCCCGTCCCTGCAGCTTGGGGCTCCCAGCCTTGCAACCCTACCTCTGAGTATCACCAAGCTGTGAGAACCATCTCCCTCCGTGGAGATGGGCTGGCTCTGAGGGTCCCAGCTATGAATAAGGGGCAGCAAATTCACATGAGAATTCTGCCTCCTGGTCCGCCTATGCCACACTTCCCTAATTCAATTATCAGATTCTCCTAGTGACTAGCATTGTAGATATGAGCTGATGGTAGGGCGAGAGTTGATCCCCAGAGCATGCAGCCCAGGCATCCGTTTGGCTGTACAGGAAGGAGCATGGTAGAGAGAGGAGGAGGCGAGGTGCAACAGGAAACATACATGTACTGGGCCCACACCTACCATGCCTGGATACTCTGGGAGCTACTGTAGACACCTTATTTTATTCCATTCACAGAGCATTTCCCACATGGCAGTGATCCCCAGTGCACAGCTGAGAGAACTAAGACCAACAGAAGTTAAATAATTTTTTAGGTTAGTCACTGGTGGAGTTGGATTTAAACCCTAGTCCAAACATTAATGGTCAATTTTATGTCAGAGTCATAAATTTTGATAAAAGACAAAAGGAAGCAGTGGGAGAAATTAGGGATGTAACCCAAAAAGCATAAGTGTGGCTGCCCAAGGGCTATGGACTTAATCCATTTCCTGCCCCAAAGCTGGTGATCTAATTCAACAAGCATCCACTCACCGGATGGTGACAACGTGCACACCATGGGGCTGAGGTGCCCTGTGCGGACTGAGGGTTCTGATTTACTGCCGTTCTCCCACTGTAGAAACTTCTGACTCTGAATAAAGAGATGTACTCTTTTCCCCACAAAAAGATAAAATAATGTAATTGCTCTTCACCATGATGTTTCCAAATAGGAAAGGTCTGGTCTTTCTACATTTGGAAGCATCCTCTGTGTTCAAAGGTGCCACCAGTTACCTTCAGGCTCTAAGCTCTAAACCAGTGGTCGGCAAACTGCGGCTTGCGAGCCACATGCGGCTCTTTGGCCCCTTGAGTATGTGGCTCTTCCACAAAATACCACGGCCTGGGCGAGTCTATTTTGAAGAAGTGGCATTAGAAGAAGTTTAAGTTTAAAAAATTTGGCTCTCATTTCAATTGTTGTACTGTTGATATTTGGCTCTGTTGACTAATGAGTTTGCCGACCACTGCTCTAAACTAACTGCAAGTGAAGGCGAAGGGTGAAGAAACAGAAAAAGAGCAGTCAGAGAAACAACCAAAAATCGAAAGAAAATGATAGATGATAATGATGATGATTAGATAGATAGATGTAACAGATAATGATAGATGATATAGATATAGCTGACATATAATGATAGATAGATGATATAGAAATAAGTAGATCTATAGAATAGAGATCTTGAACGTCTAACTCATGAAGAACACAGACAAAAGCTCTTGTAATAAAATAATAAAATAGGGAATTATTTTTCTATTTTTCATTCTTATTCTTTATAAAGGATAAAAGTGTAAGTAAAGAGGTTGATAGGACAAGAACAGATTGGAAGAGGTAAATGTCAGGATCAGAGTTGTTCAGCTGTTGTGGCAATGATGATGGTGTTAACAATGAAGGTTGTGGTTAAGGAGGTGGTGGTGGCGGTGATGATGGTGTTAACAATGATGGTTATGGTTAAGGAGGTGGTGGTGGCGGTGATGATGGTGTTAACAATGAAGGTTGTGGTTAAGGAGGTGGTGGTAGCGGTGATGATGGTGCTAACAATGAAGGCTGTGGTTAAGGAGGTGGTGGTGGCGGTGATGATGGTGGCGGTGATGATGGTGCTAACAATGAAGGCTGTGGTTAAGGAGGTGGTGGTGGCGGTGATGATGGTGTTAACAATGAAGGCTGTGGTTAAGGAGGTGGTGGTGGCGGTGATGATGGTGCTAACAATGAAGGCTGTGGTTAAGGAGGTGGTGGTGGCGGTGATGATGGTGGCGGTGATGATGGTGCTAACAATGAAGGCTGTGGTTAAGGAGGTGGTGGTGGTGATAATGAAGGTGGTTGTGACTGTGATGAAGCTGGCAGCGATGATGTTGATGGTGTTGGTGAGGAAGAGGCAGTGACGGAGGTGGAGGTGGTGGAAATAGCGATGACTATGCTGGTAACAGGCATTGTCTTCATAATAACTGACATTCAGAACATTCTTCACAGTTTCTAAAGCCTTTTAACTTGCATTACTTCGTTTCAGAAGAAAAACTCTGTTCCCAACAATATGCTGGATTTTTCAAAACAACTGTTTCTAATCCTAGATCCCCCACTGAGTGTCACCCCAACTGAGCCAAGTTCAGAGAAAAGGGAGGACTGCCCTGGGTCCTTTCTCCTTCA
Source organism: Cnephaeus nilssonii (assembly GCF_951640355.1). Taxonomy (NCBI): domain Eukaryota; kingdom Metazoa; phylum Chordata; class Mammalia; order Chiroptera; family Vespertilionidae; genus Cnephaeus; species Cnephaeus nilssonii. The sequence goes on from NC_137077.1 coordinate 7,472,679, forward strand.
GACGTCAGTGGACAGTCAGATAGGGATGAATGGACACCAGGGAAGCTAGGGAAGTGCTACAAAAGCCCTCTCCAGTCTTCCCTCAACCATTTGCCCCAACCCCAAGGTTACTCACTCAAATCAGTCCCCAAAATTGATACTATGCAATGCCCTTGTCACCAGATTGCTGATTCGTAATTTTTATAAAATGCATAAGTGAGTGAAGTATGGCTCCTAGCGATAAATAGGAATCATTTATGATAATGAAACATTTACTTTATAATTAGGCAGCAGCCCAGAATGAGTCTTCCATGGGAGCAAGCTCCTATAACCTCTTAAGGTGCCCGACTGACATAGCCAGGGCATGCCCAGTGGCCAGTGCATTTGCCCTTTTCTTACAAAGAACTGTATCCCCTGTCAGTCCACCACACTTCACTAGAGCTATTCACACACCTTTCTTTTAAGAAAATTCAAAATGCTGACAGATATGCTGCCCACAAAATGATTTATTTAAAAATAACCTGATAACAGGCCATGCCAGGTGCTGTAGTAATGCCTGCTCTGAGCTACACCACAAACTTGAACTGGGAATGCTGGCTGTCAGAGGACTGGACATCCCAGCAATGACACCACCCATGTGTCCTTGGAAGGGAGGAGGGGAGGCAATGAGATCGGTGACCCGGTAGGGTTTGGGAGTGAGAGAATCAGGTCAAATTCCTGCGAGGGCATCTGGGAAGAGTAGAGGTTGCTGTGCAGAAGTGAAGCCGTGTCTACAGTGTTTTTAGAGAAGGGGCTGGTGTCGTGGCTGCAGGAAGAGAAGGTAACTTGCTCTGGCTCTGGTCCATCCGAGTGGGGGAGGCGGCAGGTGTGAATGACTAGCATGGAGGTGGAAATTAGATGGATCTGTAGTGTGGGGAGGTGGAGGGAGAATGTTATCACATGTGCATGGGGAAGGATGGAGACAAATTGGGTCACGTCTTTGTGGAAATGATGAGAGAATTGGGTCAGAACTGTGGGGGAGAAGGCTCGAGAATTGGGTCGAGTCTTTGGATAGAAGGGGGAATTGGGTCAAATGTGAATGTGGGTGAAAAGAGGGTAGTAGAAGGTGATAGAGAAAGTGGGCTGATTCTCTAAGATCAGAGGGGAAGGGGGACAAGACAGCTGCTTTGATCCACACTGGGGTTAAAAATTGAGTTTCTGTATTATGCTCATCTCCTCTCAATTCCATTGACTTTCGGGCTCCCCTCATATAACATTAGACAAGTAAGTCTTTCCTTTTCTTACCCCAAATTGTGGGTCATAAATCTCCACCAGGACAGGATTTAATTCATTCTTCAGCACTTTGCAAGCCAACCAGTATTAGCATGTGGGGAGGTAACAATTCTGTAAGTTGATGTGACCTCGTTTTACCTGGAATGTAAGCCTGGTGAGCAGCCACCCTCCCTTTGGCCTTCAGCATATCAACAAATTCAACCCATCCTCTCCTCTTCCCACCACTGGCATCACTGCGTGACCACCCATGACTCGCAGCCTCAAAATACATTTGTAAACAAAAGCTGGGTAATAAGTTCATTTAAGCGGCCTCCAAACTGGCTTTGTTCAAATCCGTGCAATCATGGGGCAAACCACAACAATACTCAGAATTGTGCTTGAAAGGAATTTGCTTTTATTAATTTGCTGAGCTTCTATTGGCTACTTTAGCTGAATACAACTGTTCTCAAGGCAGAAACAGAATGTGCAATTCACAACTCTGTCCGCTGTGACACTCTACCAAGAAAATATATTAAATCCGCAGAACTTTATTAGGAGTGAGCAGAGCCATGGGGTCAGCGCATATTTCTCTGGCAATTCCAGTTTCGTTTATGCCCATGTGGGTTAAGCGGGGTTTCTGTTGATGTGTTCAGTACTCTCATGACCTGCCGTGTCCTCCCGGGAGCTATGCTGGAGTTATAATGAGCCTGCTCAGCGGGGGCCACATTGGTCAAATCTGCATTTCGGCTTCTTCTGAGAATTCCTTCCTATTGACATGGATCACAGTGATTAATGAGATCAGCTTGTAATGGGCCCTGTGGTGTGTGGACCATTCTGACCCACCCAGAGAAAGATGCTCGCATAGGCAGTACCTGTGGTAGAGAAACCATCAACACAACCCTGTGGACCAGAAAGTGCTTAAGAAAGGAAAGACCAAGACCTCAATGCTTCCTGTGCTTAAGGGGATATTTGGTGGAATTACAGCGATAGATACCTGACACTTTTAGATCAAATAATTTGACTGGTTTTTCTTGACTCTTGGAATCTTTGAATGCTGGAGGATCTTGCAGACTCTGAAAGCCTTCGCCAGGAAATGAGGCGAGAGAGGGACTAAAAGGGAGTTGTTCTCTGCAATTCAAATCAAACCTCATTTTCTTCTGCAGTTATTTTAAGTCATTCATTATGATTTTTCCTCTGAAGGGGAGGCTGATGCTGTAAGACTGGCAGAACCAAAGAGGACACTGAAGTATTATTCCTGCTGCAATTTCAGATGAATTTGGTGCTGACAAAAGATTTTAAAAATACACACCCGCGCATGCACACACACACACACACACACACACACACACACACACACACACTTCATAATACAAGCAGCAGAAAGAGAGACAGGTCTTCCACGGGCAGCTGAGGGAAATGAGGTCCTTGCCGTTTTTCCAGGGCACTCACTAGGGCTGGGGGAAACTGGAGTCCCCATTTCATAGCAGAAGATCTAGGTCCTCGATGGGCCTGGAAAGCTACGGAAGCTCTGTCCCGGAGGACATGAAGCGGGGCCCCATGCAGACCCTCAGGGCACCCAGTTCCAGCACAGGGGCCTCCTGGTGTCCCAGGAAGCACCATGCGCCCTGACCTTTGGACCTACAGGAAGGCTGGGAATGTACATATGTTCAGAATATCCCCAAAGTTGCTTATTGACCATTTAGCGCTTTCCAGAACACTGAGATCCTAACACACGAATTCACCTTAGACAGTGGGGCCGGTGATAGTTTTGAGCTTCTCCCTGGAACATATCAGCCTATAATAGTCCGTCAGTCAGAGCCCTCATCAAGCAAATGCCAATTCCCAGCCATAGGCCTCCGGAAAGGGTATGAATTATTTAAGCCAATCAGCTGTCAATGAGTGAAACAATTATGGGGGTCAAATCCAAGGGGAACACAGAATGGTATTTGCAGTCTGCTTGGAGATTGTCAGATTAATTTCCACTTATTTATTTCTGACCTTACAGAAAATGTATTACCACAAGGTCAAAACATCTCTCTCTTCTTCTATGATTTTAGAACTGCAGAAGCAGAGAGAGACCGGCAGAGTAAAGCACGTGGACGTTGACCTGGCCTGCAATTCCAGCCGCCCTGCCCTTTGGGCAAATGATTTAAATTCACTGAGCCTCAGTTTCCCCTTCAGAGAAATAGGTATGAGGAGACCTGCTCTGAGAGAGTGGTCAGGACAATGAACACATTGCAAGTAAAGCCTATTACACAAGCTCAATTACTTAGCTATTATGATAATCATTCTTTTCATAACAGCTCAGCGAGATTGTCAAGTTATAAAAATACAACCTTAAAAACAGATCCCTCCAAACATATCAACTAGTCAGGAGATGCTAAGCTGTATCATCTACATTTATAATTTGTATTGAATTTTATTTGTTATTGACAGTATAATTTAGTGTGGTAGGTGGAAAGTTGGGATTTTAGAACTTTGGGTTTCAAACAACTGGCCCTAATCTATCAGTTTTCCCCGTAATTCTCTTCTCACCTTTGCCCTCCCAACAATAGTCCATCAGGGTCTAGTCCAACACCTCAGAGCTAGTCCTGGTATCTGGCACACAGTAGGTGCTTAACAAATGTTTGCTGTTGCTTTTTTGAATGAATGAGGCTAGTAAGGAGAATCTTATAGTTAAATCTAGTGAGAGATGAGAGACAGAGAATGAGACTTGACCCCTGCATTCAAGTAGTTGTAATCTAAGTATGGAAAGAGAGCAGTCACACGAGCATGCACACACGTCCACACACATGCACACACACTCAACCATTGGACTCGATTGTAATGGGAGTTCAGAGAGAACTTGCTGGAGGAGTCTAGACAAAGCCATGCCCTAAAGGGTGCATAGGGTCTACAGACCTGAGGCAGGTGGTCGACCTGGGGTGGGAGGGCAGGGAACCTGGATCACCCAGGAGCTCTGGCTGGTGCATGAGCAGGACGAGGGGTGAGCATGGGAAATAGGACACAAGGAGGAGGAGGAAGAGAGGGGCTGAGAGCCCGGAAGAGGGGCAACAGCCCTGAAACATTGAGCCTCGGTCCCCTCCCTGTAAACTGGGGGTAATAGTATCACCTGCCTCCTGTACTGTGCAGAGACCTGAGGAGTCTGTGCACTTAAACAGCCAAAACAGCACCAGGAATGGGGCAGGAGCTGGCATGCTCACTGTTGAGTGGTGGCAGTTAACCTTATCCTTGGAGATCTTGGGAAGTAACGGTGTGGATGAACTGTTTTAGGAAGCCAAGTTGGCAAAGCAAAAAGCCAAGATAATTACCAGATATCTAGGCCAGAAGAGAACTGATTAGCATCGCTCTGTAAGGCACACTTAACAACACCCAGTGACCTAATTTCTCAAAGGAGAAACCCGAACCCTCATCTTATTCCTCCCTGTTCCAGAGGCGATATGATGGCAAAATGCAGAATCCCCTCCTGGCTCTTTGTCTCAAAGGGTTTTAACCAAAGAAACAAACTAAACAGTCTTTCAGGTTCTTAACATTTCCCCATCGCTGGATGTGCTTACTTTATAATAATAACAGGTCACGCATGCCCCTTCTGGCCTGCACTTTCTCCTTTAAAAAGTGTCAGATCCATTCAGCAGCCGCTGACTGGGGCATGGAGCTAAGTACTGGGCAGGACTGGGGGTTCAGAAATGATAGGGCCTGGGCCCTATTGAGTGGGGTGAATGGTCATGCGAATAGCTCAGAAACATGAAATCATGAGAGGACAGTCCGGGCCCAAATCTAGAGGCACGGAAGAGGAAGTCGTGAATTCCAAGGAGGACACAGGGTCAGAAAGTTCTGTCCAAAGTGGGAGCTGAGTCTGAAAGCTGATTCCATGTTGCATCTGGGTGGTGTGGGGGTCCTGATGAGGAAGGAGGACCAGCAAGGCCCAGAGGGATGAGAGAGCAAGGTGCTGACAGGGGCTGCTGGTCACTGGATCCAGTGGGGATACAAAGATGGACAGAGGGAGCAATGATACAGAAAGCTAGAACCGGCAAAGGCTAGATTGCAAATGCCTCAAAGCCAGCTAGGATGTGTGGCTTTCCTTTAAGGGCAACAGAGAGCCTCCACTCCTGGGTTTTAAAGGGGGCGTGGTATACACAGATTTAAAATAATGACAAAATATCATGTTAATTGAGCATTTACTATGTGCCAGGCGCTGTGCCAAGTGCTTCGTGCATATTGGTTCATTCGGTCTTAATGACAACCATGAGTCTAGATATCTACTTCAAGCCTCACCTAGAGATGAGGAAATGGATGTCCAGAATGGGCAAGTAATCTGCCCAGGGACACACAGCATAAGGAAGGGGCATACCACGCTTCAAACCTAGGCAGCTTGGCTCCAGGGTCCACATGCTAGTCAGCAGGCTCCATTGCTGCCAGAAAAGTCACTCTGCATGTGAAAGTGAAGACTGGAGTGAAGCAGGGAGGTGCTTGAAATAAATCCCACAAGCCACCCAAGTCTTCATTGTCACTTTCCTTCACTACTCTCCTTCCTTCTGACCCGTCTCTTCCCATCAGCCTCTCTGCCCTACCTTGGTGTCCTCCCAATGGGACCTCCCACTCTCAGCAGCTCCCTCTGGGCACCAGCCAGACCTTTCAGGGGGTGTCAGGCTCCCCGCACACCAGGCGTCCCTTCATCAGAGCTGAGTTGTAAAACCAGGAATCACTTTCTTCCGGGTCTGTTCTCTTTACAGTTCAGCTTGAAACACATGCTCTTCTCCCTGGAAGTTCCTGTCTTAATGTTGCTTCCTTGTTCTGTAAACACTAGGAGATGATGCTTATGAGAGAACTCCGCTTTATTACATTGCAGTCTAGCAGACATAATCAAATCAGGCCTTACTTGAGCACACTTCAACCGGTTCTTCCCCGGTTGCACCACCCTCTCAGCCTGGGTTTCTTAGCCAGCTCTGACAGTAGGTAGAAAGAGAAGGGCCTGGAATCTAGGGTAAGATCCTGGGTCCACAATCTAGTGTGTGGCCTTGGACAGGCTGGCCTCCTGAGAGAGGGGGTGCAGGTGGTGTCCACCCCTTTGCATTATAATGTGGCTTTAATAAGATTAACCCTGGGACATCCTGGCTCCTGGAGGAACTGCCCTACTAGAACCCTGGAATGAGTGTAAGCTCAGGGGGAACAAGAACCTCGGCGATCCCCAGCACCCAGAACTGCGTAGGTGGTCAATAAGTACTTCTGAATGAATGAATGTAAAAATGTGCCTCTCCAAGTCTCAGTCTGTGTGTGTGTGTGTGTGTGTGTGTGTGTGTGTGTATGTGTGTGTGTGTGTGTGTGTGTGTGTCTACCCCTGCACTTTCTAGGCTCTTAAACCCTAATGGTAAAACTTGTCATTTCTGTCGCACTTTCCTGAGCCTACCTTGCAATTCCCGACTTACTAACTCGGTGGGATTAGGTCTGCATGATACCAAGTCATGGATTCTTTTGGCCCAGCCATAAGGAAGGAGGACTGGGGAGGAGCCCTCAGTCAGGCGGTGGAGGGCAGAGTGAGGAATAGAGATGAGGATACTGGTTACCCGATGCTCTCCTTAATGAACTCAGGTGTGCCCTCTCCGATGCATAACGTGTGTCTGTCCCTGCAACCGCCATCCTGGTTTCTCCTGAGCCTCTTCAGGGCATCGGTGCCCTTGGTTAGAAGCGGGCACACGTGACCGAGCCCGTGTCCTGAATTTTCCTTGTCTTCCAGCCCCCCACAGATGGGAGCTGGGTTAGGGCTGCCTTGTTCTTGCCCAGGACACAGCGGGTCCCTGTGACGTGGCCCTGCTAGACTCTGCACAGTGTCAGGCAGTCATCTGAGGCGCCCAGGGATGCTGGGGACTGTAAGCGATGCAAACTCTTTGGATGTCTGCTTCCCACAGCTTGCGGGAGAGGCCCCCTTGCGACACATTAATAAAGATTAAAGGTCTCTCTAGTCCCTGTGATCTTCGCCATGTCAAAGGGAAAGAGTCATTTTTCCATCCTTCTCTCTGTCGTTTATTAATATTACAAGGTTTTGCTCTAAAAAGAAAGACTCAGGATGCTTGGAGAAGATGGGTATTCTGCGCACTTTAATGTTCCTATCGCTTTGTCACTGCATTTCTTGCTTCTGTGGGTATCAGTCATCAGACATCCGGTCTCCCTGGCCTGAGGGAGAGTATAGCTAGTTCCTCTAAGAAGCCCTTGGCATAAACCAAAGACCTTGGAGTTGGGGGCCCCTGAGTAGATGGTTCACAGAAAGCAGAGCTGAGATTTAACGCACAAGGGCTCCTGTGGATTCTGTAGTTTCTGAGCCCTTCCTCTGCGCCAGGCACTGGACCTACAAGCACTGGCTGACTCAGGCGAGGTCTCCTCCCACAGGGCTCACGCTCCCCATCAGAAGTTGTCCTAACCAGTGAGAAGGATGGGAGCCTGGGATAGTTGATTGGGATCTATCCTCTTTTTAACTATTATTATTCTAGAAACATATTGTAAGTGCTCAGGATTCTTTCCACAACCATTCCTCGAATCCCTATGTGGCATAGGGCCCTGGTAAATAATAAGCCAAGGTCCAGTAAAAGAGACAAGTAAAAAAGCAAAGTAGAACCAGGTGCCCCATGGCAGACAAACCTGAGTTCAGATCCTAGCTTTTCAACCTCAAAATGGGGACAAGCAGGACTGTGCTGAAGAGTGCAGGGCACAATGGAAGTGGGTGTATAAAGAGCCTTGTAAGTGCCCCAAGACGGCATGTGCTGAGTAAACCAAATCCACTATCACTGTGCAGGGGGTACATGACTGGGTAGAGGGTCATGCACTCTCGTGCCTAGGCAGGAAGGAAGGCTTCCTGGAGGGGGAGGCACCTGAGCTGAGAGGGTATGAGGATGTGGTGAGTGTCTGGGTTATTCCCACTGGTCAACCTCACCTCCATGTTTAGTTCACAACCCACACCACCTAAGCCCTGGAGCCTCTTACGGGTGAGAAGTGGATGAGTCAGTCAGGCATGCACACTGCCCCCTCTCACCTGGACTAGGTGGGGGGCCCAGGCTGGCAGAAGGAAGGAGGCCATCGCGCTGAAAGTGGCAACGTCTTTGTTTGTGTGGGAACTCAGTGCCATGTGCTCAATTCCGCTTGAATCACGTTGGCAACAGTTCCAGGAGCAGCGTGGAGTTTCCTTGTGATTTTCCAAGACAGAAAGTGAGAATGGGCTGGAATAAAACCAGCAATCGAAAGCATCAGAAGGAAAACAATGCCGAAATGCAGCAGATGCCTATGTGTGCTTTGCATCTGAGGGCTGCCTTGCCAGGGGGCTGCTCCGTCAGGGGACTCTGTCTCCATGGGTTTTCGTCCCCACGCAAGGATGGGGGTGGGGTTCCTATTTGACTCAAAAGGGAATTCAGCAAATATTTGCTGAGCAGCCCCTATGTTGTGCCAAGTCTCGCCGTGGGCACTGGGGACCAGAGATGACTCAGGCACATCCCTGCTGTGCAAGAGCTCACAGCCTAGTGAGGGACAGTGACACGTGAACATACAACTACACCAATAGGACGGCACAGGTATGTACTAGGCTGATCTGAGAGCTAAGGCTTCTGCAGGTTCCAGGAGCAGCGTCGTGCGGAGACTGCCCCAGTCTGTCCCCTAGAGACTGGGCAGTCAGACCAGGCAGAGAGGTACGGGGCGGGCCACTGGGCCACTGTCCTCCCTGCAGCTTTGGTGGCAGGGAGCCAGGGCAAATGAGTCAGGTTCTTCTGGGGGACTGCTTACTCGGCAGCCAGAGGCAAGAGGAGCTGTGGGGGCCTCCTCTCGGGTGGCAGGTGGGGGAGAGGCTGCATGGGGAGTCAGGACGCTCCTGGTGTTCCTCCTACCTGCTAGATTCCAGCCGTTAGCACAGCTGGGACTTGAAACCAGGTATCTGGTCCCGAAAGCAAAACCCACCCCAGCACTCGAGTTCCCTGTCCCCTCCCCATCCTACTCCCGCTTTCACCCCTCCTCCAGAATCACCCCAGGGCCTGCTGCTCTAACCCCTCCCACCTGACTCTCCCCCACTCAGGCTGTTCATGGGAAATAACGTGGGTTTTGGCATTGGGAAGACACAGCACACACCCTTACTTCCTGAGTGACCGTGGGCAAGTTGCCTTGCATCTCTGAGCCTCAGTGTCCCCATCTGTATGATGGAGATGGAGAGGCCTCTAGGGAGTGAGGCATGTTAAAGAGCTAATAGTGCTTACGGCAGAGCCAGTTCTAAGCAGTGTTAGCCTCCCTCCTGTCCTTTGCTCCTCAGTGACAATGCCATCAGGATCCCTATGGTGACCTGGCTTCCATCCACACATGGCCCCCACCCCACTTCCCACTCCCACAGGGCTCCATCCTAGGGAGACAGGTTGCTCATCCGCAAAAGGATGGAGCCCCGCCTTCCCATTTGCCTTAAGAATGCATCAGGAACCCCTCAGCGGGACTGTGTCCACACCTGTTTGGGTGTGGTTGGTACTTTCTGCCACAACCATCGCCTAGATTTCCAAAGGCCATAAGTTTCCTACCCACAGTATAACGTGGTATCTCCTCTTCTGACTGGGCTGCCCCCCTTGCGAAGAAGCCACACGCCAGAGAGAAAGGGGTGTTCACTTTGGAGAAGCACCTTCAGACTCACACTCCCCTCGGCCCGTGCCTCTGCAGACTCAAAGGTGGTCCTTCAGCTCCTGTGACACACAAACCCCTTCCCTTCACCGCTGCTCCCCAAGCCCAGACACAGCTCCCCACCCAGCCCTCCTCCTGCTGGGCTCCATCTCAGTGTCCATGGGAAGCCGGTCCCGACCACCCCACCTCCGCCCCAGCACTGCACCCTGTAATTTCCTTCATGGCACCTGCGCAGTGTGTGACTGTGTCATTGGTCTGTTACTTTGTTCACTGCCGGCACCCCCCATAGACTGGAAGCTCCGTGAGAGCAGGAATGCTCCTGCTTTAGCCACTGCCAGATGCCCAGTACTGAGCAGGGCCTGGCATGCAGATATGAACATGCTGGAGGAAGGAACTAAAGAGCAGATGGAAGAGGAAGGCAGGCCAAGGTCTGAACCCCAGCCCCACACTTAGCAGCCGTGAGATAGTAGTAAACTATCTAGCTTCTGAGCTTCATTGTCCCCATCTGTAAAATGGGATAGTAATAACCATTTCAGGGATCTTTCAAGGTGCTCTCATATGTGAAATGCCCAATATGAGTGAGTGCTGCTCTCTGCTCATCTTCCCTCCCCCAGGTCCCGAATGGTCCCTAACAGTCAGTCCCGTAGTGCCTGCCCTCCCTTCTCAGTCTGGGCAAAGGCAGCGTGTTCCCTTCATGTTACAGGAGGAATCTGCCCTGACCTTGGTTCTTGCCCTGGTTTGAGATTCAAAGGCCAGGCCCATCTTCCTCCCACTCAAGGTTAGAGTGCCCCTCCTTTATTCCTGCCACACTCATTCTTGGGCCATTTTCTGTTCACTCGTGTGGCTTTGTGAAGTCTCGGTCCATATTTGTTGCCCCTATATTTGTTCTGTAAGGATTCCCCCGGCCTCACAGGCAGCTTTATTGCAAACCAGTATATGCTGTGATAAATCCATCACAACGCACTTGTATATGACAACCCGGGGGGTGCTTGACAGCCCCCTAGAAACGACAGGTCTATAGGCTCATCCCCCAAACACGAAGTCCCTGCCAACCCACGCACTTCCCGGACCTCTCTGGGGCCTTGGGTACTCAGCACAGTTGGAAGTGGACGAGAACTTGAGATTTGCTTTGTTCCCCTGGGGGCACCAGAACCACACCATTTACTGTACGACCTGCCTGGCTCCCTAGGGCCCCAGAGCCCTCGGTGCCTGCTGCATATTCTAGAACCAGCCGCTTCCCCTCCCGGGGTCATGGCAGAGGAAACACACAAACCCCAGGAGGTCCTCCTCATCACAACACTGTCCATTCATGGCCAATCTCATTGTGCCCAGTAAAAAAAAAAAAAAAAAAAGGTTTAAGATTTGTAAAACTCAAAACTCTGAGGAGTTTTTTTAAAAATGTAGGCAGAGTGTCAATCCAGTGTCCAGCACCATCCAATTTAGAAAGTAACATCTGATGAAGATAAACTCCTCGATCCAGAGAACACCCAAGTGAAGGCGGTCCCAGCCCAGTGCTCCCAGCCTGACTTCCAGGCCAGCCCTCCACCCCTTCTCCACTCAGACAGAGGCTTCCTGAGCCCAGGCCTAGCTCCTCTCTCCTCATGTGTGCCCTATGCATCTTCCGGGGCCAGTGACCCTCTTCCTTTAGCTGGGTTCTGTATACCTTCCAGTCTAACCACAAAGCACAATCTCCTCTCTGTCCATCCACTGTCGCACTGAAGACATGGATGCCTGGGTTGTCTTTTGCTCAGCTATCCTTCCACGCCCAGAGCCTGCTGATCTCTCGTAGAAGGCAAAGGGGCAAAAATTAAACATTAATTCTTAACAATTAAGGCACAGAACACAAACACAATCATTTCATCATCTCAGCATGATCACAGCGAACATCACAAACCAAAGCACATGCCGCATGGAAACAACCCACCGACGACCTGTAAAAGCTCTAGACACATATTCCATGTTTACTTGTGTGGCTTTGTGAGGTCTTTGTCCATATTTATTGCCCCTGTATTTGTCCTGTAAGGTCAAACCCTGACTAACGGTGCCAGGCCAGGCACTAGGATGCAATATGGACAGAGCAAACAAACAACAACAAACTGAAAAATCTATTAAAACCAATAAATGAAGGGCCCCACATTCTACTGAAGATAGACAGACAATAAAATAAAAAAGCAAAATGTAGGTCAGATGGAGATAAGTGCTATGGAGAATTTAACAGAGAAGGGGCAGGCCGAGGAGCTGCCATTTGGCCCAGGGAGGCCAGGGAAGGAAGGCCTCAGTGAAGTAAGGGAAAGAGCCACAAGGATATTGGGGTGGAGCCTAGCACCTCAGGAGAAACAGGGATGTGCTGGGTGCGTTTGAGGAAGTGCAAGGACACCAGGTCCCTGGAGCTAAGGGAGGCCAGGAGGCAGCAGGGGCCAGGTTGAAAGGACTTTGGCTTTTGCTCTGGTGTGATGGAAGCCACTGGAAGGCTTTGAGTAGAGGAGGGTCAGGATCTGGTTGGTGGGTGGGGAACAGACCACAGGGAC
>NC_137077.1:9290070-9535070 GCF_951640355.1 Cnephaeus nilssonii
GAGGTGACCTGGAGGTGGAGGTGGTGGTGGAGATGGAGGTGACCTGGAGGTGGAGGTGGTGGTGGAGGTGGAGGTGACTTGGAGGTGGAGGTGGTGGAAATGGAGGAGGAGGAGGAGCTCTCGCCTTCTTTCCAGACCAAGAAATATGTGTTTATGCAAATCCTTAAGGCTGAATATTGAAGGGGAGGAGAAACTTGAGGCCCTTTGTACCCCGTCACGACCCCTTCTCTTGGTCTGTGCAATCTCAACTACTCTGTTGCCACCACCCTCACCTCTTCCTCTCTTCTGTTTGCAGTCTTCACCCTCTTCTCCTCTCTGCTTTTCTCATTTTCTCAGATCTCCGGCCTCTCCTTTCTTCTCTTTTTAGACTTTTAAAAGCCTGATGAAGAAAATCAGTCCTTGGCAGTCATCATCAGACAATCCAAAGCATACCTCTCTTTCAGGCCTTATCCTCAAGTGTTTGATTCATCCTGGCTACACTGCGGATCCCTAGATGCTGATGGAAACTTTGGCCATGGTTACTGTTCACTAGGCTTAATACCACTCCCCATTCTTTAGGGAACCTGGTGTAGAATGGCAGTTCTAATTGATGGAGAAATTATCAGACAGGAGGAGGAGTGGCTAGGGAGAACTGGATAAATTTGTGCAGAAGCTCAGCAGCAGTGCCCAGAGACTCGGCTCTGGATAGCCATGTGTTTATGTTGGAATGTTTCGTCCTGTCTCTAGTGTTTGTGAGGTCCATTTGCGTTTTTATTACACTGCCCTTGCACGCCAGGCATTGATGCTGCATGGCTAGGTTTGCTTAATGAATCACGGAGGAGTGACAGATGAACCCTGGGCAGAGTTTGTGTGATTCAGGCACTGGCAAAACTTTATGAACTTGCACTTGGCATGGGCATTGGTTATGTGGTTCAGGAAACCCTGCTGCTTTTCCGGCGGTGGTCCGACTTCGTACACATGGAGAGATACGCTCTCTGGGTCTTAGTTTTTGACATTTTCCTTTTTCTTCTGCTTAGGTTTGTCCATAACTCCTATTGAAACAGCATTTTTGAGCTCATTAAATCTGTTAATGTGTGTGTAATGCTTAGAACAGTGCTGGCACTCAGAAAACACTCAATATGTAATTGTTATTATTTAGAGTTTCTTCATTTTTTTTTCTCCCCTCTCCCCCATGACCTGCCTCTTTACCCCTGAGGATGGTGGTTGTGCTTGCTAAAGTAAGAACACAGATGACTCCTGGGGATGAGAGGGGGCCACCGTCTTTCACTTTTCAGCACTGTCTAGAGATGGAAGAAAGTTTGCAGAAGCTCTGAAGTAAAGGCAAATGCTTGCTCACTCATCCCCTGAGGCCATTTTCCTTGAGCTTTGTGTCTCCTTTGCTCCTTTTTCTCATTGGAAATTGGGGCTCTGATAGGTAAGGGAGATGAGAGCCAGTGAATGACATAGGAAAGGACTCTTTCTTGGCAAGTTGTGATTAACAGTATTTAAAATAACAGGTCACAGTAGTGATGGTGGTAACAGTGACGGCTCCCATGGACTGGATGTCTGTGGGATTCTGAGACATGTTCTACATGAACGATGCTTTCCGGCCCTTCTCTGTAGCCCTCTGAGCTGAGCAGTTTCATTTTATAGGCGAGGAAACCAGTTCAGAGACGTGGGTATTTGCCCAAGGGACAAAGTCAGAGAGTGGAAGCCAGTTCTGTGTCCAGACTGTTTTCTCTTATTCTCTGTCCCATAATCTACTCTGTCCCAGGTCACTTGACACTGGAACATGCAAACCCCTGGGGAGACATGAAGACTTTCCACGGAGTATGCCGGTACAGAAAGTTTTAAGGGAATCGATTTCCAGATTTCCAACCTCACACAGGGACCTGTCCCTGAAATTGATTGGCTTGAGACCAACCCCACCGGGCCCACAGTTCCTCCTTCCACCTCCCTTTTCACAGTCACCCCTTCCCCACCTTATAAAGTCACATGTCTTCCCCGACACTGATCTTACTCCCTGGTACGTTGCTCTGGGTATAAAAACCTCAAGGAACACCAGTCGAAAGGAACTGTTTGAAATTGGTGTGTGGGAACCTTCTGAAGAGGGCACCCCAGGCTGCCCCTGTCTACACTCTCTTTTCCCTGGTTAAACTTGGTGCTAGAATCTGGGCATTTGGGCCCCTTTCTCCTGGTAAGGAACGATCTAACATTTCCAGAGTTAAAAAAAACCCAAATAACTTGCTCTTGAATTTTAAAAATTAATGATGGGTATCAGATTGCTAGATCCCATTTAAAAATGTGATGTGAAATTTTATTTTAAAATGTTAATGTTTACGACATGCTGAAAATTACATCTGTAGAAATGATTTAGTTTATGATGAAAACGTTAGATGTCAGCCTAAAAATAGGCAAGGTAAGAAAACAATTGTACAAGTTCTTCAAATTTCAGAATTCAAAGAAAGCTTGAGGATCATTGTACTGTACTTCCCCCTGAGATCCTGAAGTTTGGAGTGAGTAATTCCTAAGTGGTTTTATGCCCTTTGAAAAGTGCACCTAAATATATATAACTTTTTTTTTTTTTCCATAGAATTCAGGGCCATCAATGTCTCCTAAAGCTCCTACATTAAACTTTATTAAGCACTCTTCTTATAAGGACACAGTCAGATTGGATTGGAGTGTACCTAATAACCGCATTTTACCTTGATCACCTCTTTATAAACCCCATCTCCAAATACAGTCACACTCTGGGGTACCGGGCGTTATGGCTTCAACCTCTGAATTTGGGGGAGACACAGCTCAGCCCACAGTAACACTATGTTGTTTTAATGCCGTCAATGGGTTATAGTTTGAAAAGTGACACTAATGTACATACCTCGTTTGCAATACAAATTACTAATGGATTCTTTACGTATGACCACTTCAGGGATGGTAAGTTTGCTATCTGGGTTTGCTCTTTTCCCTTTAATAGGAGCAGAGAGGAGACAAAGTGTAGCGATATAAACAGGTTGTGAGTTTACCAAAAATGCTGGGGAATTGATAGTGGAAATCTGGGCCTTTTGCCTCCCTAAGCTCAGTGTTGCTCCCATGGTGGCAGTAACAACTTCCCTGAAATACCCTGACTTAGGTTGTGAAATGAGTGTTAGGACTTTCTGTTGGTCAGACCAGCAGCTTGTCTTAGAGATCTGGGCTCTCTCCTTGTCCCAGGGCTTGCCATTCTGTGTTTTGTGTCTTGGGGACCAGGTTTGCAAGTGTTGGGTTTTGTGAGTCAGTTTGACCCAAGTCCCTCAAAAGGCCGCTGTGATGTCAGAAATCCCTCTCTGTTCACACCCAGCCCTCTTCTTCTTTAAGCACATGACAAAGCCCGCCCGTTATTCTGCTCTGCTAAGCGGTTGTCATTGTTCTCCTGGTTTGTCATTGTTTTAATCTGGCTGTGTGCTCATTGTCTGGTCTGCCGATGATGCTTGTAATGGAGTCACATCACAGCTGGAAAGAGCTGGGGAGGAGTTGGTCAAATTGTAGTCTTTTCATGTCAAAAATGAGCCCCTTCCCCTCCCAAATGGTGCTTACCTGCAATTCAGAACTGTTAATCACCTCATGTTTTGGTGAGTTTCTTGCTGCAGGACCTGTGGCTACACACATGTTAACTGGGACGAGGATGAAGTTTTAAAAATCCATCCACCCCCTCTTCATATGCCAGTGTGGACTGTGTATGCGACTAAGAGCTTGTCTGTACTGAAAGCAGGCCACAGTGTCTGAGCGAACAGGGCCCGGGAGGTAGCAGTTTTTTTTTTTTTTTTTTAAATATATTTTATTGATTTTTTACAGAGAGGACGGGAGAGGGATAGAGAGTTAGAGAGTTAGAAACATCGATCAGCTGCCTCCTGCACACCCCCTTCTGGGGATGTGCCCACAACCAAGGTACATGCCCTTGACCAGAATCGAACCTGGGACCCTTCAGTCCACAGGCCGACGCTCTAGCCACTGAGCCAGACCAGTTAGGGCAAGGGAGGTGGCAGTTTTGACGGGGCACGGTTAATTGCTATTTGCATGTTTCTGCCAGCCCACCTTGGGTAAGACGCTTACCTTCTCTGACTGGTTTCCTGTGGCCGCTGTAACCAAACACCACAGAGCCGGTGGCTGAAACAACAAGTGTACGGTTTCCCGGTTCTGAGGCTAGAAGTCCTCCTCGGGCGTCTGGAGGTGTCAGAGGGCCGCACGCCCTGGTGGTGCTTGGGGAGCATCCTTCCTTGCCCCTTTTAGCTTCTGGTGTTGGCTGGCAGTCCTCGGCCACCCTTGGTTTAGAGGGGCCTCCCTCCAGCCACATGGCCACCTTCTCACTGTGTACCCTCCCATTGTCTCCCCTGTATACGAGTCTCCATGCCCAAATTTCCTCTTTTTATGAGTGTACCATCATATTGGATTAGGGCCCAGCCAACTGACCTCACTTTACCTTGAATCCTCTGCAAAGACCCTATTTCCATAGATGGTCACATTCTGAGGTCCTGGGGGGATAGGACTCCTCCATGTCTTTGTTGGGGGACACAGTTCAACCCATCACTCACTCCCTGAGCTGTACTTTTCCACCTCCAAGGTCCATCACCTGTTCCCACCCTCAACCTAGGTGTCAAACCCACTCACACTGAGAAAGCACTTCAGCGACATCCTCCCGGGTGATGTCAGAATGCCCCGGGGTGGCAGGTGTCTCTTATTCCCAGTACGTGGTTTGGAATGAGCAGGTGGACCTGACGCATGACATGTCCTGTGTGATTTTTCAGTTAGAAGCCCTTTTGGAAGTGGGAGTGTTTGACCTGAGCTCCGGGTTCGATGGGAACGAGGAGCGCCACCCCGAGGCTGTCTGACACGGCCGGTCACCTGCCTCATCCTGACTTGCTGGCCACTCACTCTGCCCGGCAGGTACCGCATGGATGCAAATCCTGAGATATCGTTCCCAGCTCTTGAATCTTTCATGGAGAGCAGGGGACTGTGTGGTCGTTTTATTGGTTTGTTTTCATGAGTTGCATTTTGATATTCAAAAGAGGTTCCCTGGGGCAGAGGTTAAGGATGTTTTCAGAGTGCCTTCTCCCAACAACTTGCAGTGGAAAGAAAGCTACAAAACAAACGGAAACAACCCTGGTTTAAAGGATTTGGGGTCTCCAGCTTCCTTTTGCACGAAGCATAGTATATGTCGCTCTCAGAATGTGTGCGTAGCTGCGTGTTTTCTTTGAGATGCTCCAGGCTCTGCAGAAGTCTCACTTTGTTAGGTAGATCTTATCCCCATCAGCTGGATCCGTTTCCTGGGGCTGCGTGCCTTCCACGTCATGGCTCTGTGACATTCCTTCTTTTACCTGTTTAACAGTCACCCAGCTGTTGCTTGTCGGGTACCGAGCTGGGCACTGGAGCTCCCAGCAGGATGGCCTGGCTTATTGCAACCTGGTTGGATAAGCTCACTCACTGTCCTGTTTGCAGGCAAAGCTACCTTCTTTGCAACTACCTCCTGCAACAACAACAATGATACTGTTGTTATTGCAACAACAACAATAACATTATTATTGCAACAACAACTGTTTCAGCCACCGGCTTTGTCGTGTTGGGTTACAGCAGCCACAGGAAACTAATCAGAGAAGGTAAGCGTCTTAACCCCGAGGTGAGCTGGCAGAAACATGCAAGTAGCAAGAAACCGTGGTAAAACCCCGGCTGTCTCCCTGACTTCTCGCCTCTTGCTGTCTCCCTGAAAGCAACCCTGTTCTAACTGCAATGGGTATTTATTGGGTTGTTACACCAAGTTTTGCACAGCCAGCAGAACCGCGTGGCGAGAAGGAATCCTCTTTATGCCGCTCCCGGGGGCTGCACCACGCGTGGGCTTTGATCTGTAAAACCCAGCTTCATTTTTAACACGGGAGATATTGCCACTTCTTTTTTTGCCTTTTTGGAATTCGGGTCTTTTAATAGAGTATTTGGAGAGTTGGGCGGCTTTGGGCGGTTTTATGTCAGTGCCTCTCGGGCGGGTGATGAAGTCCTGGGATCAGTTTTGCTCTGTGGCTGCCTCACGCAGTGCCGTGCTGGAAGCGTGGCATCGCCGGGAGGGCTCTTTTCGCCGCCAAGTTCAGACGTGGTCATTGGACGGGCTGAGGAAAGGAAGGTGGATGTCCCCGCGCTGCAGGCAGGCGTCTGCATCTGAGACTTGCATCCCAGCGAAGGGGATTCGCGGCTTCTTCGCTTCCGATGGGGACGCTGTGGCGGTGCGGCCCGGCACCTTCTGTCCTGCCGTCCCCATCTTTCCTCCACTTCCTTGGCGGATGACATTGGGAGCGGGCTTGTTCACAACATTTGCAATGAGCTGCCCTGGAGAACAACCTCTCAGGGAATGAGGGGCCGGAGGGAAGGTTTCCGCGTGGACAGGAGAAGACGCCCGCTGGTGGGAGATGTCTTGGACGGTGGCCTCGTGGGTTGGTGTTGCCTTACGATGCATTTTGTAAGGATCTTGTTGAGAAAGAGGAGGAAATAGAAGGATCATCTGGCGTAAGGTTCTTTACTGTCCCTCTAGAGGTGCAGAATCGTGAGGCCTCCAAAGAGGCAGGTGGAGATACTTCCGCCCTGCAGGTCAGAGGACCTGACCAAGGTCATACCAACGTCATGGCGAAACCCAGGCCCCTGCCTTCCAGCCTCTTGCTGTCTCCCTCCAGCCCAGTCTGCCTTCCACACGATTCAGTGGCTCTTTAACCAGGACTAAAGCTGTCACTGGGTATCTGGGTGTCTCCTCCCCCTCCCACCCCCAAGAAGCAGCCTGGCTGTCCCGGTAAATGGGTGGGTACCTTCTGGGTTGCTACGGCCGTGGCCACATGGGTGCTGCCAGCGATGACAGGGCCGGGTCCTGTTTTGAAGCAGGGCCTCTTGGCTACGATTACTGAATGTATCTCTTAAAGATGAATATAAAACAGCCACCCTCCCAAGCAAATCATAAAACAAATTATGCCCTTGCCACCCAGAACTACAGAGAAACAGCAGGCTCTTCGAGGCACCGAGAGTAATGGCTGCAATATTAAAACAATGGTGGGGAGACCAGGCTCCAATCGCTGAAAGGCTGGGAGGCAGGCAGTCCCGTAATCCCCCGGGGATAATGGGTCTCCGAGACAGGGCCCTGTGATTTATTGTGCTTAATGTACTTATTTTTATTTGTTCCTTTCAACACGGCGCTCTGTCACTGAAGAGATTTGATAATGGCCCGTTTGCAGTCACTTAGACTCCGTAATAAAGCGCCGCATCTTTGGCTGTCTGGGGACCCGCAGCCTCATTGCCATTCCCCCTCCGATGTCACCTTCGCTGGTAGATGGCAGGGATCGAGATAAGGGCTTCTTTGCCGCCCTTGAGAATTCCCATCGCACCACCCGTCCTGACTCCTGCCACGGAGCCAGGCTCCACCCGGGTGGGTGGGTGGCTGGCGGTCCAGACCGGGCCGGCCCCCCTCTCTCAGCTCCTGCTACTTTGGGATAGCAGGAAGGAACCTCCTCTTCTGCCGGGGAATAGTCTATCCGTAATAATAGATCCCCGGGACTTTGTTTTCACAAACCGCCGATGAGCGTGTACCGCTTGCAGCTTTCCGGGTAAGCAAAAATTAAAGCCGAGGATGTGGGTGTGGGAGTGTTCCTAAAGAATGGGCTTGATTTCCAGGCTGCGGCGTGTGTGTGCCGATGCCGCGGACCAGCTGCGCTGAGAAGAAGGGTGTGTCTCATTCAACAGTTGCGAGTGAGTCAACCTGAGTTCTTCAGTTCAGCTTCTTGGTGGGTTTTTGGGGGGCAGGGAGCTCCTCCAAGGATGAGCCTCCTTCCTGCAAAACGGTCCCTGACCTGCTACGTAAGGCGGGGGGCCATGGCTGGGAGAGAGGCTCCGAGTCTCTCCTGATTCCCGGTTTCTCGTCTCTGAGGACCGGTTCTGCCCTCAGGTGTGGTCGGAGGGGATGGTGCTCCGCTCTGTGGCATCCACAGCCGGGCGGCCCCCAAGGCAGTGCTGGGAACACTGTCCCTTTCTCTAGGGCTCGTCTGATCACCGAGAGAGAACCGGTGAGTGTCTATTTACGGGACACTCCCACAGCCCACCGGGAAAAGAATCCTAAAAAGTGCAGAAGGAGCAGGGAAGTCGGGGGCAAACTCGGGGTGGGGATGGGGTGAGCGGTCGGCATCCCTGGACCTGGAACAAACACTGTCCCTGGGGGTGCAAACACTGTCATCGATGTGTTCTAGCGAGGCGACCGCATCCTTGAGGGCGGGGCGTGCTGCCAACGTCGCTGTGTCCGGGGACTCGGCACCCTTGACTCCCCCTCGGCCCCTCAAAAGTCTCAACAGGCTCCCGAGCCACTCTGCCCCAGGATGGGTACCCGTGGGCCTCACCGTGGTCGCGGTGCCCTGAGATCCAGCAGCTCCGCTTCTGGGAACAGAAGCGGGGCCTGGAATGGTATTCGTCCACCCGCGCTCACAGCAGCGCTGTTCACAGCAGCCAAGGTAAAAGCAGCCCCAGGTCCATCCGAGGAGGAGGAGTGGGGTCACAGAACCCCCAGGAGATTAGCATACGCAGCCCAGAGTCGGGAACACTGGATGGAGGATGTCCATAGGGCAGGAGGTTGGGCAGGAAGTAGAGAAGACCGAGGCCAAGGATGGGGGCGTGGTCCCTAGCAGCACCATAACCCCCACCCCATTTAGAGGCACACGCTGTCTGTTTGCTTCTAGCCTTAGACGGGTAGCGACCAGGCCCGTGGCACTGGCTGCCAGCAGCCCCGTTGGGCGTGACCATGCTTTCCTCTGGATTCGGTAGACCTCTGCATCTTCAGGGTGCCGACCCACTTCCTCCTCAACCCGCAGCCGAGGGATGGAGGGTTGGGATCCGCAGCCAAAGGACTAGATTGAGTGACATGATGATTTTTCCTGTCGTAGGTGCTTTGAATAAATTCCTTATGGCGACATGTTTTGAAAGCTTTTGAAAGTTGAAGCATAGAGAACCTAAGGTGGTCCCGTAGGGATGTGAAAACCCTGGCGATTTTCGCTCTATCTAAATTTGTGACTTAACTCCACCCACCGCCTCCTTTACCCCCTGCTCTATATTTTCCCGCAGCATCACCGTTTGTTCGTACGTTGTGTGATTTACTGAAAGGTATGCCGATGACGGCAGGGGTTTCCGCCTTGTACGCTGGAGGCTCTCGATCGATACTTGTGGAGCGAATGGATGGCGGCCTGTAGCTGGTGCCAGTGGGGTCCGGAGGGGGAAATGGACGAATCGAAGACCTTTGTCTTTGATGAGCTCTGGGAGGAGCTGCAGGTTTTCCTGAGCGGGAGGGATGGAGAGCTATGAGTTAATTTTATTTTATCTACCCTCTTGGAGCTTGTCTTCTTTGGCAATTAAAATGTATTTTTTTTTTTTTTTTTTTGGAGCAGTTGCCTTGTAATGGAAAAGACACTTCTGCAGGCTTTTTAGTCTTTTATGTCTTCCAAACCGAGCCCTTTCCCCTGCTGTGGCTTCAATAATGCATCATTTCATAAGTTCACGGACTTTAATGTGCTGCTGCTGAACCTCTGGTCTCAGCTCGGTAGTTAAATGAAAATTAACCGCCAGGATGGATTCAAAGCTACCTCTTCACCTTCTCCCCTTCCACCCCCGCCCTCACCCCACGTGTACAAAAGAGTGTCTCGTTGGCCTTCTTTTAGTGAGAGGTGGTGGTGTGCGTGTGCACATGGGCGCCCGGTGTGGACGGGTGTACTGATTTATTTCACAATCCGAGACCCTTGGGGAAATAACAGTGTGTACATACAAGTTTAGGGACCTGAAGCAAACTAATGTTTAATGTTACTGTTGTGTCAGATTTGGGATTTGCAACGGGCTGCTGGTCAGTGGTCATGTGTTCTGACAGAGCTCTGGAATTTACTCAACATTCATTCATTCATTCATTCATTCATTCATTCATTCAGTGCCTGAGGATTATTTTATATGTCCGAGGCACCTGGATGTTGGGTGTGAAAGGCTTTTTGCATTAACGACATTTCTCTGACTTCCTACACAAAAATCAAAGTTGTGTTTCTGCAACTCGTGAGTTTAAGCTCCACCGACTGACTGACTTTGATGTGACGGATGAGTCAGGGGGATGGCGTGCTAGTTCTGAGTCTAGGCCTTAGGAGCGGCACGTGTTGCTGCTGCTGCTTCTCCCTGCCTCTTGGCCTTTGCTGGGAGAACAGCGTGACCTTTAGCCTGTTAGACTGTTGTGCGAGGGGGAGTAGGATGAGAGACGCTTGGAGCAGAGCCGCCCAGCCAACCCAGAGGCCTTTAGCGAGAGGCCAGGCCCATGCTCCATTAGCCCAGCCTATACCTTCGGATACCTGAGCGAAAAGGAATAACCCTGCCCCGCGGCCCCGCGTTTGATGGCTTGTTATGCAGCGCTGTTGTGCAACAGATGGCGGGTACAGTGGGATGCTGGTATCAGATGTGGATCCTGTTGGACAGACGTCTTGGAGTTTGGTGATGCTGGTGGGAGGGCCAGGCCAAGATCATAAGCTCATACAGCGCAGAGAGAATGCTGGGGGCCCTGGGAAGGGACCGGAGGGGGAGCTGGAGGAGGGAGGGTCTGCTGGGGGCGTCATCAGAGCAAACCTCCTGGAGGGGGTGGCCTGGGGAACAGGTGTTTTGAGACTCTGCTGTCAAAGTTCAGGATAGAGGAGCATTGACTAGGTTTCTGAGTTTAAAATACGTGATGTTTCAAAATTGATTTCTCACCAAAGCCAATTGCATAGATGCCAATTTCCCATTACTATGCTGATGACTTTGCTTCCACTGGACCAGAAGAAGGCTCTCAAGACTGAAAGCTGTGTTGGTGTCAGTGAGCAACATCGCCCTTTGCTAAACAGCCAGTGTGGACAATGCTTATCACAAAGAATTACCCCAATACACCAAGGGCCTACCTACTAGTGCCAGGGGTGTGGCTGCCCCGTTTGTCATAGGCATGACCTCAGGTGACCTCATCACCACCTTAGGAAATAGTCATAATAGCTACTGATGGTGACCTGTGTTTGCCTGCAGTTCATCCCCTGAGACTGCACGCTTCACCAGGAGTGGGTCGTGTCTCTTCTCCTGGACACACTGTATTTCCGGCCCAGAGCTTAGTACCTTTCCCACACGGAGCGCCCAGTGAATATGGAATGAATGAGTAGATGCCCGCTCACTTCTCTCCTCCCGTCTTCCCGTCACTGGAGTCAGGTCTTCACGGGAGACCCCATTCGAGAGCAGCTGACTCAGCCAGCAGCTGGAGCCCGTCTGTCCCGCTGGCGTTTTACGCAGGTGCCTCTGTGAGGTCTCCTTCCTGCGGCCCGGCCCCTGGGGGACCCCAGCAAACACCACGGCCCAGAGCCCACCTCCCCACCTGGAATGCTCTCTGTCAGTGGTGTTGACGTGAGTGGATCGAACAGAGACCCTGTTTGAGCAGAGTCTGACTTCCCCTGGAACTTCAGAGGGGGCCGAGAAAAAAAGGCTGAAGGAAGCCATCTTGCAGAATTTCCAAATATAGATGGGTTATTCGAGCTCCAGAAATCTCCAGCTTGTGGAGTGGATGGGCTCCAGAGGATGCGCTGTCTTTTCTCTCGTTGAACAAGATGTCACGCGTGGTCCGGCGGCGTGCTGGTCGCACGCAAAAGTCGGCCCGGCCCAGGAGGGAGCGAGATTCCTGGGCCTTCGCCACGCAGTTGTCAGACAGCTACCCTGGCAAACTTGACAATTAGAATGGGAAGATGGTACAATTGAATAAGAGTCTTTTTCATTTCTATTGAATGAGGAGGCTTGAGGGGAAAGCGCGCTTAATTAAAAGGGAACCGAGGCGCTTCAGAAGGGAGCCGGGTAGGAATTTCAGAGGCAGAGGGCCCCTGCGGTTCACCGTGCCAAGTTCTACTCCAGCATCGGGGTTTTCTTTGGGGGCAAAGGGGGATGAGGCGGGGTGCTGGACGAAGCTCAAGGACAGGGTCAGGCAGACCTCCATTTAAATCGGGCGCCTGACTCAGTGTGCGACTGACGCTTAAGTCAGCTGCCGAAAACACCACCGGTTTTCTCATCCCTCCCGTGCGCGAAATGCTTTATGAGACTGTTGTGCCTAATGTGTGAGGTTGTATTTGATGGAGCTTCGTAGGTGGGAGGGGCTCGGCGAGTGTCAGCCCCTTCACCCCATCTGTGACCGGGTACTCTGTATCGCAAGCAACGTTATTCCACTTCCCCACTACACACACACCAGGTGCTCGGATTGCAAGGAAAACGGAGAGCCAGTTGAGAATGGAGCAGGGAGGGATTTTTTTTTTGTAGATTCTGGAAGATTTTGACAAAAAGGAAGGGAAGAAAAGAAGGACACCCCGCCTCTAGGAGTCTGTTTCTCAAACAGTGTTCCTTGGTGGGCTTGCAGGTGTTCTCTGAGACTTTTTGTTTAAATTAAATACTTCTCATCAAATTTAAAAAATATATATATTTTATTGATTTTAGAGAGGAAGGGAGAGGGAGGGAGAATGAGAGAGAGATAGAAACATCAATGATGAGAGAGAATCATTGATTGGCTGCCTCCTGCACACCCCACACTGGGGATTGAGCCTGCAACCCAGGCATGTGCCCTGACCGGAATCAAACCATGACCTCCTGGTTCATAGGTCAATGCTCAACCACTGAGCCGTGCCGGTCGGGCTCATTAAAAATTTTTTTAACGACATTTTGATATCATCTCAAATTAACATGACTGTCTTCTGGGTCATCGGCATGACCCCTCCTAACCAGGTCTGGCCCTGCATTAGCACCAGGGAGTCACGGCTTTGGCACCAAATGGCACCTCTGCAATTGAGGAAAGCTCAGAAGGAGGGGGCAGGTGGCCTCCTGTGTGAAGAAGGCCGGGGCTGGGGGCGCCACCCTCAGAGCAGCCTGGCTGACCAGGACAGTGGTGGTTTAGGTTCCAGAGGACTGTCCTGTGACGTTTATCTCAACTTGTACCGATGTTGAATTTTTTAAAAAAGGAACCGTGTAGGTTTGTTTTGCTCTCAAGGTTGTTGTTGAGCCAGGAGTCCGGGCCACGTGCCCTCAGGTGATGCTCATGGGCTCTTTGCCAGGAATTCGGTTTTCCTCCCCCCTCGCTCCTCCTGGGTAAATCCTGCTCTGGCTTCACTCAACGTATTGACCACTTCCTCAGCCTTCGCTCAACACCTTGCCCAGGTGAAAATTGACCTGTGTTTTTGAAGATTTTTAAGGCACTTTTCCCAGCTGACTTGGACAGCTTCTGTGGGATGTTTTGGTTAATTTCTTTCTTTGGTTAATCGCTGGACCTGAAGCTTCTCATCCCCTTACTCTGCGGTGATTAGCACAGTGCCTGGCGCTTCCCACGCAGTAAATATTTGTTATTTATTAATTATTATTTTTTTTTAGAAAGCATTTTTTATTTTTATTATATTTTTGTCTTCACCCTAGGATATTTTTCCATTGATTTTTAGAGAGAGGGAGAGACAGAGAAACATTGATGTGAAAGAATTGGCTGCCTCACAACCAAGGCAACATGCCCTTGACCGGAATAAAACCCGGGACCCTTCAGTCCGAGGGCCCGGCGCTTTATCCACTGAGCCAAACCGGCTAGGGCTAACTATTTGTTATTTAAATAATTTTTTATTTTATTGTTTAAATAACATTGGAATAAATACTAAGCTAAAACTCGGGTTCTTGCCAACTTCTGTTCTAGACCTGTGGCCCTGGTTACTCAAGTTCAAGTTGTGTCAGAGGAATTGACGGAAGGGGGACAGGACAGCCCTGCTCTGAGGGGACGGGAAGCAGGAAGTCGGCATGTATTGGTTCCAGGTGTCCTCGCTGAGCACCTGGGGCCAGGGCTGCCCTGGGCCAGGATCCCAGCCTACCACTCGCCTTGGCCATTTGCTTGCCTGAGATGCTGATGGGAGGACCAATTTAGGGCCACCGTTTCGTTTCTGGGTTTGGTGTCTCCTGAAAGATCCTTGTGAAGGCGGCATTCCTGTCTTCTTAAGGTTTGGAGAGACTGGGGCTGGAGCGGAAGGTGAGCAGGAGGTTGTAGCTCAGGTGCAACCACACCCACCAATGAGGGAAGCTGAGCTGCTTACATCTGAAGCTCAGTCTCCTAATGGGCATTGCTCACTGGATTTTATCATCCTTTGTCTTAAGAGCCATTCACAGGTCACAAAGCACGGATAACAGGCCCTTTATTGCTCTGTCAATATCACAGGCCCTTCCCGCAGCCCTGTGTTGTCAATGTGAGGCGCACCATCCCCTTTTGCAGATGAAGAACAGAACAAGGCTTAGAGGGCATTGATTTGAACTTGGGGCTTAGGACTTCCGTCTTGTTACCTCCCGGTCACGGTCACTTGGCCATCTAAAGGAAGGGTGTCTGCCTCCCGCTGGGCTCCTGGGCGCAAGTCTCAGAGGGGTCGCCGAGGATACCAGCTTGCAATCCAGTGGCTCAGTAGCAACTTAATTGTATTTCCAGCAACTTAAAAAGAGATAGATTCTGGCCCGACTGGCGTGGCTCAGTAGTTGAGCGTCGACCTTATGAACCAGGAGGTCGAGGTTTGATTCCCGGTCAGGCTCGATCCCTGGTGGAGGGCGTGCAGGAGGCAGCTGATCAATGATTAATGATTCTCTCTCATCACTCATGTTTCTATCTCTCCCCTTCCTCTCTGAGATCAATAAAAATATATTTTAAAAAAGGGGAGGGGGGATGGTTCTGCTTGGGTCTGTGGAAGGCACCGTGGCCTGTGAAATACGACCCTGGTGCCAAACAGAACTGGGTTTGAGCGCAAACTCTGTCCCTTTCCAGCTGGAGTGAATTACTTCTCACCGTCCGAGCCTCGGTTTCCACCTGGGTAAAGGACTTAGGGCATTAGCATAAAAGGGGGTATCGCGTGAACACGGCCTCGCTCTGCTCTCACACCCGTTCCAGTGAATATTCTTCGTCCCCAGGTTCTCACTGCCCTTCTATTAACCGGATTCTTTTCGGTGGTGGGAAGCCTCATGAAGGCTCGAGCTGTAGGTACTGCCACGGGCTCGTGTTTGGGGGGTGGGGGAGGGAGGCTGCCTTCATGCTTGGCAGGCGCTGGAGAAGCCGCAGGGAGCTCAGGCTTCGGAGCGGAGCAGGGGGTGGGCCTGAGCAGTCGGGAAACCTAGAGGTGCCCCTGTCATTGTCCCCTGGAGACGAGCGGCCGCTTCGCTGAGACGTTGGTTGGCGGGAGATGGGCGGCCTCCCTTCCCTGGGCGGGCGGATTAAAGGCAGGGTTGCCAGCCCTCGGCCGGCCTTGTGAGTGGTGACCTCCAGAATCTGGCGGCTCTGCGGGGTGGTGGCATCTAGCCTTTCAGGGCCTCCCCCATATGGCCCGGCCTGGTCTCCCGCGGATTTATTCCGTGCTTCATCGTGACGCTCCAGCCAAACTCAACAGTTGCTCGGATGTGGCAGGTGCTTTCCCACGCCGGGCCCTTCGCTTGGGCTGGCACCGTGGTTGGTGCTGCCAGAGAAATGCGGGGCGTGATAAGTTGGCAGCTTCCCCCGGGCTGACTCACCCTGAACCGAGGCTGTGTGGGGGGACCACTCTCGTCAGTGCCATCTGAGGAAGGCGGTGACCCGGGATGATCTTTGCAAATAGACAAGTGCCTTACCCTAAGACCATGGTCGGCAGACTGCGGCTCGTGAGCCACAGGCGGCTCGTTGGCCCCTTGAGTGTGGCTCTTCCACAAAATACCACGGCCTGGGCGAGTCTATTTTGAAGAAGTGGCGTTAGAAGAAGTTTAAGTTTAAAAAATTTGGCTCTCAAAAGAAATTTCAATCGTTGTACTGTTGATATTTGGCCCTGTGGACGAATGAGTTTGCCGACCACCGCCCTAAGGTGTTCCCAGCGGCCTGAGGGTCGGCTCAGAAGGACCAGCAAATGGAGGGAAGCAGGGCTGTGAGGTCCCCACTGTGTGGCTCCGCTCTGCCCTCATGGAGCCTGCGCTGTAGTCGAGGATGAGCTGGTGTTTGGTGTGGTGAGCAGAGACCACCCTATGTTGAACCTGCATTCAGATCTTCTTTTTTTTTTTTTAATCGTCATGCAAATATTTATTGAGCATGACTACATATGTGAGGCTCAGCTCTGAGGGCAGAGGGTCTGTTAATAAACCCAGTGGTAAAAGTCTCTGTCTTCAGAGACCTTGTGTTCTAGTTGAGGGAGACAGACTAAGAAACAAAGAAACTAACACATACCGAGTCTCTTGTGGAATCACAAGTACCATGGAGTGCAAGAAAGTACAGGTGGGAGGGAGGAAGGGAAGTTGGGGATGAGTGGGGAGGTAGAGTTTGCCGGTTTAGCTTGGTCAGGGAGGGTTTCTCAGAAGAGGTGGTTTGCACAAACACTTGAAAACATGAGTCGTGGGGATATCTGGGGAAAGAGCCGAGGCTGAGGTCAGTGCAAAGGCCCTGGGGCCATCTCTCAGTTGCTAATTGAGAGACTCAAGAAGGGTTAGTGGCTAGAAGGGAGGAAACAGAACGGGGATGGGGTCAGTGAGAAATGGAGGTCCCGTTGTTCAGGGTCTGGTGGGCAGGCTGGGGGCCATTGGAGGAGGGGCATGAACCCACTCATTTATCAGGGTCACAGGGCCACAGCTCCGAGGGGCATTTTCCTCACTCAGCCCGGCCCTGGAGGCTTATGCGTGGCCCCTTCCATCATCTCACAGGAAAGGGTCTTAAGCTGCTAAGACATTAAGATAACAGCCACCTCCCGCGGCACCCGCCCCTCCCGTGCTGGCTGCCAGGGAGATCTTTAGAGATGCTCTGACCCGACCTTCTTGTGTTAATGATTAGAAACGGGGGCCCAAAGTAACGAGTTTTCCCATTTGCAACATAACTCATCCAGCCTTCGTGTCATGCCTCACGGCCCCTGTGGATTTGTGAAGAGGCCGGGGTGATTTGTGGTCCGATGTGAGGAAGATTGGATTATGGAGCGATAAATTAAACGAGTGCTCCATCAGCCTGCTGAAATCTCCATAATTTTGGGCCCTTGGAGTTCAAGGTAATATTAACAAAGAAAGTAGAAGAACAAGGGGAGAAAATTAACATTTCTGCTCAGTTACGCGCCCCTGTTGTTGCAAGATGGGATCCTGGGAGCTCACTGGACAGGCTTAGCGAGGTAATTAAGTGCATTTCATTGCTCTGTGGGATGTATGGAACTTTTACTTGCAAAGCGCATTAGTTACCATCTTTAGTTATTTTCTGTGACAAAGGTCAGCCTTGCTGTTCTGGCATCACTTGCTTGCCTGGGTGAAGGGCATCTCTGGTGTTTTTTCTAAGCTTTAACAGCGCCCCCTGCTGGAGGTCCCCTGGTGGGCTGTGCTTCCGTCACCAGCCCCCTTTATGACTGCTGGGGGTGGAGGTGGTAGCCACTTGGCAGGACATGGATGGATGTTAGATGGGCTTTAGCCACAGGCGTTTCATTTGCACCAGGTCACTGTCCTCCCTCATGAAGCAGACGGACAGGCAGGCCTGCTGGTGCGGGGAGGGTGTGAGCAGCCTCACCCACATGTGTTGTGGGAGGTGTTGCTGCTGCTGCTGCTGCTGCTGCCGGTGGTGGTGGTGCCGGTGCCCCGAGGGCAAGGAGGGGGGCTTGTGCTGCACCAGCCTGGTGTCCTGGAGAAGGAGCCTGGATGTCAGTGTTGACACGGTCACACACGGGAAGGGAAGGGGCCACCGCTTCAGGTTTGCTACTTCCTGAGCTTCTCCCTGTAAGCTCATTCCCCTGACCCTCACGCTTAACCTCGGCAAATTAGATGCGTCTTTCCCAAATTGGGATCTGGGGGGCTGCAGTCTGTATGCTGATTCGACAGCACTTTAAAAGTGTGTGTGTGGGGGGGTTATACCTAGATGATACACTAAAAACAAACAAACACAAAGAACTTTGCCATGTTTCTTTGCAGTGATCTTTTGCAATTCAAACGTGTTTTCATAAGCGAAGGCATGTGCTTTGTAACCAGCGTCCTGGCCCCCGTCCCTTTGGAGGGGCTCAGTTTATTACCCGCTTGCTTATGGTCCTAATTGTTTTGCCTTTTATGTCTCAATTCCTGCCAGGGCTCGGATCAGCATTTCCCACCTGCTCATTCCAGGAGCTGCCTGTGACCTTGCCTGGCAGCTCAGCATGGGGACCCAGGCGGCGGGGGTGGGGGGTGAGGGGGGGGCGGGCTCCTCGGCCCCAGGCAGGCTGCGAGCAGTTCTGCTCCGTCAGCAGGACAGTAAGCCTTGTCTTGTGCACGGAACTCCTTTCCCAGCCGCAGGGGGCTCGTCACGGTGCCTTTGGAGGCCTGGTACCTGCTGGGCGAGGCATCTGGAATGCTCCAGATGGGAGCCCTACCGGGAATGTCATTGCGAGCTGGCCGTGGCATCTTTATTGAACCCGTAAACAAACAAACAACAAACAAACGTGCTTATAAAGTAGAAGGGGCCAGTTTGGAAGGAGAACGCTTATTCTCTGCAATCAGGAGCCTGACAAATATATCAACATATAAAATAAAACCTTTCTCTTTTCTCCTCTCCCTTTGCTTCTGTGCTTACTGCCTATGTTGTAAGTAGAATAGGCAGAGGGAACAAAAGTTTTCCCAGAAATTTTCCAGAATTTGGAAGCAAGATCTAGCCGAGGGCTCAGAGGAAAATACCTTCACCGGCTCTGTCTCGAAGGTTTGCTAAAGCTTTTGCAGAGGAAAGGAAACTTCCATCGCCTGGGGCAGCTCCCTCTTGCTGGAGAGGCCAGACTGTGGCTGGCAGGTGTTGGGAGGGTGAGCCAGGCCTCCAGGAAGAGGCTGGGGTGTGATCCTCAGGTCCTGGGTAGCGGGGACCAGGCGTGACGTGGGCAGTGAGAAGAAGCAGGTCTGCATCTTAGCTCTGTTGTCTAGCTCGGTGACCCTGGGCAAGGCTGTAGGCTGTTTCTCACCTGAGCCTCAGTTTCCTTATCTGAAAGCTGGCCTTGTACAGTGATCGCAGGACCTCGAGGGGCTCCAAGGAGGAAGTACAACAAAGTTCACTCGCACACCCATCTGCTGCGCAGACGCTGTGCGTGGCTCAGATTTCGGTCAAGACTCCTCTTCCATCTGCTCTGACGTAGGCCCAAATATTCCGAGGAACGTGGCAGTTGTTCAGGGTCCAAAAAGGCTGTGAGGTTCTGTCTTTTGCTTCCGCTTGAACCTGCCTTTCTGGCACTCCAGAAATGCTCTCCTGTTAGCTTGGTTTGGCACAATTTGGAGTGCTTGATTAACCCCGCAATTAATAAAAGTGGAGAGGTGACAATTGGTGTTACCAAGCTGCAGTCGAAAGCAATGCACTTGGCCTCTCTCCATGCAAACAGATTGGCGGAGAAGCCGCCGTGGGGAGGAACATCGGGACGCAGAGAAGGGAAGCTGGTTGGGAAAAGGTACTCAGAACAAAAGCCAGGGTGTCGAGAAGGGTTGGTTGGTTGGTTGGTTATTTCATTCAACCAACAGATATTTTTTTTTTAGTGCTTCCTACGTGCCGGATACTGGGCCAGAAACTGGAGACACATATACGGACAAGTCATAGTTCTCCTGTGAAGAGGCCAGACTGGGGGTGGAGGTAACAGACACATAAGCAGTGCATTGAACCTTTTGTGGTGGGTGCAGGAGAGATGGTGTTTCAAGTTCATGGGTGATGAGAAGAGAGGGAGCAGTACTGGCTTTACGGAAAGGGTGGTGCGAGCCAGACCTTGCAGGTGGACCAGGGTATTTCAGCACACGGGACACAGGAACCAGGGCGGAGGCCACATACTCCTGAGTGATGGGGCAAATCACGGAGCCTTTCTGGGAGTTGATTTTCTCATCTGTGAAATTGGTACTAAAACAGTCCATGTCCCAATGGGTAGTGGGAAGATTCCTTCTTAGATCATGTGAGGCACAGTGTGCTTGGCTCATGGTGACCCCTCCTGTAGCAATTAGATGTCATACATCATGATCTCTGCAAAAGGTCACCCACACCCTGTGTATGCCATGTCTCCCCTCAAGGTATCAAACAGTCTTACCCTTTAAAACGCAGCCACCCATTGGTGATCCTGGTGGCAAGTAATCGAATGTCTGTTCTTCATTCTTTCCTGGGGTGAAGGCATGGAGAGGAATAGATTCAGCAATATGGGTGAGTTAGTGTGTCCAGTACTGGGGAGAACTCAGCCTCTCTTTACAGCTGGAGTCAAGATTCTGGCTCCACCCTTTGTTGGTCACATGACTTTAGGCAAGTCACTTCCATCACTCCCAGTTCCTGCATCCGTGGAATTTTGTCCAGAATGTATTATGTGTCAAGGTGAAACATTTATCTTAAGAACTGGGATGACGATGCTTGGAAGGGGGCGGGGGAGCTACCTTTGTAGGAAAAGACCTCGATGAGCTGCTCTCCTGACTTCTGACCTGTAGACTGACTGCCTTCGTGTGCCTTCACTTTCCAGCAAGTCCCAACGATTGGGGTTTTGGGGGCCCAGCTGTTTCAGTGCTGCATCCCTGATGGTCTCCGGGGTTGGGGTTCTGTCTACCTTGGTTCTTGTGTCCATGGCACCGATGAGAAACAGGCTCATAGAAGTCGTGCAACTTGCCCAGGTCTCATGGCTTGAGAATGGATGAGTGGTTCACACCAGAGCTGTGGTGCTCCTTGGCAGCGCACATATTTTCTTCCGTGACCTTTTGTCTAAAATCCCAAGGTTGAGGTTGATTGCTGGACTGAGCAATATCTGGGGGTGCTGCTATGATGCTGCGGAGGAGGGACCAGCCATCCCACCTCAGAGTCCAGTTGCGGGATGTATCCTCAGGCACCTCCCAAGCCCAGGGGGACGGACGGCCACACCCGAGCTGCTGGTGATGTGGCTGCCAGAGCCCATCCAGATGGAGCTGCAGGAGGCTCAGTACTCGGGCAGGCAGGGTCCTCATTGCCCTCTGACCCCACCTCCGCTTGCTGCTGACAAGTATGCTCGGGCTCTGGCAAAGGATGTTCTCAATTAAATAGAGTCAACCAGCTCACTTCCCCCAGAGTGAGAACCCAGATGCTGCCAGGTGTGAGCTACCTTCACCGTCTAACGCCGGTGGTCTTGATCCGGCATTTAGAAGGGTTCAGCAGTCTGGAGAAGGCGCTGTGCGTAAATTAATCAAGAGTCCAGAGATGAAACATAATTTTGGAAGGCATTATAGGGAGTCAGAGAAGACTTAGCTAAAGGAACTAAGTTCTTCTTGTCTCAGGACCCCTTGCTATTTATTAACACAAATTGTCCTAAGGCAAGGTGGAGATAACACACATCAAAGGGTAGGGTTTCATACAGAATCCATTGTCAGATTATTAGGTTTTGGAAAAACTGCCTTCGGCTGTTCAGGTGTTTGGCCAGTAGGAGGCAATAACATGTAGAATAAGATGCCCTGAGCTATCTGGCAGCAAACAATCATCCTTTTCAGGTTTGGGGAAATGCCTTTAGCCATTCCCAACTGGTGATAACATATGTGACTCAGCCCTTGTTGAGTCCCCAAGTTCCATCAACCTTTCGATGAAACTCTTGCAATTCTCCTGCTCTGGGGCCTGGCTGGGCCACTGCCTGGGAGCACTTTGGATGTTGGCACAGTCAATGCTCAGTGGATGAAGCTGGAGTGAC
Organism: Cnephaeus nilssonii; assembly: GCF_951640355.1. Lineage (NCBI taxonomy): Eukaryota > Metazoa > Chordata > Mammalia > Chiroptera > Vespertilionidae > Cnephaeus > Cnephaeus nilssonii. The sequence continues at coordinate 9,311,715 of NC_137077.1, forward strand.
AGGTGGGCAGGGCTGTCCCTGCCCAGCCTGGGGCCGCTTGGAAGTGTGTGGAGGTGGGCATGTGGATCTCAGGCTTTGCTCTCTCTGTGGCATGGTCCTCTGCTCCCACCATTCCTCAGTCAAGTGGGACAGGTGGTGGCTGTCATTCTGCAGTTGGCCCTGGCCACAGAGAGATTTGCCTACTGTTCTGGAATGGAGATACCCCCAGCCTCCTTGGCTCAGAGAATGCCGCTTGACCCACAAGGCTCCACGCAGGCCGTTCCTCAGCCTGGCTCTCTCTCCAGTATGAGGGAAGTAGACAGCAGGCAGAGAGATAAGCTATTACACTGGGTTCAGTGCCCCTACCCTGGACTGAAATTTAATTCCAAAAGGCAAAAGAAAATCGCCCTTCTGGGCAGAGGTTCTTATAAAAATAAAGCCAACATGATAATAGTGCTGGCAAATGCATTGCTGAACAGTTTTACTCTTTGCTGGCCACCGGGCCTGGCATCATAGATCACAAGGTATAACTCCGGAGCTAGGGTGTCTAGGGGTGAATCCAGCATTCTCGGCCCAGCTGTGTGACCTTGGGCCAGTTACTCAATGTCTCTGTGCATCTGTAAAACAAACAGATCACAACAGCCACTGCCTCTTAGCGTTGCGTTAATGTAAAGCACTCAGATGGCTGTCTGGTGTGTTGAAGTCCCAGTAAACATTCAGATGATGATGATGATGATGATGATGATGATGATGATGATGATGGACGTGGAGTCCACTGCGGGCTCTGAGCAATCTGGTGTGTGCGAGATAGGTTAGTATTCCTAGTTTACAAACAAGGAAACGGAGGCGCGCCCAGGGTCAGTTCCTGGCCCACCGTTTCACACCAGTAAGTAGCTGAGGTGGACCTTGAACCAGAGCTGCCCTACTATTGGCTTACCCAGGATGTCCCCCCTAAGGATTAAACTTATTTCAGAGAAAGCACCACCTCAGTAAAGCATCAAACAGTCTGTCAAATTACAGCAGGAAGGTTAGGGAGAGGTGGGGAAGATAGGAGATCAACCAAAGGACTTGTATGCATGCATATAAACATAACCAATGGATGCAAAACTCTGGGGGGTGAGGGCATATATGGGAGTGGGGGGGGGGCAATGGTAAGATATGTACACATATAATACCTTAATAAAAAAAAATTGGAAAAAAAAAGCACCGCCTCTCACACACACAGTCATTCCAGTGCAAACAGGATGGACTTATTTATTTGATTTTCCGTTTAAAGTAGTAATGACCGTAGCTAGTGTTTATTGAGTGAACTGCCCCGCATCTGTTGCTGTGTTTCCTTTGTCTTGGCCGTGTCCCGAGACCTTCGTGGAAGAACGTTGAGGTGCGATCACAGTGGAGGTATGTCCCCTCTCGTCACGGCTGACGTGCTCCTGAAAGACCCGTGGGTGAGTGAGGATGGCGGCAGTGGAGACCCACTCTGACCTCTGCTCCCGTGTCCTTGATGGGACGTGTGCCCGCGGCCCCCGCTGCTGTGCCCTTCTGACCTTTAGCCCCCTTTATGGCTTATCCGCAGGATCCTTGCAAAGGTTTTGGTTTTGACAGAGGTAGCACCGTCTGAGGGACTAATGTACCACTTTTTCATTTAAGTTCTCTGAGTGGAGGCAGGAAAATAGAGGACCAGTGAGGCAGGAAGGAGGAGGGAGAGAGAAAAAAGGAGGGTGGGGAGGGGGAATGTCAGGGTGGGGGTGAGAGGGCAAGGAGATGGGGCAGCGGCGGAGGAGGGAGAGGTGAAACTGGGGACTTGCACTGGGATGTTTGTGCTGTGAGAAGGGCAGGCAGGCCTGGAGTGGGAGGCAGACCCCAGCCTGGAGGGAGGGTTGGAGGAGAAATGCGAGATGCAGGCAGCAGGAGGGCATGCGGGTATGAACAGGGGTCCTGCAGGCTTTAGCGCCAGGCTTGATTATGGGCACCTGATGAGCGCCCCGGCCTGGCCAGCTGAGGCCCACTGTCAGCCTCACAGCTGACCCCTGGCAGAGCTCACAGCCTCCTGATCCAGTGCTTCTGGGCTGAGCCACATCACCTGTCCAGGTGTTGGTGGGGGTTGGGGGGCGGAGGGAGACAGCTCGCTGACCCCATCGGCTCAGTGGTTTGCATGGGGCGACTGTGGTCAGGCCCCAGAGCTTCCCGGGGACGCCCGGCCGCCAGTGCTGAGCGGGGAGGGCGAGGTCCCCACTGGACACTGTTCAGAAGAGACCACACCAGCTCCTCGGTGTAGGCTCATCAGTCCGGGCACAGCTCGAGCTAATCAAGGCGTCCTCCGTCGGGCACTGCTCGTGCCAAGGGGGTTAAAAAAAGAACCACGTCCTCACGCCCGATCCAAGGGCTGTTTGTGGGCAGTGCAGAAATAATAAACGCAAACACAGGCCAGCCTTTTCAGCAGCGAGGTGGTGCGCCCAGCGGGGCCAGATCCCGCCAGCTCCAAGTCGGCCTGGCGGTGCGGGGAGGCGGCCGCTTCCACCCCGTCCTCCAGGGCCACCCCCTTACCGGGCAGAGGTGAGTGGGCACATTTTCTTGTCAACAGATCCGGTTTTCATGTAAAAGGCTTGCATGTCTGTGTTCTCAGCTGGGTCAGTCCTGCGAGTCTTTACCAGGGCCCCCCCCCCCCACCACCACCCCGCTCTCCCCAGGAGGACCAGCGCCCACCGTGAGCCCGACTGGCCTCACACTGCCTGGCACTCAGCGTCTGGCCCATCGTCGTACACACGGGAACTTGCTTCACAGACGTGGCAATCGGGTCCAGGGACTGAGGGACTTGCTCAGAGGGTGTACGACAGCTTCGGTGACGGTGACGGTGATGGTGACGGAGAAGGCCAGCTGCTCTCTGCCCAGGCCCCGTGATAAATTCTGGGATGGTGAAGACGGTGTTAGTAACCACACGGCTGACATTTATTGGGTGTCTTCTCTGTGACACACAGGGTTGCACTTGACCTGGGAAGGACTGTGTAGGCAGACCTGTCGTCCCTTTTACAGGGTGAGTGACAGAGGAAGGGTCACGTCAGAGCTGCATTCTTTCCACCGGGCCACACGCCGCCCAGTGACAGGGCCAGCTTGCTGCGTGTGGAGTGACCCTGTGCGAGGTGAATGGCTGGCGGGAAGGTGGGTGCCAGGACACCTCTGTTCTAGATCCTTCTTCCTTGGCTTCCAGCCCTCCTTGCCCTGTCTACCCTGCCCCCATCCCTTTCCCAGTGTTGTTTTCTCCTCATTCATTGACTTTAGAAATAGTCTATTTCCGTATCAACAAATAAGGGAGAGTTTAGCTGAGTTAACACTAATAACCAGTGACTAAGTTACCTATTAATTTTAGTGTTGCAAGGCTCTGGCCCTGAAAACATTTTTGCTTCAGGTGAATAATGAGCTCTATTCCCTTCATTCTGAGTGATTAGTTATGCAAATTGAATATGGTTGAAGATCCTGTACGTCACCAGTGTGGTTCCTCGTATCTCAGGGAAAAGTTGCAGAGAGAAAGAAACGAGGGAGGAAAGAAGGAGCTGTGTGAGTGTGTCTGTATGTGTGTATGTGTGTGCAGGGGTGGGGTTTGGCTTAGCCTTCAAATGAGAATGGACTTGAACTTGAAGATGCAGTTCAGATGTCCCCTGCTCTGGGCAGACCTGGGTACCTGTCCTCTCCTCCAAGGGCACCCCCGTTCTGACCTCAGTGGTAGAACGTAATGGCCGGGATATATGGCAGCTTGGCCAGGTCCATGCCCTTCCTGGGCTGGGGCTCTCTCTTTTGTCCTCCCGTTCCCTGGCAGAGTGCTGGCACGTAGTAGGTGCTCATTCAGTGTTTACTGGAATGACTTAATACACGAAAGCTTTGTGAGAGGGGGAGCTTGCTGTCACTCTGCGTGCTGAGTGCTCAAAGTAGCCCCGTTACTCCTGTCGTGATTTCCATTGCCCGTATGGACCTGGGTCCGTTTTAACTGCTAAAATGAACTAATTTGAATTTAGTTTGAGCTAATGGGATGTATGCGAGTCACTGCCCATTTAATTAATTGGTTTGTGTCATCAGATAAGCATTTTAAGGGCTGCTAAGTGCAGCGCATTCTATTTGGCAGTTGGAGTACAAAGTTGAGAGAGAAGCGAAGGATGTGGGCTTTGAAACCAGACCACCGGAGTTCCAGCGGCTTCAGGCTTTAGCTGGTTGTAGCTGGTAAGAGCGCAGATTCTGGACCCGAGTTTGGATCCTGGCTTCCATCACTTACAAGCTGTGTGACTTGAGGCAAATTATGTAACCTTTCTGTGCCTCACTTTCTTCTTCTTTAAAATGGGATAGCTTCATGGGGTTGTTGGGGGTTAGAGTCTTTGTGGGATTAAACGGGTTAATGTATGGAAAGCACTTAGTAGCATGTTGATATTTGTTACTGCTGTTGTGTGCTGCTAATTAAACTTGATGCCCTCCTGTGTCAAACCTGACGGATTCGGTACCTAAGTCTTCATAGAATTGTGATTCAGATTGTATTAGTTTCTGGTGACTGCCGTAAGGAAATACCATAGATTGGATGGCTCAAAAGAAGAGGAATTTGTTGTCTCACAGGTCTGAAGTCCAGAAGGCTGGAATCAAGGTGTATCAGCAGGGCTTTGTGCCTTGTGACCTGTGGGGGAATCCTTGCCTCTTCTTAGCCTCGTGTTTGCCCACAGTCGTCGGTGTCCCTTGGCTTGTAGACGAATCACGCCAATCCTCTGTCACCATATGGTATTGTCTCTGTGTGTCTGTCTTCACGTGGCCATCTTCTTCTTCTTTTTTAAATCCTCATCTGAGCTTATTTTTTTCATTGATTTTATGTGGTTTTTTTTTAAGAGAGTGGAAGGGAGGGAGGTAGAGAGAGAATGGGAGAGAGAGAGAGAGCGAGCGAGAGAAACATTGATGTGGGAGAGACACATTGATCAGTTGCCTCCTACATGTGCCCCAACTGGGGCCCAGGATCAAACCTGCAACCCAGGTATATGCCCTTGACTGGGGATCAAACCCGTGACCCTTCTGTGTGCAGATCAACACCCTAACCAGTGAACTACACAGGCCAGAGTGACATGGCCATCTTCTTATAAGGGCACCAGTCATACTGGATCAAGGGCCCAACCTCCTCCAGTATGACCTCATCTTAATTATATCTGCAGTGACTCTTTCCAAATAAGGTCACATTCTGAGTAACTAGGCGTTGGGACTTCATCATGTCTTTTTTAGGAGGATGGAATGAGAGATTCCGGGAGAAACCAGGAGCCAAGGACAAAGCGGTAAACATTAGCTGTGCCTGTGGTACTGTTACTTGTCATCGTTCTCACTGGGACTGCCCTTTGCTGGGTGGTTCTCTGGACATCTTTGAACCTCATGTTTGTTTGTTTTTTCATAATTTTTTTTTATTGTCTGAAGTTCTACATAGGTCTCCTTTTTCCCCAATTGACACCCCCCTCCCAGCCATTCCCACCCCGAGCAAGCCCCCACCTCCCCAGTGTCTGTGTCCATTGGATATGCTAATATGCATGCATACAAGTCCTTTGATTGCGCTCTAACCCTCCCTCTCCTGCCATTTGTCTCTGGATCTATTCTTGTTCATCAAATTATGTTGATCATTATATGCCACATATGAGTGAGATCATGTGATATTTATCTTTCTCTGACTGGCTGATTTCGCTTAGCATAATGCTCTCCAGTTCCATCCATGCTATTGCAAATGGTAAAAGTTCCTTCTTCTTTATAGCAGCTCATGTTTTAATTGTGTATTAAAATGGGAGGTTTCCCCATATCAACTGTGAATGGTGTGGCCCATCTCACAGCTTCTTAACCTTCCCGGTGTGCAGTCTCTGAAACGGGAGGAAGCAGGACCACCTCCCGGAGGGACCCCCTCCCAGGATGAAGTGAGGGTGAATGTGGACTGCAGGCTCAGACCTGATGCTTCTCATGCTGGTGCTTCATAGCTCAGCGGGACACGCCCCCCACACTGCCGGTGCACAGACCTGAAAAGTCTCCTCATTGCCCTCCCACGGGGTCAGCAGGCTCAGAGGCACGTCCAGACCTGAGCCAGCCTGGATTTCCCAGGCCCCTGTTGCTTTACAGTCAGAATGGAAAAACAACAATAACCTTTTTTTTTTTTTTTACTCCACTTGGGAGCTGAACAGATTTGCCGCGGAGACGTGTAGATATCTATGGAAACAGTCCTAATTTTAGCCTCGCCACACTTAATGCCAACTTGGAGAGTGCAGTATTGGGTCAGGGCCCAGGGAATGGGGAAGGTGAGCTGGCCGTAGGGGTCAGAACAAGCACGGGGTAGCCAATGGGAGGGTGTCGTCCAAATCTAAGCAGTTGGCTTAACTCTGAAGGGGCTGGAGAGATGAGCACGGATCAACAGCCAGCGAGTGTTTTGAACGAGGGGATCTCCCTCACCTCCCCCTCTCGCTCTCTCCGTCTGAATCATGTTCATTTGCCAGCCCAGTTCTCGACCTTTATTTCCACTTCCTCACCTGTGGAATCCGCCACTCCCGCCCTGCGTTTCCATCATCTTTACAATTCTGTTGGAGCACGTAAGCAGCTCATTTAGTTTTGAGGTTAATCCACGTCCCCCATTTGTTTCTGAGCCCCTCAAGGTCAGCCACAGCCACTGTTGAGTCTGTAAGCAGAGTTGCCATGGAGCAGCCGTGCAGAAAATGAGCAACCAGTGGCATTGGACATGATTGGTGATGTTCGGTGGACCAGACCAGGGCCTGGGCAGCTACTAGAAAGGGATATTAAATGACTCTCAGAAAGTCTACAGAAACACTTTTGATGGGAAGAATCTACTTGGGTGGGAATGGAAATTGCCTTAATTTGTTAAGGACGTGCTGGGGAGGCCACAGGCAAGAGGAGGCCGTGGCTGGTATGGTGGGAAGAAACAGATGGAGGTCATTTCAGGTAACGTAGGAGGGTCACTTCCATCATGGCAACCCCGTCCTGCTGGCTAGGCCAGCTCCTAGCAGAAATCCTTGCAGAATATCAAACACAGGACGAACCTTAGACGTTATCTAGTCCTCTGTGTTTTTAAGCGCCGAATTCAAGACAAGCATTTTTGCATGAATACTTGCTGATTTATTTTAATGTGCATATATAAGCCATATGGAACTAGCCTCCCAGACCTGTCATTTCTCAGGTGTTACCACTTAGGGTGTGGCAGGTCATGGTAGGTCTCTCTTGTAGACCTTGAGGATTGCAGGGTGGTGTTCCCATTGATTGACTGCCTCCTGCACGCTCCCTACTGGGGATCGAGCCGCAACCCAGGCAAGTGCCCTGACTGGGAATTGAACGGTCACCTCTTGGTTCCTGGGTCTATGCTCAGCTACTGAGCCACACCGGCCGGGCTCTGGTATGAATTTTTATACTGAATTTCCCCTATGCCTTGTATTCTTTTCAGCAGGGTGGAAAGCAACATGGTTTGGTAACATTGGAAAGGTTGTTTGCAAGGGATTGCCGGGTGGCCGGTAGGGATCTATTTCAGCCCCCTTCTGTGAATGATGCAAAGGTCGACCAGATGGCCGTTAATGAGAGCATTTGGGGCTGAACCCCATCTCTTCCTCCTGTCTACCCATCTTGACATACTAGATAGAATGCAAACTCGTTCCTACCGAACACTTGGGCACTTGAAGTTATCTCATTTAATTCCACTAACATCGTTGTGCAGTAAACACTCTCTTTACTACACAGCAAGGGGAGCCCGACACTGCAGGACTGAAATAACCTGCCGAGGCCTTTCCTGCTGGTGAGAGGGAGGCCCAGAGATTCAACATTGCCTCTCCCACGGCACTGAACTGTGTCAGGAGCTGCAAACCCATCAAAATGAGCTTTGAGGTTTTGGAAACAAACACACTCGGAGACATGGTGCCATTTGCCTCCACCTGGGAAGGTTGTACCCCATGACTAGTACAACCAGGACCAGAGAGCAGGTTGCTCAGGCCAGCGGGCGGGTCTGAGGCCTGGGCAGGTGTGTCCTGGATGGGGCATGCCTCCATCTTGGGTGGCTCTCTTTGTCCAGGACCAGCGGAAGGCTGTTTGCCAGGTGGGCGAGGGGAGTGCTGGCCTCCCCATGGGCTCGGTTCTCTCTGGGTGCTGCAGAGGGAGTGAGCAGCCCCAGCTGACAGGGTGAGTCAGAGCGGAGCCCAGAATAGAAGCCGGAGGGCATGTATGTGAATGCCGTCTCTATCCCAGTCCTTCTGGTTGGAGATGATTAAGCGTTTATGCATAACACTGTGTGCAGACTGCGTTAGGATCATTTATTAGTGTCGCCAGGCAACTGCTTTCTGCGTTAGCCACACCCACCATAGAGTAATTAACTGGATCACCCTGGGCCCAGTTCACTGTGCATTAGCAAGTGTCCTCCCAACTTTCATTCGTTCATTTGTTCATTCGAGCGCTTTTATTAGGCACCTGTTTGACACAGCTTCATATTGAGCAGCATTTCCTTTTCATTGCTGGGCCTACTAAATAGGTGGTAAAAATGGAAATGGTGGTGTTGCTGTTTGTATCAGAATAGCCCACATTTATCGAGACTGTGAGCTTGTGAGCTCCATGAGGGCAGGGCCTCTGTGCATTTCTACCTCTGTCCTGTCTAGAACCATGCCTAGCACACAGTAGGTACTCAGTGAACATTTGCTGGAAAAAAGAGTGAATGAACTGAATTGTGGGCTATGTGTTGGACCCTCTGGGAGGTGCTTTGCATAAAAAGCTGATTCTCCTGACTGTACATCCTGCAACTTACCTGTCTGTCCCCCATGTTAGGTGAGCATTTGCCAGTTGCCATTATTGTAAGCCTTGCATAGCAGATAATCCTCATCTGGACTGAATAATGTAGCTACTGTTTCCCCACTTTATAGATGAGGAAGTGAGGCACAGAGAGGCTAGGTAACTTGTCTAAGGTGGCACAGACCCTCTAGCTTCAAGCCATTTATTTCTCTGGGCCCCTGCACCAGCGCTGCATGCTGGAAGTGCCCTGTGTTGTGCCGTCCAGCACAGTAACCACTAGCCACAGGTAGCTACTGAGCACTTGCCGTGTGGCTAGTGCAACTGAGGAGCTGAATTTTTAATTCATTTAATTTTAATTAATTTAAAGTTAAATAGCCACCGGTGGCTTGCGGCTACCATTGGACAGCACAGCTCCCTACTATGCTATCCTATACAATAAAGATGTAATGTGCGAATGGTTACGTCGTGAAGTGTAACCATGGACCGTGTAATGACTGGATCACGGATCAGCAGAAGGGTGGGGCATCGAGCAGCGGAGAGCTACAGGAGGGGGCAGGGCAGCTAGCTATGAGGCGGGGGGGGGGGGGGGGGGGGGGGGGGGAGGAGCTACAGGAGGGCAGGGCAGTGGGCGGAGAGCTACTGGAGGGCGGCAGCGAGCTATTGGTGCGCGGATTCGTGCCCAGGGCTACTAGTCTCTAAATAATAACATCTCACATTAATTGAGTGCTTACTGTATGCTGAGATTTTTCAAATGCTTTACACATAGTAAGCAATTTAAGTTAATCCTCATAATTAATGGGGGTCAGAGGTTAAGTACCTCTTCCCACCCCCATTAATGATTTTACTTCACGAAAGCGGTCCAGCCAGTGTGACTCAACGGTTGAGCATTTACCCATGAACCAGGAGGTCACAATTCGATTCCCGGTCAGGGCACATGCCCCGGTTGCAGGATCCGTCCTCAGTGTGGGGCGTGCAGGAGGCAGCAGATCGATGACTTTCTCTTATTATTGATGTTTCTATCCCTCTATCCCTCTCCCTTCTTCTCTCTGAAATCAATAAACATTAAACAAAGTGCTGGAGGGTGGTGGGTACACAGTCCAGTGTACAGATGATGTGTTGTGGAATCGTGCACCTGAGTCCTGCATAATTTTGCTCACCAGTGTCACCCACAATTTACTGCCCCGAGAAGTCCAGAAGCCCCTTTTCTGTGTCTTGTCAGTTCTCTACAAGTGAATACTAGAACAGCCTTCCCTCATCGCTGCCTCTGTGGGGGACTTCTCCTTTCTCTGAAGCCCCCGCACCCTGCCCCCAGGCCACGTAAAACTCAATATCTAATTAACTGGGTGCACTTTCCCCCTGTTAATCTGTCTGCCCCCTCATTTCAGAGGCCCAGCCTCTGAATCTAAGAGGCTAGAGGAAACTCCCTCCCATTATATAGTTCCACCTACTAAGCTTTTGCCCTGCGCAGTCAGGCCATCTCCGAAGAAGCACTTCCCTCATTCAGTGACCCCGAGGGGCAGGTCCAGCCATTAGCCTCATTCAGCAAAGGCATGAGGCTCTGAACACTGAAATCCCTTGGGCATGAGGCTCTGAACACTGAAGGTCCCTTGTTCAACGTCACAGCGTTGGCAGGAGGCAGTTTATTTTCAAACCCGGATGCATGTTTCCTTAGCTGTAACTGTTTCTGCAAAACACCACACACCAGTGTAATGTTCACAGATGTGTGTGTGTGTGTGTGTGTGTGTGTGTGTGTGTGTACAATCCCTAATAAGATCTGTGAGGCCTAAGTAAGTATGTCTAAGGATGTAGTAAGGATGCCTCCCGCCCCACATAAAAGGAGCTGAAACAAGCTTAGTGTCAGAAGCATGTTCCCAGGGATGGGACTTTGTTTTGTCTTCTGCATCCTCAGAGCCCGCCTTGGGGTAGGAAGCAAGTAATCACTGGATGGACAGACGGACAGACGGATGGATGGATGGATGGAAGGATGGAAGCGAACTTCCTTCTGCTCTTTGCTCTCAACACTCTACACACCTCCCTCCCCGCAAATAACTCTTGGCTCAGCTGAGGACAAGAGGAAGTAAGTGTGAAAGTGAACCTGCTCTCAGCACGTCCCCAGCTGAGTCCCAATCGACCAGACAGGGAGGGGCCAGCTGGGTGCCTGACCCAGCCTCTACCGAACACCCATTTAGATACTGAGTTTGCCTCTTGGCGATTAAGTTGTCTACCAAGATGCTCTAAAATTGGCTATGAAATCCATTTGTATCAAATAAGCAAAATAAACATCACACTCCAATAAGTAGGTAACATACAGTCACCGTTGGTAAATGCAATTATTGATGTCATTAAAAAGTTAAAAGAAACTTGCCCTGGGCTTAGATGACAAGCCACAAGGACTTGGTCAGGAAGCGTTGTCAAATATAAAACAAATTCAAAAACAGATGTGATTATTAATTACTTTAGCAGTTGCTGGCAACAGCAGCAGCAAAACTCTTATCCCGGGAGCATCGGTTTCGGTTTCTCAGCGTGAAGGCCCCTGTTTGTTGCTCAAGAGCTGACCTTTCACCCATCTGCTCACATCAGCCCTCTCCCCGATCCTCCTTAATTTTGAAAAAACCCACAGTAAACTCCCCAGTGCTCTAATCAAGCAGCCTTCCTCATGTGAAGGGTGACCTTCACTGAAAAGAGGCCACTTGGGAAATTCCAGGAAAGTAAAAATAAAACATAATGGAAAAGATAGTCTAATCATCAAGGCTAATTATAAAGAACGTAAACTGCTTTTTCCTCCCTAAGTGTCTCTGGTTGATTTAAAAAAAAAAAAAGATCAATCTAGCAAAGTTGGCCTTTGTTACTACAGGTCTGAAAAAGAAGAGAAGGAATCTCAGGGGAGACAGTTGTGACTTGTACTACATATAAAACCAAAGATGTTAGATTTTTATTTTTTTAATGTTGTAATGCACCTATTAGCTTTTTCAAAAAATAAATCTTTATTGAAAGTAATACGTATGCCCTCCTATCCCTTCATTGACCCCCTCCAGCCTGACCTGGCCCCCACCCCAAGTCATCAGCACCCTATTGTCTGTGTCCATGGGTTATGCATATACCAGTATGCATACAAGGCCCTTGTTGATTAGCTCCCAGCACCCACCCACCTCCCCCCGACTTCCCTCCGAGATTCTGCACTCTGCTCCATGCTTTCATGTCTCAGGATCCACTCCGTTCATCAGTTTATTTTGTTTAGATTCCACATATGAATGATATCATATGATACTTGTCTTTCTCTGACTTATTTCACTTAGCATAATACTCTCCAGGTCCCTCTGCACTATCTCATAGGGAATGTTACAGCTGCATAGTATTCCATGGTATAAATGTACCACAGCTTTTTTATCCACTCATCTACTGATGGGGTCTTGGGCTGTTTCCAGATATTAGCTATTGTAAATTTGCTGCTATGAACATAGGTGTGTGTACGTTCTTTCTGATTGGTGCTTCAGGTTTCTTAGGATATATTCCTAGAAGTGGGATTATTGGGTCAAATGTCAGTTCCATATTTAATTTTTTTGAGGAAACTCCATACTGTTTTCCACAGTGGCTGCACCAGTCGGCATTCCCACCAGCAGTGTACTAGTGTTCCCTTTTCTCCACATCCTTGCCAGCACTTGTCCTTTGTTGATTTGTTGATGGTAGCCGTCTTACAAGTGTGAGGTGATACCTCGTTGTCATTTTAATTTGCATCTTGGTGATGATCAGTGACTTTGAGCATTTTTTCATATATCTCTTGGCCATCTGTATGTCCTTTTTGGAGAAGTGTCTATTTAGGTCCTTTGCCCATTTTTTAATTGGATTGTTAGTCTTCCTTTTGTTAAGTTGTATGATTTCCTTATATATTTTGGATATTAACGCTTTATTAGATGTATCATTGCCAAATATATTCTCCCATACAGTTGGCTCCCTTTACGTTTTGTTGATGGTTTCTTTTGCTATGCGGAAGCTTTTTATTTTGCTGTACTTCCATTTATTTTCTCCTTAGTTTCCTTTGCCCTAGGAAATGAAATGTATCTGTAAACATATTGCTATGAGAGATGTCTGAGACTTTGCTGCCTATGGCTTCTAGGATTTTTATGGTTTCACTAGAGGCCCAATGCACGAAGATTCGTGCAAAAATAGACCTTCCTTCCCTGGCTGCCGGCACCACTTTTGTTCTGGCCCGAAGCTGCCTTTTCGCCTTCGCTCCGGCCAAAGCCACCTTCCACCTCTCACCTTGTTGGGTCAATTTGCATATTCCCTCCTTATTGGCTGTGGGCGCCACCATCTTTGTCATAGAGTTACAGTCAATTTGCATATCGCATCTTTATAAGATAGGATGACCTACATTTAAGTATTTTTTTTCCCATTTTGATTTTATTCTTGTGTATGGTGTAAGTTGGTGGTCTACTTTCATTTTTTTTTGCATGTATCTGTCCAATGTTCCCAATATCATTTATTGAAGAGACTGTCTTGATTCCATTGTATACTTTGCCTCATTTGTCAACTTTAATTGAGCGTAATAGCTTGGGTCCATTTCTGGATCTCTGTTCTGTTCCATTGGTCTGTATGCCTGTTCTTGTGTCAATACCAGGCTATTTTGATTATGGTGGCTTTGTAGTACCAAGTTTACCAGTTAATAATGCGGATTTTGTAATCAAAGACAACACGATAATTTCAAGAGAAACATCAAAAGTGCTTTATTTAAAGTAATGTCCATTGCTAGCTACACATTTCCCCCATCTTTCAGGTAATTTGTGGATACCCTCCCAATAGAACTTTTCTTGTTTTGAGGCAAACCATTCAGAGACCCAATTTTCCACTTCTTCGTACGTTTTGAAGTGCTGCTAAGAAAATGCATGTGCCATCTATTAGAACAAGTGATAATCTGAAGGAGCAAGGTCTGGTGAATATGGCAGGTGGGTTAATACTTCCCAGGCACGATCTTTTTACATGTCTTTAACTGGTTTCGAAGTGTGTGATGGTGTGGTATCATGAAGCAAAATTACTTTGCCATGTCTTCTGGCCCATCCTGGTCGTTTTATGATCAAAGCATGGTTCACATTGATTATTTGTTATTGGTAGTGATAAGTATTAACAGTTTCACCTGGTTTTAGAAGCTCATAATACACCACACCTTTCTGATCCCACCAAACAAAGAGCATTGTCTCCTTTCTGAAGTGATTTGGCCTTGCAGTCAATGTTGATGGTTGACCTGAATCAACCCATGATTTTGTGCATTTGGGATTATGAAAATAAATCCACTTTTCATTGCCAGTCACAATTCAATGCAAAAAAAGACTTTCTTTTGTGCCGTTGAAGCAACATATTACTGATGACTTTCTGGTTTTCCGTTTGTCTTTCACTCAGTTGATGTGGCACCCATTTTCCTTCCCTTAAAATCTTTCCCATTGCTTGTAAATGATCGGAAATTGTTTGCTGAGCAACATTTAATCTTTCTGCAAGTTGCTTTTGAGTTTGACATGCATCTTCATCCAATAATGCTTGTAAGTGTTGGTCTTCAAACTTTTTCGGTTGACCTGGATGTTCTTTGTCTTTCCCATAGAAATAATCACTTTTAAAGCGTTTAATCCAGTGTTCAAAATTATCTTGAGATGGAGCATGTTCACCATAAGCTTCCCAAAATACACGATAACTTTCAGTAGCACTTTCCTTCAAAATAAAGTAATGAATTAAACTTCCCGCAAATGCTTTTTTTTTGGCACGACATTCGACATTTTCAAGCGTAAAAATATCTATGTTAACACCTTCAGAAAATTTGACATATGAAGTTTTGAAGCTTGTTGTCAATACAACAAAATAGCAAACATATCAAATTGCATATATATCAACATATGTGTAATTCCATCTATTGAAAAAAATCTGCGTTATTAACCAGTATACTTGGTATAACTTGAAATCTGGTATTGTGATTCCTTCAACTTTATTTTTCTTTCTGATGATTGCTGCAGCTATTTGGGCTCTTATTTTTTTATTCCATATAAACTTGTGGAGCATTTGTTCTAGCTCTGTGAAGTATGCTGTTGGTATTTTAATAGGGATTGCATTTAATCTGTAGATTGCCTTGGGTAGTATGGACATTTTAATGATGTTGATTCTACCAATCCATGAACACAGTATATTCTTCCACTTGTTTATATCTTCTTCTGTCTCTTTTTTCAATGTCCTGTGCTTTTCCGAGAACAGGTCTTTTGCCTCCTTGATTAAGTTTACTCCTAAGTATCTTAATTTTTTTGTTGTAATGGTAAATGGGATTGCTTGTTTAGTTTCAATTTCTGAGTATTCATTATTGGTGTCTAAAAAAGCCATAGATTTCTGGGTGTTAATTTTAAATCCTGATACATTGCCAAATTCATTTATTAAATTTAGAAGGTTTTTGTTGGAGCCTTTAGGATTTTCTATGTATAATATCATGTCATCTTCGAATAATGAGAGTTTTACTTCCTCCTTTCCAATTTGGATGCCTTTTATTTCTTCTTCATGTCTGATCGCTGTGGCTAGGACTTCCAGTACTATGTTGAATAAGAGTGGTGAAAGCGGACATCCCTGTCTTGTTTCTGTTCTTAGGGGAAATGTGTTTTAGTTTTTGCCCATTGAGTATGATGTTTGCTGTAGGTTTGTCATATATGGCCTTTATCATGTTGAGATATGTTCCCTTTAGTCCCACTTTGTTGAGGGTTTTTATAAAAAATGGGTGTTGGATTTTGTCGAATGCTTTTTCTGTGTCATGTGATTTTTGTCTTTCAGTTTGTTTATGTGATGTATCACGTTTATTGATTTGCAAATATTGTACCAGCCTTGCATCCCTGGAATAAATCCCACTTGGTTACAGTGCATGATCTTTTTAATATATTGCTGGATCTGATTTGCTAATATTTTGTCAAGGATTTTAGCATCTATGTTCATCAGGGATATTGGCCTGTAATTCTCTTTCTTTGCAGTGTCTTTATCTGGTTTTGGAATGAGGATAATGCTGGCCTCATAAAAAGAGCTTGGAAGTGTTCCTTCCTCATGGATATTTTGGAATAGTTTGAGGAGTATAGGTGTTAGTTCTTTGAATGCTTGGTAAAACTCCCCTCTGAAGCCATTCAGACGCAGGCTTTTGTTTGCTGGGAGTTTTTTATTACTGCCTCTATTTCATCAGTTGTTATTGTTTATTCAGGTTTTCTGCTTCTTCCTGATTCAATTTTGGGAGATTGTATTTTTCTAGGAATTTTTCCAGCTTGTTGGCATTTAGTTGTTCATAGTATTTTCCTACAATCCTTTGTATTTCTGTGGTATCAGTGGTTACTTCTCCGCTTTTGTTTTTTATTTTAGTTATTTGGGTCCTTTTTGAGTCTGGCTAATGGTTCGTCAATCTTGTTTATCTTTTCAAAGAACCAGCTCTTGGTTTCTTTGATTTTTTGTAATTTTTTTTTTATTCTCTATGTCATTTATTTCTGCTCTAATCTTTATTATTTCCTTCCTTCTACTTACTCTGGGCTTTTCTTGTTGTTCTCTTTCTAGTTATTTAAGTTGTAGGGTTAAATAGTTTATTGTTGATTTTTCTTGTTTTTTGACATAAGCCTGTAGTGCTATGAACTTCCCTCTCAGTACTGCTTTTGCTGTGTCCCAGAGATTTTGGGTTGTTGTGTGTTCATTTTCATTTATTTACAGGAAGTTTTTTATTTCTCTCTTGATATTGTTGGTAACCCATTCCTTGTTTAATAACATGCTATTTAGCCTCCATATGTTTGAATGTTTTGGAGTGTTTTTTCTGTAGTTGATGTCTAATTTCATTCCACTGTGACCTGAGAAGACTCTTAATATGATTTCAATCTTCTTGAATTTGTTTTGTGTCCTAACATGTAGTCTGTCTCTGTGAATGACCTGTGTGCACTTGAGAAGAATGTATATTCTGCAGCTTTAAGGTTAAATGTTCTATAAATATCAATTAAACCCATTTGATCCAGTGTGTCCTTTAGAGTCACTATTTCTTTATTACTTTTTGTCTGGAAGATCTATACAGTGAAGTCAGTGGAGTGTTAAAAGTCCCCTACTATGATTGTATTGTTGTCCATCTCTCCTTTAAAGTCCTCAATGATTTTTTTTTTAAAAAGTTAGGTGCTCCTATATTGGGTGCATATATGTTTACCAGGGTTATAACTTCTTGTTGGATTGATCCCTTTAGTATTATGTAGTGACCTTCGTTGTCTCTTTTGATGGCCTTTGTTTTGATGTCTATTTTGTAGAATATGAGTATTGCTACTCCAGCTTTTTTTTTTCCCTTTTCATTTGCATGGAAATTTTTTTCCTATCCCTTCACTCTCATCTTGTGTGTGTCTTTTGTTCTGAGATGGGTCTCTTGTAGACAGCATATAGTTGCATCATGTTTTTGTATCCACTCAGCTACCCTATATCTTTTGATTGGTTCATTTAGTCCATTTACATTTGAGGTTATTAATAGGTATTTGTTTATTGCCATTTTAATTATGTATGGCTAGGTTTCTCTATTTATTCTTCTCATTACAGCAGTCTCTTTAGCATCTCTTGTAATGCTGGGTTGGTGGTGATGTACTCCTTAGCCTTTTTTTTTTTTTTTTTGTCTGGGAAGCTCTTTATTTGACCATCTATTTTGAATGATAGCCTTGCTGGATATAGTAATCTTGGATTCTGATCCTTGCTTTCCATTACCTTGAGCACTTCATGCCATTCCCTTCTGGCCTGTAGAGTTTCTGATGAGATATCAGATGTTAGCCTTATGGGAACTCCTTTGTAGTTAACAGTTTGCTTTTCTCTTGTTGCCTTAAAGATTCTCTCTGTGTCTTTAATTTTTGGCATTTCAATTATGATGTTTCTGGGCATGGGCCTATTTGGGCTCT
The DNA here is from genome assembly GCF_951640355.1 of Cnephaeus nilssonii. Lineage (NCBI taxonomy): Eukaryota > Metazoa > Chordata > Mammalia > Chiroptera > Vespertilionidae > Cnephaeus > Cnephaeus nilssonii. The sequence goes on from NC_137077.1 coordinate 9,329,363, forward strand.
TCTTGCTTGGGGTTCTCTGTGCCTCCTGGACTTGTGTGACTTTTTCCTTTACCAGGTTAGAGAAGTTTTCTGCCATTATTTCTTCAAACACCTTCTCTATCCCTTTCTTCCTTTCTATCTATTCTGGCACACCTGCTATTCGAATATTGTTTCGTTTCATGTTGTCCTACAGTTCCCTTAAGCTGTTCTCCTGTTTTTTAATTGTTTTTTCTTTTTGGTTCTGTGATTGAGTGATTTTTTTCAACCCTGTCTTGGTCCTCAACTTCCCCTAATCTGTTGTGTATTCCTTTTAATGTGTTTTGTATTTGTGCTATATCATTCTTTATTTCCAACTGTTCTTTTTTCATAGTTACTATATCTTTTCTCATGCTGTTGAGCATCTTTACCATCATTATTCTGAAGTCTGTTTCAGATAAGTTTCTTATTTCTGTTTCATTTATATCTTCTTCTGGAGAATTCTCTTGTTCTTTCATTTGTGAGTTGTTTCTTTGTTTCCTCATTTTAGTTGCCTGTTTGTATTTGTGACTATATATTAGGTATATCTGCTATGCCTCTCAGTCTGTAGTGTAGGACAGTGCCAAAGGCTATTTCTGACTAATTAGATCAGGCAAAGACTCAAAGCCTCCAGAGACTACCTCTGGCTGCAGACTGATAGGATTCCTCTTGATCTGCCCTCAGGCAGTCATCCACAGGTGTGGCAGATGTTTTTTAAACAGGGTGGGGTCATTGTTTCTGCCTGGAGGTTAATTATTATTCTCAGTCTCCTAAGAAGCAATGTTTTCCAATAGGTGGGTCAGCTTTCTTCCCCCAAGGCAATGCCACCTGTAGAGCAATTGTCTGCATGAGAAAGATTACCTCCGCAGCATGAGGGAATGGCTCAGCACAGGAAACTGGGGTGTCTGTCTTTTGAGCTCTAACCCCAGAGCCCTTGATCCTGGCTTCTGCTCACCCAGCTCCAGTCCACTCTGCTGTTCCTCTGTCAGAGCACAAGATGGGTGGCTCCGCAGGGAATTTTGTGTGTTGGCCCTTTAAGAGGGGGCCTGAGCCCTAATTGGTTTGGCTCAGTGGATAGAGCGTCGGCCTGCGGACTGAAGGGTCCCAGGTTCAATTCCAGTCAAGGGCATGTACGTTGGTTGTGGGCACATCCCCAGTAGGGGGTGTGCAGGTAGCAGATGATCAATGTTTCTCTCTCATCAATGTTTCTCTCTATCTCTCTCCCTTCCTCTCTGTAAAAAATCAATAAAATATATTAAAAAAAAAAAAAAAAGAGGGGGCCTGAATTTCCAGCTGTCTCTCCCTGGTAGATAGCAACCCCGCTGAGTTTCACAGCCAGATGCTATGTGGGTACCCTTCTCAGTTCTGGTGCTCTCTGCTGTGGGGTCCAGCTTGGGGATTTGTCCAGAGTTCTCAGTGGCAAACCCCCACAGCTGAGATATCTCTTGGAACTTCAGTTGCTGTCTGTGGGGGCCCGGCCAGCCCCTTTGCACCTCCACCCCACCTACCAGTCTCTATGCAGTCTCCACTTTCTGTCTTTGGATATCAGGGTTCTCTCCAGTGAGTCTTCAGTTGATTATTCAGGAAGTTTTTCTTTTTTTAGTTGTAATTCCAGTTTGGACCTGGGAGCATGTCCCTGCAGCTTTCACTTACTCTGCTGCCATTTTTAATCTCCATGACTCACTTATTAAGAATTGCCAAATCCAGGCTCCAATGGCTTTAATGTGAAAGTACTATTTTCTTTACAAAGATGGGAGTGTCCTCCCACTGCTATTTCTGCAGCCTGCTGGAGGGAACTTCTGTAGATCTGGTCCTCCACAGAGGAGTCTCTTGCTTATATCCCTTCGTGGTCGTCAGAATATGTAACCAGACAATCAATGGGTCCCTGCTGCCTGTCACTTCTTGAGCCAATTAAGCAGAGACAGGGTTGAATCATATATGAGCATTTATTCCAGTATTGCCAGCAGTATGGGAGAACAGCAGGTCATCCACCAAAAGCTGCTCTAAGATGTTAGCTTTTAAAGAAGTCATTCATATATTTACTGGTAACGTATTTAAATATATATGATGTACCAGCTAAATTGGCGTGGCTCAGTGGTTGAGTGTTGACCTATGAACCAGGAGGTCATGGTTCAATTTCCGGTCAGGGCACATGTCCGGGTTGTGGGTTCTATCCCCAGTAGGGGCTTGCAGGAGGCAGCCAGTGGATGTTTCTATCTCTCTCTCCCTCTCCCATCCTCTCTAAAATCAGTTAAAAATATATATATATTTTTTAAAAAAAGACACACCTTATACCGGCTGATGATGGCATTATGGAAACGGAGGAGCAGGACCATGGGACAGTCAACAGAGAGGGGTACTTTCCACTCGAGCAGGAGAGGGGTGTCTCTCTGGAGGTGACATGTAAGCTGGGTCTTGGAGGATGAAAGGGAGGTGGAAGGGTGGAGAGAGCACTTTCACCCTGGATGGATGGATGGATGGATGGATGGATGGATGGATGGATGGATGGACGGACGGACAGGTGGGTGTGTGGATGGGTGGATGGATGGATGGATGGATAGGTGGGTGTGTGGATGGGTGGATGGATGGATGGATGGGTGGACGAACAGAGAGATGGGGCTGGTTTGGGAAGATGCATGACTGTCCCCGACCTGTCCAACACAGAATCAGGCAACAGGTGGCCTGCGTGCCCCTCATTCCTAACCAGGGCTACATGGGAGAATCACCTGGAACCCTTGTTTCCAGAATGCATTCGCCATGCCCAGGCAAGGCCTAAGGAGTCAGAGTTTCAGGAGTGGTGGTTGGTCATGTGCTTATGGGAAAGGCCCCAAGGAATTTCTGATCAGCACCACTAACTCCTCTCCCAAAGTGGAGCAGACCAGGCTTAGAGAGCGGATTCTTTCTTCATTCAGTCATTCAATGAATATTTATCTAGTTGGCACATCCACCTGGCAGTACTATAGTGAATAAAACAAAAATACCTGCCCTCATTCAACATTTGGGCTCACTCTTGGCAGCAACACCATGTGGTATCACTTTCACCATCCCCCCTTTGTTTAAAGCCAAGGCAATGAGGCATAAAAGGTTAAGGGAACACAAACAGTAAATGCTGGAGCCAGGATTCAGCCGTGGACTCTGAGAGGCACCTTCTACCCCAGGGCTGCTTACTGAGAGTCTCTTGGGGACCCAGACCCCAGGTGATATGTATGCATAAGGGATGGCCTCTGGTTTTATAAGCAGAGCCAGAGCCACAGTACTGGAGCAGTGGAAGGAATTCCAGAATGTTCCCCGTGCAGTACCACCACAGTGCATGCTGCATCGTGGCTGTAACCACTCTCGGTGGCAGAGCCCCTCTGCTCAGAGCTCCCCAGCCTGTAAACACCTGCTTAGAGCCTACCTTTACTTGCTTCACAAACACATGCACACGTACATGTCTCTGGACAAAACTGTGAGCTCCCTGAGGTTAGGGATGGTGCTTCGTTTATCCCCAGTAACACAAAGAGAGATGACACAAATGGATGGATGGATGGATGGATGGATGGATGGATGGATGGATGGATGGATGGATAGGTGGGTGAGTGGGTAGATGAATGGGTGGATGGGTGAATGGATGGATAGGTGGGTGTGTGGATGGGTGGATGGATGGATGGATGGATGAACAGAGAGATGGGGCTGGTTTAGGAAGATGCATGACTACCTTGAGATAGCAACAGGAAGAGGAAAGTGGAATTAACAGGCCAATCAAAACCCTCAGAACAATGCTTTCCCCAGAGGCTAATGGCCACATTTTTTCTGTTCCCATTCTCAGAACCCAAATTGACCCTGGCCTGGCCTGTGGTCCCCAGATTTCACAATCTCTCCCTATAGCTGGACTGTGCTCCTGATATAGTCCCATACCTCAGGCCTTCCTCTCTCTTCCCATGTATGTCTCCCGATCACCTTTACCCCCACTCTGCTCATCACCTCGATTCCCGGCCCTGCCTCCAGGTTGGTTCATAGTTTTTTAGATGAGACATAGATGACAGCCCCACTCTCTAATGCAGAACACATTCTGACAAATTTTAATCACAAAGTACAGCTGACCTCCACTGTGGCACAACATTTAGTGCCCTCTGCTTTCTTTTCTATCACCCACCCTGACACAGAGCCCATTTTCATGCACGGATCTTCGAGGAGGGAGGGGACAGCCAGGAGCAGTCACATCTGGTCACTGTGTCCATTTGTGGTCGCCACATGCCCCGCCCAGCACGAGAAGACTGCAGGTCATTGCAACTTGTTTTCCTTCCCAGCCAGACCTTGAGATAGGATCACCATGCCACTAAGAAGTGGGTTTTGTTTGGGCTGTGTGTCTTCATTAAAGAATACCCTGGTTCTTTAGGAATGTTGGCATCCTTTTCAGAGTGACACCGACACACTCCACTTCAAATAAATAAATGTTTCCAACCTAAACAAGTCATTGGGTGGGAATGGTGAGTGCACACGCCTGCAGATGGGCTGAGCCCTTTCAGAAGAAGTGAGTGGGCAGGACTGTATTTGAGGCTAAGAAACGTAAAATAATGAGATCTTGTTTTCATGGCGATAGCCGCTGCTATACACATGGAAAACAGGGAGGAAAGCAGAGAAATTGTTTAAATTGCTGGGGTCAGGCAGAGTTCTCCCTGGGGTAGAATCCAGTCACACCACTTTCTTTTTTCTTTACTGTATTTATTAGAGAAGGTAAATATATGGGTGGTTGTTTGTGTGTGTGTGTGTGTGTGTGTGTGTGTGTGTGTGTGTGTTTAGCAAGGTGTGTTTATGCAGATTCTTCTGTGCGATCTCCATCTCTGATGATTAGGTTGTCTCCCTGCCCCAGCCCTGGTGTGGGAGGAGGGTACCTTGTGGGGGCAGGAGGATGGGAAAGGGGTAATCTCTGCCCCTGCTTTCAGGGACTGGGAAGTGTGGGGGGGAGCAGAGTCCTCCTGCATCTGCTTTTTCTCAGTGCCTCTGCTCCGATAGACCCCCTGCCGAGTGGGTCATTTCGGGGTGGTGTATTCTGCTCCCCTACAGTAGGGAACACAGTGGGCTGCAAACCTGGGTGGCGGGAGAAAGCAGAGGCTCTCCTGAGCTTCAGAGCTCACACAGTGGCATGTAAGTCTGGGGTCCGACCTGTATCAGGGTGACCTTTGGTCCAGGTTGTGTTGGAAAGTCAGCTGGTGGAGGAGAATCTGGAGACCCCGGGGCTCCCTGCTGCCACCATGTGATCGCTGGGCAGTCACGTGACCTCTCCAAGTTGCACTTTTCTCATTTCCAAACTGGGACAAGGAAGCTGATTTCTCTTTGGGTGGATGGCCCTGTGAGGGTCACCCCCTTCGCTTCCTGTAGGTCTGTGCTCACTGCTTTGCAATGTCACTGCTGTTCCCAATCCCCTTTGCTCTGCATTTTCTCTATTTTCACAGCCCTTAGCACTTTCTGACATTGGATAGGATGGATATTTGCAGTGTATTATGTTTATTTTTAATGAGCTCTTTCCCCCATTGGAATGCAACCTCATTAAGGGTTGGGATCTTTATTTACTTTGCATCTAGTCCTCCCTGAAATTCCCCGACACAGACAGGTGTTGTGAAGAGTTGAACACATCCCCAAGCAAAGAAAACAGAACCCACCCCCTTCCGGCTGCTGTGGGCTTGACGCCGGCCGGGCTCTGAGAGCTGGACGTGAAGAATTTCACAGCACACTGACCTGTGGCAGGGTCACCGTGTGATGGTGATAAAACAAGACAAAAACAAGGCGGCTCCGTAATCAAGAGTGAGCCCAGAGGAAAGCCAGAGCACTGCCGTCCACAGAAATTGCAATCATGCCCGCTCAGCCCCCACAGACGCCGGCTGTTTCTTTACCGATTACAGCTCAGGCCTGCTCTGTGCCTCCTGCCCTCTGGGTAAACATCGTAAGGACACCTGGCCACAGAATTCCTGCTTGATGGCAGCACCCCCCTCCTGGGACCCTCCCCCAAATCACTGAATAAGCCCAGACTGTATGATGAGCACCCCCTGACATGCTCTTACCGAGACCCCTGGAAGTCGCCTACATGGTGGCATGATAGATAACCTCAACTTTGTTTGACCTCAGTTGTGTTGCTGGGGTCTTCGCCTGGAGGCATCAGCGTCTCATGTCATGGTGAATAAAACGTTGTAATTAGGCATCATTACACAAATGCGTAGGTTATTATTACTAGCTGAACGGTATTGAACAGATGTGTTATCTGCTGGGCCTGAATTTTCTAATCTGCCAAATGAGAGGGTTGACCAGATGACTCACTAGGTTTCCATACAGTTGACACGTTTAGTAATTTCTGCGTATCACTAAGCACTTGCTGTGGGATAGACATTGCGGAGACTGTAAAGGAAGTAGATGGGGGAGATGGCATCTTGGAATTCCCTCCTGGGCTGTAGCACTGACTTGCTGTGTGGTGCTGGGCAAGGTATTGGGCCCCACACTTGTTTTTGTTAACTATAAAAATGCGATGATGTTGATGAACAATAGGGATCACAATATTAATGATAGCAATAGCATTACGTCTTCTAGAGCTTACAGTGTTACCTGAGTCAAGCTCTCGTTCATTCTCATAGTAACCCAATGAGATACCTGCAGTTTCTCCATCACAGAGAAGTTAAGTAACTTTCCTAAGACTACACAGCTCAGCAGCATTGGAACTGGGATTCAAACTTAGGTCTTTGTCATATTAAGTCACCGAGGATTATATTGTGACTTCCAAGCTCAAACTCGTAATCATGACACTTCTGTGAACTAACTGTGCACTGAGGCGATTGCTCCTTGAGAGATGTCCCGCCGTGTTCAGCACGAGCCCTGCTTTAAAGCGTGCCGTTTCATTGGGATGCTTAGTCACACATACATACACACACACACACACACACACACACACACACACACCATGGTTGAAACAAACCCAGATATGGTAGAATAAAAATGCAGGGGTTGGGTGCACATGCTTGAAGGCATGGAAGCTGAGAGAAGGTAGAGCCTGGTGGGCTGGGTGGATAGAGAGCAGGTCCGACTCCGAGACGCAGGGCAGGGGACCCAAAGTATTATCCTGGCCTTTTTTTTTTTTTTTTTTACAGAGGAGCACTTAACTCTGGTTGTTAGAGTCTTCATTTGTTTTTTGTTTTTTTTAAATGGAGTCTAATCTCTCCTCCTTATTTCACACAGTAGGTCCCACTTGGGGAAGCCCTTGATGGATGGTCATGGTCACGTGCTGTGGAAATGTGAGGCCTCCCTGTAACTGTAGGAGGAAGTCCCGGGTAGTCTTAAGGCATTTCGCCACACATAAGCCAGGTGTTAAGTGACCCCTCTGCCTTCCCTACCCAAACTTTAGAAAGGGGGGTTGCCATAGGAACCTTGACATGATCATCCAGCAGATGTAGACTTGTTTGGGGGAATGTTTTTTTAAAGACCTTTTAGGTTCCATGCAGGGTCTTAGGAGCAGGAGTGTGGTGAGAGGGGCTTGCTGGGCTGGAGGTTTCATAGCAGATACTGTCAGAGGACTTAAAAAATGTACAGAGGACTTAAAAAATGTACAGAGGACTTAAAAAATGCACAGAGGACTTTAAAAATGTACGGAGGTCTTAAAAAATGTATGGAGGACTTAAAAAAAAATCTGTGTTGCCTGATTTCATTTTGATTGCTCACGTTTCTGGCTTCTCTCATGGGACGACTAACTGACCGTAGGGAGTGGTTGCTTTTCAGCACAGGAAGTTCCTAGTACGAAGCAGAATACCGGCATTGGTCATTTTGGGGCACGAAGACTCGGCCACATAGAAACAGGCTGTTAATTTTGTGACCACCAGTGAGCATTCGCAGGGGCAGCAGGAATTGCTGGTTCGATTATTGATCGGGGGCAGCGGCTTATACTTAGACGATTTAGGGGAGGAGAAAACTGATGAATTGGGAATTTTTAGACGACTGTCGCACAGTACATCGGATGCAGCCCGTGTGGAGGTCAGTTGATGGTATACACACAGGTATTTCTTAGACGACAACGGGACTTAGCAGTATTGCCGATTTATTCAGCAAGTAGTTATTGTCACCTACATGTGGTAAAAGCTCTATTCTGGACAAATCCCACAATTTAAACTGTGAATTGTTGGAGTTTAATCTATATTCAATATTGTTCACGTGTTAAATGTATCTTATTGGATTCTAATTTTAAAATATTAATAATTTCATGTTGAAGGAATAGTTTCAGAATAGTCAGGTTGGATGTAATTTGGGTAAAATGAAAAAGATATAACTATGTATATGTGTGTGTGTGAAGCAGTTTTGAATATATGTAAGAAACTGAACAATCATCAGTCTAATATAGAAAGTAGTCATCCATGGCTGCCGGCAGTATTCACAGAGAAACACCCAGGTGTTATGTGCCCCCTGATGAACCTTGATCTAGGGCTGGGGTCACTGGGAACATGGAGGGCAGAGGTACATGCTAAGTGACAAACAGTGATAACCGTGAAATTCCAGGCAGTGGGAAACTATAGGAAAGCGACTCAGTTCTCCATCAAATTAATCCTAAGGAGGAAAAAAGGATGGAGCAGGCACTTTAGATGTCAGATGATGTGAAGGAATTAATGTGTTGTTGTTTTTTTAACCTTTATTCTGAAATGTAAAGCTCTTTTTAATTACAGTAGAGATGACATGCAATATTAGTTTCAGGTGTACAACATAGTGGTTTGACCTTTATGTACCTTAGGCAGTGATCACCATAGAAGTCTGTGTGGAACCTAAAAAGCTAAACAAATGAGCAAACACAACACAACAAAACAGACTCATAGATACAGACAACAAGCGGATAGTGGCCAGAGGGTTGGGCAGTGGGGGATGGGCAAAAGGTGGACAAACTTACAGCATAAATCAGTCACAGGGATGTAAAGTACAGCCAATAATATAGGGATTGATGTTGCTTTTCTTAGTGTAGTCATGACACTGACTAGATAGTATTATATTGGGGATTTGCTTCAAAATAATCCCAGGGATACGGGGATGAGTAGGGTAGAGATGAACCATGGCTGGCCACGGCTTGATAATCGTTGAGGCTGGAACATAGGTGTGATGAATATGTTTGACATTTTCCATAAGACAAATTTCAAATAATCAATCTGGTCTATTTCTGATCCATTCCATTATAGATAGGCGTCAGAAGGTCTATTGTAAGCAACACCCTGAAATACTGCTGCTTGATGTGATCTTAGAGAGTTGATCTGATTCGTAACCCTGCTCCCTGAGTGCCCAGGGTCCTGGGTTTCCTAGGATCTGGGATAGGGGGAGGCAGGCTCACATAGGTGGGGCTTCACGCTCCCCACAAATCAGCTGTTCTGCTCGCCTGTTTTATATTTTGGAGTCTCCTCATAGACTTCTTTTGGGGCAGACAGGTGCTTTTGCCTCTGGGGGGTGGGGGGGATTTTGGAAACCACCCCTTAATTTTATAAACAAGGAAACTGAAGCCCCGAGAGGGAAGGTGATATGCCCAAGTTCACACAGTAGGCAGATTTCAGAGCCCCAGCCCTTTGTTAGATGATCCTTGTACCTCTCAGTCATGCTACTAGTTACTGTTTAACACTCCTGCACAGGCCCCCAGAAGATAGGTCCCTGGAGTTCCTGTTTCCAGAGCTGCTTTCCTGGAAGCGGAAGCTGGGCTGAACTCATTCTCTTGCATGCAAAGCACCTGCTGTGTGCTCCAGGCTCCCTGGTGTGCAAAGCTCCTGCTGTGTGCTCCAGCCTCCCAGGCATGCAAAGCGCCTGCTGTGTGCTCCAGGCTCGCAAAGCTCCTGTTGTGCGCTCCAGGCTCCCCGCTTGCTCTCTCAGTCACCTCCTGGCTGAGCGCCTGGGCCAGGGAGCCTTGTAGCAGGAGGATAACATTGAATTTGGGAAATGAACGGTCTCATTGGGACTCTGCACAGGCTGGGAAGCCTGTATACTGAACACTTAATCATTCTTAATGCTGTTTTCACCTGCTGCTCATCTTTATTTGCCTCCAGTGAAACCCAGGGCCTCTGAGGACCTCCGGAGGTGCCCCCTCCTTCAGGGCAGGTGCACAGGTGCAGCACACCTAGAATGCAGGCTCGTAGCACTATTTCTGTCTATTGAAGGGTTTCTTTCCACCCACCCCCCCTTATCCAGATACCCACCTATGACAAGAGGGGAGTGGGTAAACTAGAAGGATGAGGGCGAGAGGCAGGAACAGATGGTTGGGGCTTAGAGTTGCTTAACTGTATCTCTCACGTTGATGTAGACCAGTGGCCCTTAAACTTTTGTTACTGTCCCCCAAACTTGCAGGATAGGGCTTATTTCCACCAGGAACATTTTGGTAGAGTTTTGGCTAGGTTGGGGTTGCCTGGGGTAGTAACGGGACACACAGGGTGGGCGGCAGTGACAGTGAGTTTGGGTGTCGTTTGAATAAGCCCCATACAAATCTTGCATCCTATTTCTGTTGAGACACTGTTTTTTAGTGTCTTAGTTTAACATTTACAACAAGGCTGGTTAGCCTCATGGAGTATACTCAGAACTGAGCTCAGGACTGGCATCCATCCCCTGGAGGCATCAGTAATCATTTTCATCTTTGACCAATGCCTACCATCTGCTCTGACCTGAGTTACAGGGGTGGCTAAGACCCCGTGCACACTCGGAGGTGCGCAGTCTAATACTTTAATGAAAAACAAAGCACAGGACCTCAGTGTTATTGTCTTTGTCCCTTGCCAGGCCCTAGGCCCGTGGTCGGCAAACTGCGGCTCGCAAGCCACAGGCGGCTCTTTGGCCCCTTGAGTGTGGCTCTTCCACAAAATACCACGGCCTGGGCGAGTCTATTTTGAAGAAGTGGCGTTAGAAGAAGTTTAAGTTTAAAAAATTTGGCTCTCAAAAGAAATTTCAATCGTTGTACTGTTGCTATTTGGCTCTGTTGACTAATGAGTTTGCCGACCACTGCCCTAGGCTGTTTTACCTGCATTGGGGTCAGAGTCCTTGCTGTCAATCATCCCATTTTACAGATGGGTCATCCAGCCCAGAGCCGCCCTGGAGTTTGCCTGAGGTGACAGAGCTGGGAGTAAGTGCTAGGAGCGGGATCTGACACGAGGCCGGTAGCTGTCTCCAGAACACCCACTCCCTAGAGTTGGCCACCAAGCTCTTGTGCTGTCCGCTGTGCAGGACACAGGCTCCCCGCCCGTTGCAATGTGATGAGCACGTCCCCAGAAGTAGCCCTACGCACAGAGGTGCCGGAGGAGCAGGGCTGACCCACTCTCAAGAGTGGGCAGGAGCAAAGGGAAAGTCCAGGAGGGCTTCCCGGAGGAGGTGAAGCCTGGGCTGGGTTTTGTGCACGAAAAGGAGCCTCCCCGGCCGGCTAGGAGGCCAGGGGCACAAACAGATGCCCTGTCTGGAGAACAGCAGGTGGCTGGCTTGTGCTCGGGTGGGAAACACACGACATGCTAGAGAAATCCTCTGAGGGTGACATCTGCACTGCCCTCCAGTCCAGTAACCACCGGCCACCTGTGGCTGCTTTAATTAAAATAAAATAAAAAATCCCGTTTCTCAGCTCAGGAGCCCCAGGCAGCGAGGCTGCCACATTGGACGGCACAAACGTAGGACATTGGCGTCATCACGGAAAAATGCGGTTGGTCACGGTGCTGGGCTCCATCCTTTTTCTTCCTGGCACACACCTGTCGAGTTGCACCTGGCGCTCCCTGTCACCTGCATGTGTCAGTTTCAGAGGGTTTGTGTTGCGTTGGGGGGAGAGCTGTGTGGGCAGCGCAGGTGCGCAGTGGAGGAGTGGGGCGGGGGAGGGGGAGTAGTACAGCTAGGGGAGAAGCAGTGTACAATTTCCCAGGAGGTGAATATTATTGGTAACTTTTATTTGGCACCGCTCAAATCAATATATTAAAAATCCCGAGAAATATGTCATTTCCCCTCTAAGCCGGCAGAGCTCCTCGTTTTCATTAAAAAGGCAATGGCGAATCTATTTTTAATTTTATTTTTTATTAAAAAACACCCTACTGCTTGAGATTCTAATCTCCAGTTGAATAATAGGTGTCATTTCGGAGTTGCAAATAGGCAGAGCAATAGCATTCATCGGGGGGACTTAATAAATAGCAAGTTCGGCGCTTTACATTAGAGCCGGGACAGAACTGGGTCAAAAAGCTTTTCCCTTTCTCGTTGGAGTACAGCGTCCTGGCTTTCCAGATGGTGAGGAGCCATTTAGAGCCGTAAAGGGATTTTGATGTAGATAACGGTAACCTTGTTTGATTTTTACACAGTTTCTGTTGTGTGAGAGGAACTTGGCTTCCTTTGAAGTTCTGCGGGCAGTCGATCAGTGTTTCAGAATGTCGGGACCAAGAGATTTGGCGTGGAGGCTTTCTGTGACGTGTCCCGCGTGTTTTCAGAAGGTTTGCCACGGTTGTTGGAGTTCTTGGTTTCTAGGAAGCTTGGACATGGGTGCTAATTTTGTCTTTTAGTCTCTGTGGGACTCTGGGTGAGTCCCATAGCCTGTGGCGGGGCCTCTTGGTTTTCCGACGCAGCATTCATTCATCCTGCGCAGTTTTTCTCTGGGAATCCACCCTTCCGCCCGTGAACTTCGGGGGACATAATGTGGTTGACTTCATGGGGAGACCTATGGCTCAGGTTACCCCTGGCCATCGTGATTTGGGTGGGCACATGGCCTAGGCCAGTGGTTGGCAAACTCATTAGTCAACAGAGCCAAATATCAACAGTACAACGATTGAAATTGCTTTTGAGAGCCAAATTTTTTAAACTTAAACTTCTTTTCACGCCACTTGTTCAAAATAGACTCGCCCAAGCCGTGGTATTTTGTGGAAGAGCCACATTCAAGGGGCCAAAGAGCCGTATGTGGCTCGTGAGCCGCAGTTTGCTGACCACAGGCCTCGGCAGAGCCCATAAGGTGCAGGGACAGTTGGGAGAGGGGTGTGTGTTCTTTTCCACCGGCCTGGAATTGAACCTTGGAGGACGGAGCCGTGCGCATTCTAGCTCCACCCTGCCTAACAGATGTCTCTCCACAGCTTGGCATCTGGGGATATGGATAAGAGCAGGGAGCTGAGAAATGGAGAGAGACCGGGGCATCCCTTGGACCTAGATCCAACCTTGCCTGTCTACCTGTGGACTTTGTAGAGTATAAGCCATTAAATTCCCTGCTTCATTTAGAATAATTAGTTTTCCATCACTTGCCACTGGTCCTTGTACTTCTCAGTCATGCTACTAGTTATTGATTAACCCTCCTGCACAGGCCCCCGAAAGATAGGCCCTGGAGAGTATAAGCCATTAAATTCCCTGCTTCATTTAGAGTAAATGAAGCCTTATCTATTTATTTTTTTACATATTTGTAGAAGGGGACAAAAATGAAGGAAAGTAACATATTCAAAGCATTCATTTAAAATTGTTAAAAGTTGATTTGAGAACAAGGAAGGGTGAGAGAGAGAGAGAGAGGAATATTGATGTGAGAGAATCTTTGATTGGTTGCCTCCCCCATATTCCCGACAGTGATCGAACCCACACCTGGGTATGTACCCTTGGTGTACTACGAGCCGATGCTCTTACCAACTAAGCCACATCGGCCAGGGCTGCAAAAGCATTTTCAAAGTGCTGAAAACCGTGCCAGATATTAGGTATTTGCAAAGGAAAATATGCTAGAACCTTTCGGACCAAATTTTGACTTTGTTCCCATCAGACAAGGAGCAGCAACTTCATTTCAGGGATCAGAGCTGGCATAGGAGATTGGACCGTACTGTAACATGTTCAGTTCCGTCCCAAAGTGAGCTGGCTTCCAGAAATCGTTTTAACTGAATACATGTAAAAGCAGTTCTTGGGGACTGTGGGTAAAACGCCGTCTTTATTTCTAGGACCATGTTTGTTTTTCTGAACTACATCCATTTTTGAGTGTATGTAGCCTGTATTAATTTTCCCAGATTTTTAAGTAAGGACTGTCCATTTTGGGGGGCACCCATTAAATGGAATATTTTTATGTTTAAGTGTGAAGTAGGGTAGAATCCTAAACCTCATGGGATGTGTGTTCCTCACATTATATAGTTTCCTCTGTTGGTTTGTATCGTTTCTTACCTTCTGCAATTCAGAGGCATTGTACAAGCGTATTCCCTAGTGATCTGGCCTGTGGGTCATTTTATAATGATTTTGTAATCCATCAGTGACTGGAATGACATTTTTATGTCAGAGGCAGCAGAGAGGGAATGGGATTTAAGGTTGGAAGGATCTGAGTTTAAAGCCCGGGGCCCCACTCCCTCCGTCTGGGTGACCTCATCGGAAGAAATGAAGGATCTTGGTTCTCTATAGTGTGCATGTTGTGAGGATTAAATGAGGTGATGTGGCTCAGCCAGTGTGGTTCAGTGGTTCAGCGTCAACCCATGAACCAAGAGGTCACTGATAGGATTCCTGGTCAGGGCACATGCCGGGTTACAGGCTCGATCCCCCGTAGGGGGCGTGTAGGAGGCAGCCAATCAATGTCTCTCTCATCTGTGTTTCTAGCTCTGTATTCCTCTCCCTTCCTCTTTTCCTAAAACCAGTAAAATAAAATAATAATACATTTTTAAAAATCAGGCTGTGTGTATGTGTGTGTGTGTGGGGTGTGTGTGTGTGTGTGTGTGTGTGTGTGTGTGAAGGTGCCTCCCACCTAGTGGGTAGTCGGTAATAACTTTTTTATTCATGTAAATGAGACATTTTAAGGATGACGGGCTAGATCTGGGGAATTAAGGATCTCATTAAGAATCAATGGGTCCCTGTAGCATTCATCTTTTAATTCTGTAGGCGGCCAAATCTTATTCTCACCGCATGGTCTGTTTTTGTGATTGGGACAAGTTTTGGTAGAATGATGAGAATGTTCTCTGTTCCTGAACGCTAAAAAGATGTTTATTGGTTCATCATTTATTTGTTCATTCAACCAATGTACAATGGGGATTTTCTCTCCCAGGTTTTGAGGAAACATCTTTTTCTCTCCTAGAGGAGCGTGCTGGACGCCACACTGGTCATTGGCAACCTTGCCTGGGTGTGGGTCCTTCAAGGGGCTGTTACAATGTGGCCTCTTCCCCAGAAGTGCTCCTTTATGCCCATGTACACACACACACACACACACACACACACACCACACAAATACTGAAGGGCTTGACGGAATCCTTAGTAGGGGTCCGGAACTCTGCTCCTGACCTGCCATGCCCGCTGGATCAGCGCTCACACAGCTGGGAGGATGAGAGTAATGGAGTGATTCCTGACTGCTGGCCTTGCCTGCATCTTTCTTCCCGATCAGCGGTGACCTTGTTCATCTAAGTAGCATCACGCGAGTGCCTAGCAGGTGTCAGGTCTAGGCAACCAGAGCTTACATGCTTGATCCCATTTCCCTGTCCTCTAATCCTCTGTTGTGGACGTTGTCATTTCCTCTCTTTTCAGGTGGTAGCACAAAGCTTAGAGCTGGAGGGGTTTATCCATGCCGATGAGCTGCCGAGCCTGGATTCTAACTTATTAGAATCTCGGAATTATAGTCTTAGCTGCACGGACTCTCCTGTAGTCCAGCCGCAGTGAGAGCCAGCGCGTCTCCGCATGAATAAATGAGTCCCTGTAGCTTTGCCGGGCCCTCAAATGTCATTCCTCACCTGCCTCTGGTAGCAGCTCAGACCCGTGAGCCTGGGGAGCACTATTGGATTTCTGGTTCTGCCTCGAATGCCATCCGATGCATTAATTAATGTGACTGTGAACGCACCCCTCCCCCTCCCGTGGAGGGTCACAGGGGTGAAGTCTTTGCAGCCTCTCGCAGGCAGCAGGGCCGGTCAGTCCATGCTGAATCAGCCCCAGGTGGCCCCGGGGGTTGACAGTCAGAGGGGTTTGCACAGTCGTGCCTGCTGTTCCAGACCCCAACATGCAGTACTGGAAATGAAGAAAATGCTTAAAAGATGCCACATAGTGTGTAAATACTTCTCTAGCAATCCAATGTTATAACAACATGAAACCCTTGTAAACATGTTACAATTTAAGCTTAAGCAGAGAGTGAGATGGAACTCCATCCAGCTCTGCCAGAATTCTCTCTGGTGCTGAGTGGACCAGTGTAATTGAGGTGGACGTGGTGTGAATTCTCATCTGGGTGAAGAGCAAAACACACCTCCCTGAGCGTGGTTATTTCTTGAAAGAGCTTTGGCCCCAGACTTTAGAGGGAAATTTTGATGCTGACCTGCTGCAACCTTTTGCAGCGAGGATTCAGGATCTGGAGAAGGGGCCGTGCACAAACGAATGCACTAGACAAGAAATATGAATTTAGAAGGCATGGGGCGGGGGCGGGGGCGTGGGGTAGGGGGGAGGCGGAAACCTTTCTCTAGTGGAGAGCCTCCCTGACTTCTGGGTCCCATTTGCTTTTATTCACTTGAATACACATTTGCCCTTTAGGAATGCATACAGGCATATCAAAGGTAAAGTCTGGTAAACAGTAAAAGGATTATCAGGTTAGGGCAGTGGTCGGCAAACTGCGGCTCGCGAGCCACATGCGGCTCTTTGGCCCCTTGAGTGTGGCTCTTCCACAAAATACCACGTGCAGGCACGCACGTACAGTGCGATTGAAACTTCGTGGCCCATGCGCAGAAGTTGGTTTTCGTCTCTCAAAAGAAATTTCAGTCGTTGTACTGTTGATATTTGGCTCTGTTGACCAATGAGTTTGCTGACCACTGGGTTAGGGGATTGCCTTGAGCCACTTGGCCAACAGCAGGGCAATATTTTACTGATTTTTTAGCCCTGCTGAATATCGCATTAATATGCTAACTACTGTTGGTCTTTGCCTCGGCACTGACCCTTATTAACATGGTAGAAACATAGTAGAAACTTTTACTCAGGACTTGTGACTCGCTCTTGCCTGATTTTTTTCATTTTTTTAATGAAGAGTGAAATGAATGAACAATACTCTTCCCTCCCCCCCGGAACTTTCCTTTTGAATATTCACTTTTAGGATTTAAGTTTTTTTTAAAGAAATCTTTCATTGTTTGGCTGAAATATTTGTACTAAAAATTATAGGCTAGAATGAGAAAAAAATATTCCTGCTTATATTCCTGACACTCTCCAGTTGTTTCTGAAGGTTGATATTTTATATTTATTTGATGGTAGTTATTGTTTATCTTCATGACAAAAGGGCCTTCTTGATCACTATAGTATCCTTAGTGCCTTAAAAAGATCTGAGCGCCTAGTAGATGCTCAATAAATATTGCTGATAAGTGTCAAATCCTTGGGCAGTGGTGAGAGGAGCCAGGCTTCATGCTCTGGAATCCCAGCTTGACCACTTGCTGGCTGAGTGGCTCAGGCAGGGCTGAGACTTCTGCTGTTCTCATGCTAAGATGATAGTAATCATGCATCTGGACTGCCCTCACAGGGTGTACTGGTTAGTTAGGGCTGCCGTTACCAGGTACCACAGCCTGGGTTGTTTCAAAAACAGAAATTCATTTTCTCAAAGTCCCAGAGCCTGGGAGTAGATCAGGGTGTCTGCAGGCCTCTCTCCCTGGCTTGTAGACGGCCACCTTCTCCCCGTGTCTTCACATGGTCCCCTCTGCATGTGTCTCTGTCCCAGTCTCCTCTTTGCGTAAAGACACAGTCATATTGGAGCACCCTGGTGACATCATTTTACCTTAATTACTTCTTTAAAGACCCTGTCTCCAAATACAGCGGCATTCTGAGCTACTGGCAGTTAGGGCTTCGACATACGACTTTTTCAAGGGGTGGGGAGGGAGGGGGGAAGGGGAGGCACAATTGAGCCCATAACATGGGGTTCCTGATTTGATTATACTTTGTAATTGGTGAAGTGCTGTTCAGATGTTTAGCTGTTACTGAGGAGCTTGGAATTAATTGAGGAGATAATGTAATTAAACAACATAGAAGTCAGCTCTGTGGGCTGATACTGTCTAAGCTCCTTGGGGAGCAGGTGCTTTGGGGTTCTGGAGGAGACCTCATCCCACCCCTGCAGCGGGACACAGTGGGGAGTTCTCCGGGTTGTGAAACACAGTTGAAGAGGCCCTGGGGCTTGTTGAGTCACTGTGGGCCAGTTACCTAACTGTGGGCAGGGCCACACCTAGGACACTGGTGCCTGCCTGGGCCTGGGCTGCTCCAACAACTGTGGTCTAAGGCAGCACTTACCGAGCACTTACTGTCCGCTGGGCAGTTCCAAGTGGACCCCCATCCAGGGTTTCTGCCAACTCCCCCAGGAATCACACGGCACTTTCTGGAGTCTGGATTGGAGCCCAGGAGTCTGTTCTAGGCTCTGTGCTCATTATCACCATCACCACCCCACCCCATCACCACCATCACCACCATCACCACCATCACCATCATCATCATCACCACCATCATTCTAATTCACCACCATCATCATTATCACTATCACCCCCAATCATAATTCACCATCATTATCACCATCACCACCATTATAATTCACCACCATCACTATCACCATCATTATCACCATCACCACCACCACCATCATTATCACTATCACCACCCTCATTCTAATTCACCATCATTATCACCATCACCACTGTCATTATCATTCACCACCATCACTATCACCATCATTATCACCATCACCACTGTCATTATCATTCACCACCATCACTATCACCATCATTATCACCATCACCACTGTCATTATCATTCACCACCATCACTATCACCATCACCACCACCACCACCATTATCACTATCACCACCATCGTTCTACTTCACCGTCATTATCACCATCACCATCCTCATTCTAATTCACCATCATTATCACCATCACCACTGTCATTATCATTCACCACCATCACTATCACCATCACCACTGTCATTATCATTCACCACCATCACTATCACCATCACCACCACCACCACCACCATTATCACTATCACCACCTTCGTTCTACTTCACCGTCATTATCACCATCACCATCATCATTATAATTCACCATCATTATCACCATCACTATCACCATTATCATCTCATCATCTCTGGCCTCTAGAATGCTTGTTTTCCTGCTTGACATAAGTGAACACATGTAACTCTCTCGTAGTTACTTGTTGCAATCTTCATTTTATCTTAACTGAGGCGTGGAGGTGTTAAATAAGTCATTCAAGAGGCAGGGATGGGATTCAAAACGAGGCCACGTGGCACTGGTTCACGTCCTTGCCTCTCACCGAGGAAATGTGTCCTTGACAGTTCCTTTACTCGAAGGCTGGAAAGAAGGAGGTCGTGCCCGGCAGCCAGCTCCCTCGTCTGGCATCTGCCTGGCGGTGGTTTCCTCTTCTCCCTGGAACTCCCCTCAGTTTTATTTCCTAATCAAGGGTGGCCATCACTTGCTCATGGAGACTGCTTACACTGGACACTTCTTTCTGGAAACTTCAGCGATGGAATGTCCCTTGAAGACCCAGTGGCCGTTGTTCTCAGGCCTTGTGGGTAGACGCACACACCAGCGCTTTAATAAGTGAGCTGAAAGCATAGTTGGCTCCCAGCCTGAAGGACCTTGTTGACTGATGGGCAAATGGTACGTCCCACCCGTCATCGCGATAGCCTTCCTCACCTCCCCACCGCCAGCACCTTGCCAAGGCTCTTTTGCTCGTAGTTTTTCCATCTCAGCCCTCCTGGGACAGGTCCCCTGCCATCTCTCCAGCAGGGACCTTGTCCGCCGCCTGCCTCCAGCCCCGGGAAGGGCGGCTCCTTCTCAGGGCTGGAAAGAGTTAAGTCCAGCCGGGCTGCCTCCTGGGAACCTGTCCCCCTGGCTCACTGTTGGTTTTCATCTTCATTATCTTGATTGACAATGCTGTCAGCACCCGGGAGGGGTCCTTGAACAGCCAGATGGTGGCTGGATTTTCCTGCCAGTCATCAGTTTTCATCTGATTGCGGCGCCGGTGCAAGCTTCCACTGTTCCCGCAGATTTCTCCAGGAGCCCTCACAGGGACCGTGAAGGCTGGGAGAACTCCGTGGAGGTACGCTAGTGGATTTACTCACCTAATAAACACTTACTGAGCACCTACTATGGACCAGGAACTTCAGCAGGCCCTGGGAATACAGGAACGAGCGAGGAAAGCTTCCGCTCCTGTGGATCTCATATTCCAGTAATCACACCAATAAGCTGGAACCATGTCAAGTGCAGGAGGTGCTGAGATGCGAACGTCAGGCAGGTTAACAGTGTGCGGGGCCGATGGCAGCTGGGCTATGGGTGAGGGGGTGGGTGTTGCTTTAGAAAGAGATGACTCACAGCTTCTTGGAGAAGGTAGCAAGTGGCCACAGCACTGAACGAAGCAAGGAAGCAGGCTGCCTAGCTAAGCGGGAAGAGCATGGCAGAAAGAGGGACTAGCAAGTGCGAGGGCCCTGAGTGAAAAGTGTGATTAGCAAGGAGGCTCTGGTGTTTGAGTGAAGGGTGGGGAGGGTCACACCAACTTTATGTGCAAAGAATTCTTTCCTTCCTTCTTTTTTTGTCCCCAGTGAATTCTCGTACTTTTAAGTGGGGGCAAATGAGTACTTCCAGCTTTATCACTCTGGTTAGCAATTCCTCTGTCCTTGGGGAGAAGAAGAAAGTGTTGGCATAAGGTGGGTAGAGCGGCAGCTGTGTTTTCTATGTTTGGATTAAGTTTCAAAAGAGATGTTTTTCAAGCAGAAATACTAGAATTTGCTTAGTGTAAGCATCAGAAGTCTGAAGGTAGGGGATATTTTGACCCTACCTTGGTGTTTGACCTTCTTCCGTTTGTTTTTCTGTATTGATTTCACAAAATTTTTATATTCGTTATATAATTCATTATATAATGGATGGGAATTCTTTCTCTCATTCTAGCATTATTCCATTCCATGCCTGCATTCATTCATGCATGCATTCACTCATTCACCCCGTGATCCTTCACTAAGGATGCCGTTGGCGTCAGGCACTACTCGAGGGGTCGGGGATTTGGAAGCAAGTTTGCTCCTTTTGGGGGAGCCCCTGGGATACTGGGTGCTGACATCGAAGGCACCTCGGAGTTGTTATCAGTTTGTTTTACTGATTTCTGGCACCGTGGGCCATACCACCTCACTTCTCTTTCCTAGCTCGTCCATCTCTTTCTTTAGTCGGCTCTTGTACCTCTAGAGAGAGTGGTCCCTCACTGCCGAGATATAAAACCCATCCTCTCTCAGCCTGGCTTCCTTCTGCGTCCTCCATCCCCAGGTTTCAAGAACAGCCTGTGGCAAGGATTTCACTTTTCCAGCTTGACCATCAGAATCTGGCCTTTGCCCCACAGGCTGCCGTATGTCTCGTTGGTGACCTGGTTGTCAGGCCTAAACACCTCTGTTCCATCCTCGCCCTTCCTGAACTCGGCAGCAGATTCCAGCCATGGCCCACCTTCTGCAGAGCCCCCCTCCCCATACTTTCTGGAAGACGACCCTAGCTCTTGAGCACACCCATCCAGTCCCCTGAACGGACACCTCCTGTCCTTCAGAGGCAGGTCCCCTCAGGTTCTGTGGCTTCTCAGGGGTGCATCCACCTGCTTTGTGTGTATCTATCCCCACCTGTCCTGTGGCAACTTGTAACTTACTATGTCCCATGCAGAATTCTTCATCTTTCCTTCCTCAAGATTCCCCCGTCATACTCTTTCAGTGGGTACCACCTTGTCCATTTCTGCCACCCCGTTTCCTCTCATCTACCAAAATGTTAGGAATTTTCCCAGTACTCTCTGCTACCCACCCCTTTTGTTTCATTTCTACAGCTTCTCTTCCCCCTCCTCACCCCCCTGCGTCCAGGTCCTGGAGAGAACAGTGGCTTCCCAAGTTGCTCCCAGACCAGAGCTCCCCAGCACCTGGGAACTCTTTAGAAATGCGCTGTCCGTGGGCCCACCCACATCCGGCAGAATCTGAACCTTCCGGGCTGGGCCCAGAGTCTATGCTTTTACAGTCGCTTCCTGGTGATTCCGAGGCTCCCTGCAGCAGGAGAACCACGGGGGTGGACCCCTGAATTCGCTTCCCTCCGGTTTCCATGACTCATCCATCTCTGCTCCTCTCCGCTGTGCACCGGGATGCCAGCTTTATCTTCCTCGAGAGCAGCCCCGATCCCATCCCTCCGCCTCCCACACCGCCCGTGGCTCCTGGGAGGGCCACCTTGGGACAGGTCTGGGTTCCCACTGACCGGGTGTGAACCCAGGCCAGAATTCTTGCACTTTTTATTTTTAGTCTGCTGGGCTGATTCAGATGTTGCTTTTTATGTCAGTTCTATCTCTTTGGAGAGATATGGCTCATTGTATGCAGGCGATGTGCCAACATTTTATTTTGGGGGTGGGGGGTGGGAGGGTAATGGACTATTCTTTTCAGTGACCTCATTGAAATGTCCCGGCAGAAGTCATGGGCTGAAGGAGCTTTTGTTTGCTAGGCTGGGCCTTCTGGGTCATCCTGGCACACCGCGCTCAGCCCTGGTCTCCTCCTTTTAGATGAAAGAGGCTGGAATGAGCTTGTTTCCAAGGCTGCCCCAGCCTGGGTAGTCCAGACCTGTGTGACTCTTAGTCATTGCTTTGAAAGGTTAAATATTTCTCGATTTTCCTTAAAAATGAGGTAAAAAAGAAAAAGGTGGAAAAACGTTTCCCAAAGATACCAGGTCTTAACCCCTGGCACCTGTGCCACTTGATGGGAAAGATCTACTGCAGATGGGATCCAGTGGATGGTTTTGGGACGAGGAGAGAATGCTGGTGCAGCAGGGTGCACCCCAAATGCAATGAGTGGTGTCCTTAGAAGAGGGAGGCACAGGGGGAGTCTCCACTCACAGAGGAGAAGGTGGTGTCCCCGTGGAGGCAGAGATGGGAGTCGGGAGGCCACAAATTGAGGACCGTGGGCAGCTCCAGGAGCTGGAGGAGACAAGGGAAGGATTCTGCCCTGGAGCCCCTGGAGGGAGCACAGCCTCGGGGCGCCTGGGTTTCGGGCCACCTGGCCTCCAACGCTCTGAGAGAATAGGTTTAAGTTGCTTTAAGCCACCAAGTTTGTGTTACAGCACTCGGGGAACTTGACTACAATCTAAAGCAAACCTCTGTGGTTCATGGACACAGACATCAGGGTGGTGAAGGCCTGGGGTGGAGGATGGGGGCAGGCTGGGAGAGGTCAGTGGGGAAAAGGGGGACATATACAATACTTTCAACATTAAAGAGTAAAAAATAAAAAAAAGTAAAAGAAAACCACTGTCATAAAAAAAAAACACACAGAGATCCATAAGTCTGTCTGAAATGTATCCTGGATGGCGGGTGTGCCTGGCCTTGGCACCAGGTTCGTGGGTGCGGGCTGGTGGGGTTCACGCCCTCAGCATTGCACCTTCCCAGCTCCGTTCCAATGGTGTTCGGAGCCTCCCCGCTCCGCAGTGTCTGTCCTGCGTTCCCACATTCCCAGCCGCTTCTTCCCATCGTGACGCCCGCCCACACCCGCACCTGCCGTTTTGTTCTCGCTAATGGTGCAGTATTCATTCACTGGTGGCGTCTGGATGGAGGGGTGGTGGGGAAAACCAGGTGGGCTCGGTTGCCCTGTGTCTGTCACCATCCCCTATTGGAGGACGGATACATATCTCTATTCTGAAATGAAGACACTCCTCTGGAACGTTCCTTTATGAAGCTTCTCTTTGAGGAGGCCCAGTTATGTGGGGTCCTGCACATTTTTTTGTAGCAAAGGCCCGTGTACTCTGCAGTGCGGACCTGGGGAATTGTCGGGATTTTTACTCTTTAATGTTGAAAGTACTTGGAGGGGGTTACTTAAGTGAAATGCCTAACCCCGTCATGAAAGCTGCTCATTTGTTGATCAATCACTGGAATCACACATCAGAACACGTTAAGGCTGGTTCCTGGAGGTGACCTCATCCATTTGTTCTCATCTCGTGTTCAAGAAAACAAAGGCCCACTATGTTGTATCTGTGGTGAGCGGTAGTAGAATGTGATGTTAAACTTAGTCCTTCTGGCCCACCTGCCTTCATTCTCCGCGCCCCCCCCCCCCCCAAAAAAAAAGAACTGTGCTAAAATGTATTGGTGGACAGTAGCTCTCATTTAATTTAATTTTATAAACAGAATATTTATTGAGGTCATACTATGTGCCAGGAACTGCCATTAGCTCTTGCTATATTAACACATTCAACTCTCATTACAACCCTACAAGGTAAGTTCTATTATCAGTAGAAAGTGTTTAGACTTGATAACTGGTCACATGATTCAATTCTGAAAATATTGTTTGCTAGTTAAAGTTAAACCTTGTGTAAGATGGGGAAAGTAGTGCCTCAGACCCCCCAATAGCTGTTTGTTAGGTAAAGGGAAGAAGTGGATGAACAGGTAAGTCATGGACTCAGAGAAATACATGTAATTAAGCAATACCCATCAGTAAAGGGTGAACAAAATCCAGGGGCCTATGTGTTGAACTTGGGCACGTGACCTGAACCTTGTGGTTCTGTCATTGTCTCATCTGTAAGATGAAGGTAATAATATCTACCTTACAGGATTGGACGCAGGGTTGGAGGGGGTTACTTAAGTGAAATGCCTAATCCGGTGCATAGCATAATGGGGGAGGTTAGTGAGCCCTCCCTGCATGGCTGAGTGTTGGTTAGCTATTACTAGTCTGTATGTAACAGGGCAAATGAGGAATGCGTTGTCCTTGGGTGATGGGGTGCTTTGGGGTAACATGAAGTTCTGTACCAAGATCTGCCTGTTAAACATGACAGGCAGCATGAAGTATAGCTGAGTCAGTTGGAACAGGGATATCTGGTCCCTGAAGGTTCAGCAGAACAGGCTTTATTCACCAATAGACCTGATTGGAACATTCCTCACATTCCGAGGGAAGACACTGTGCAGAAGGAGCTGTTGGCTGTGTGCTCATGTATCGGTCCACAGGAACTCTGTCTGTCCATGGCATGAGGCTTGGCTCTGTGCTCAGGTGTGGGGGCAAGGGCAGGGAACACACCTAGTCATTGGACATAACTGATAGGTTGGGTGGAGCTAACTGACAGAATGGGTGGAGCTAACTTATTGACAGAGTGGGTGGTGCTGATTGATGGTGGTTGGAGCTCTGCTTTACAAGGATGGATGGGCCTGATTCCTTTGCCAATTACAAGTTCTGTGTGAATTTGGGCAAGCTATTGTAGGTATTTTTTCCTTACTGATACCTAGCAAGATGGTTAGCATAGATGAATATGCATTGACCTCTACTCTGTACCAGGCACTGTATTAGGTTCTGGAAAAACGGGAGGAAAGACTTGGTGTCTGTCCTTGGGCAGCTTACAGATCCTGTGGACTCCACTGCCAGGAAGCCACACTGACAGTGCACCCTGGCACACTGGACGTGTTTACACACACGCACACACATATGCACACCCATCAGCACAGCCTTGGGGCAGCCACAGTCTGTGTCATGGTCTGAATATAAGCCTCTGATTTCTCTCATTGGACAGCCTCTGGACAGTTGACTTGTGAACTTGTCATTCTCCTTAGTATACTGTTTATATTCATCAGGCTGGCTTAGGTCATGTTGTTTATAGCAACAACCCCTAAAACTTCTGTGGTTTAAATAACAAAGATTTATTTCTTATTCATGTAACACATGCACCATCGGTGGTTGGCATGTGTATGTGGAGGGAGGGGTCCTGTCCCATGTTACTTCGACTCTGGGACCCAGGCGTGTCCCACTGCCTAGAATCCCATAGAGCACCGTGGCCAGAGGAAGCTGGAACCTGGGAGATTATATTCTGTCTTTTAAAGGCTTTTGCTCACAGTTCATTGGCCAGAGGTCATCACAGGGTCACGTTCACTTCCAGGAGCTGTGATGGGGAGAAGAGGCACCAAGAGGACTCCCAACAGTCTTAAGAACCTCCACGTTATCGTGACCAGCTACACGTGTGCATTCCTAAGTGAGAGGGTATCACACAACAGAGCATTTAAAAGAGGAGCGTGAAAAACTGCCCAGAACCATGAGTGAGAAGAGACAGTCCGACCTCTAGGAGAACCTAGCAGAGCCCTGTCTACCTCACAAGCTGCCATGGATCAGTGTGTGCGGCTGGTTGCCTGGACACCCGGGAAGCTCCCCAGGGCACACATAATGCTGTTGCAGCCCAGGCAGATTTAGTGCTACACGGTGCCTTTGCCAGGCGCCGTGCCAAGATTGGGGACACATAATTAACCGGGACCATTAAGAAAAATTTAGAATGTATTTACGATATGGATTATAAGACCGGGGACGACGTGTCTTTTCACTTAGTTAAAACTAAACGTTTTAGCAATAAAAACAGTAGGATTTCTGTTACTTAAAAAAGTCACTTAAATGAAACCTGGGCAGTTGAGGCCTTGCTGTGTATAGCTTTTCATCTGCTGCCTGTGCGGTGTGTAAGTGCTTGGTCATTTCAGTAGAATCCAGTCTAGTTCTCTTGTGCTTGTGTTTTTTTTTCTCGTTCCTCATGCTCATGATTGTTCAGCATTTCCAGTGATGTGTTGAAAATTGAGCTACTTTGATATTTGCACATACGTGTATGTACACACACATGTGCGTATGCACACATCTGTCTTTCTGCTACAAGAGATACGGGCTTCAGCAAGCTGCATTGGCTGGCGTCAGGAGGGGGCATGTCAGATTTGGGAGTGGCCTTGCCTGTTACCCATGCTCTGTGCGCCTCAGCATGGCCTTAGACATCCTGGAATGCAGGTGGCTGGGAAGAAAGCTTCGTTCACTTTCCTGGAGATCTTGACCACCTAACCAATCAAATAAGCATTTATCAGACCTGGTTCATGTCCCCCAGGCAGGGTGGGGAGAGAAAGAAGGGTAAGTGTGGGAGGTCAGAGAGTGTGTGAGAGGGAGAATCATTGATCGGCTGCCTCCTGCACACCCCACACTGGGGATCGAGCCTGCAACCCAGGCATGTGCCCTGACCGGGAATCAAACCGTGTCCTCCTGGTTAAGAAGTCCATGCTCAACCACTGAGCCACGCCGGCGGGGCCAGAATGCATCTCTTCTGCAGCGGTGTGGGGAAGAGCTGGAGGTGTGGAGGTTGCAAGCCCGTCAAGTTGCGGTAGGAATGAGAAGTGGCCGAGTTCAGACAGGAGCAGCGGGATGGAGAGACGTGCTTGGCGTTAGGGGTGTTCGGCATGGGGAGTAAAGGAGAGGGAGGAGTCTGGTAGGACCTGCACACTCGGGGCTTGGCAACCAGTGGTGGACCAGGAGGAGGGCCAGGTTTGGGCAGGAGCATCCTGTTTTGGAAGGGACGAGAACATTACCTTTGGAGTCAAGTCCTGGTTCTGTGCTAGCTTTTCCACCGTGGGCAGCATACTTACCCCACCCCGAGTCTTAGATTCCTGGGGTATGGGAATCCTAATTGTACCTCCCTGATAGGGTGATTGTAAGGATGAAATGAAATCGTGCACAGGAAGAGCACTTAACGTTTGACGTGTAAATACTGTCTGTTGATAACTATTAATATCTAATGATGAATATGGATTACAAAGGCCACAGGAGGCCATGTGAACTCTGAAGTTGTTTGACATCTGGGATCAGGCCGCGGTGAAATCAATGAGTCCAGTTCTCTTCACACTGGTGGTGTCTGTGCAGTGGGGAAGTTAATGGCTGGTAACCTCTATTTTCTTGTTAATGAATTGGGGCAAAAATGCTATAGGAGAAAATAAAGGGAGGAGGAAAAGTTAATTAAGTACCTTATATTGACAGGCCCTATGCCTGGTCCTATACTAGGTATTTTGCAAATTTGCATTATTTAATTATGATAACCTCCCAACTGGGCTGAAAAAATAGTATATTCGTTAGAGCAGGCTGAATAGACCAAGAATGTATAGGTGTTTATTTCTCAAATAACCTCAAGATGTTTATTTCTCACTCTCCGAATGAACGGGCATGTTTGTGAGAATAAAGGGGTGGTAGGGTGTCTCTGCTCCACACAGTGACTCAGACTGAGGGAAATGTGTCCGTGACTACATGGGGTTTATAAGCTCCCCACACTATGTCCAGCCAGCAGAGGGCAGGAGGGTGGGAACACATCACTGCTGCTCATGTCCCACTGGTTAGATAGAGCTCAGTCACATGGTCACACCTCACTGCCCGGAGGCTGGGCAATCTCTCACCCTGTGGCCAGGGTTGGGTAAACAGCTGCCACTCTCCACAAAGGGCCCGGTTTATAGGTGAAAAAACGGAGTTTCTGAGAAACTAATAAAATTCCTTGAGGCATATAACTTTTTTATAGGGAAGGCAAGAATCACATTCGGGCCAATCTTTCCCCTGTATGGGAAATGTGGCTCGGCTGGTGTTGCTTAGTGGTAGGGTGTTCACCCATGAACCCAGAGTTCACTGGTTTGGTTCCTGGTCGGGGCACATGCCTGGGTTGTGGGCTCAGGAGGCAGCTGATCCATGTTTCTATCTCTCTCTCCCTCTCCTTCCCCACTCTCTAAAATCAATAAAAGACATTTTAAAAAATGACAGTATTGATTAAAATAAAGAAATGTGGAAGGGTGATTGGGGGAGTTTGTGGGTCAAACGAAGTAGATTTAATAGGGTTAAGTCATAAAGTTAATTGAGTCATTAATAAAGGAGGACTATTTGAGGTTGGGATTGGTGAGTCAGCTCTTAGATGATGTGTCCAGGGCTGGCAGGTGGCTCTAAGCACATGTGGTGGCAGAGATTGTTGGCATCAGGAAAACTAAGGACTTGGCGAACCAGTGTTGGGGACGAATAGCTCCCGGCTCCTGCTAGTGCTTCCTGTGTAATTGGAAAGGAGGAAACCTGAGCTTTGTTTGAGGACAGCAGAGGGATGATCCCGAGTTTGTGGCCAGGGGGCCTGATCTTCGGAAAATGTCACCCAGAGCATTTAGACAGGGGGCATAACTCATTTTTTAGTCCTGCCCTCCACGTTGTAGGCTATTAGACTGATGGGGAGCTTTGAGCTCACACACCCCTGGTGGAAGATAAAATGAGATGTGATGATGAAACGGACAGGAATTGGCTGTTGGGATCGATCCTTTCGGATTACAAAGGCCACGGGAGGCCGTGTGAACTCTGAAGTTGTTTGACATCTGGGATCAGGCTGCGGTGAAATCAATGAGTCCAGTTCTCTTCACACTGGTGGTGTCTGAAGTTGCTTTTTAGCATGCAGATTAATCAATCAACGTGTGTTTATTGAACACGTACCATGTGCCCAAATATTTACGACTCCGGTTCCCAGGATGGCAGTGGGAAACAGGGTGGAGGTATAACTGGCAGCCTCAGCCGGAATCTGGAAGTGGAGAGGGGACACTCCGAGGGAGATGGCGGCCACAGGGCACCGAGCCCTGGCAGCTGGGACAACCTGGATTCTCACCTGCTGATTTGCACAGCTGTAGACGAGTTCCTGGGCTCAGTGGTCCTTGGATGTCTCATGTGTTTAGAAACCAAAAAGCATGGGCAAGCCTTCTTTGTCATCATTATTCATTAATATTTGCTACATACCATCTGGTCAGGTCCATGGGCACAGAGGGGTAGGACACAGAGCTGCTGCCCTCAGGATGCGGAAGGAACAAGAGGAATCCAGGAATCCGTGCTGAGGGGAGCCGGGCTGTACGGGCGGTGGATAGATACTTACCAGAACCTCCTCCCTGTTCAAGGTTCCCCTCTCGGCCATGGCAGCGGGCACCTGCCCACCTCCTGCCTGCTCTCAAGTCAGTCACAGTCTAGTGCAGCCATCCCGAGCTCCCGCCCCCCATCTTATCTCTCCCTCTCTTCTCCCCTTCTCCCCTGGATTCATTCAGAAACATTTATTGAATACCTGCTGTTTTGGAGAGACAGCCATAGGTGAGTTGATGGGGTCCCTGTCTCCCTGGAATGAACATTCCCTCTGGAGTAACAGACAGTTATCAACAAGCAGACAAATAGGACGATTTTAGACCTTAATATCCATGCCCTAAATAAATTGAAGACAATGCCAATGCTGTGGTGGAGAGTGACTTGCGGGGTCCTGCTGGATGAGAAGGTGTGTGCAGGCCTCTCTGAGGGATGGCGGCAAGCTGAATCCCATGGAGGCCGCCCTGGGACTCTGGGGACCAGCGTCTGAGTGGAGCAGGACCTGAGGAGGCCGTGGTGGATGTCTCCACACCCAGGGAGATGCCGCGGGCAGAGTGCTTGGACTTTGAGAAGCATGTGAGAAGGTCAGACCTTTCGTCACTGGCACCTGCACAGAATAGGTGCTCAGCAAATATCTGGGAGCCAGTGAGTGCGCCCAAATACGCCACCTGTTTCAACCTCCTGACTCAGCTGACGCCTCCAACCTTTTTTTCTGGATCCTTCAACCGCAGAACATTTTACTGGAAGACCTTCATTCACTCTTTGCATTAAAATGCCCTGGTTCTATAGGGGATGTTGGTCCATACACAAGAAAAAAAATCCTATAACTGGCTCTCTGACCCTGCACCTGGCCCTCTGACCCTGCACGCTGCATTGGCTGAGCCCCAGGGTCTCCAGGTTAGAACCTTGAACACCCCCCTCCCCGCCCCCGCCCGCCCAAATTCCCTGGTCCACCTCCAGCAGGGAGGAAATGCCATCTATTCACCTGTTAGGAACTGGCCCCTGTGTCGGCTGATTTTCATGTTTGTGCTACTGTAAGTACAGTAGTGTTAGCCCCGTTTTCATTGGCGAGACACACAGACCTGTCCATGCTGGGTCTTCTGCCTGAAGACTTCTCTTGCACCCACCACCCTGCGCTGTCTGCTGTCTTGTCCTCCCTCCCTCCCTGCCTCAGCCCCTGCCCCCCCCCCCCCCACATCTGTCTCAGGAGGGGAGTGCCTTTGTCCGACTTTGTCGCTGACCCCTGGGTAATACTGACCCAGCGGGAAGTTGGGAGGCTCAACTAATAAAAACAACAACGGAGCACTTTGCCAGTGGAAGGTGTGGTCCTGAGTGTGCATCCTCCGAGGGGCCTGCTGGTGGTGGGAGGGCTGATTTGTTGGCAGCTGTTTAGCAGCCAGGTTCATCCTGCCCCCAGCTCGACTAGGAAGCCGTGTCTGGCTGCAGCAGCTCCATCCTCTGGACTTGGGCTCCGGTACCTTCTCGTGGTCTCTCCGTATGTGGACGTGAGGACCCAACTTAAAAGCTCCTTTGTGCTGTGAACTGGTTTGGCAGTCCAAAGGATGGTGCATGCGGTGCTGGGTATCTGTGGGGTTCGCCCCAAGGATGCTTTTTTTTTTTTAAAATCCTCATTCTGGGATATTTTTTTCATTGACATTTAGAGAGAGTAGGAGGTAGGGAGAAGGCTGGGGTGGGGAGAGAGACAGAGAGAGAGAGAGAGAGAGAGAGAGAGAGAGAGAGAGAGAGAGAGAGAGACCTATATATTGGTTGTCTCCTGCACACACTCTGATGGGGTCGGGGGGATGAACCTGCAACTGAGGTGCTTGCCTTTGACTGGGAATTGAACCCTTGACCCTTCGGTCCGTTGGCTGATGCTCTAACCACTGAACAACAGGCCAGGGCCAAGGATGTTTTCGTTGGGAGAGAAGGGAGAGATGAGTCACAGAGCACATGTAGCAAGCAGCGGTACCGCCTGGGCAGGGCACCCGGACACGCAGGGCTGTGGGCTCCTGGGCTCCTCAATGGACCGGGCACAGGCACCCAGGTGCCTCAGTGATTTTCACTCCTCATTTCTTTCCTGCACAAACCGCAGGGCGTGCTCGCTGAGTCGGGTGTTGAGTTTCCTTCACTTGGACCCTTCCTCTTTGTGAAAGCAGTGCAGGCCTCCACATGCCAGGCCACGTCTTTGTGGGCTCATTTAATGAGAAAATTGAATGCAAACGAGGACACGTTTGGCAATAATTGGGCTCCAGAGGGTTGCCTGTTTTTTCGTTTTTGTTTTTTTTGGAGATGATGAGGAATTGATAGTCTCATAAGAAGTGCTTATGAGGATCTGCACGTGGTTCCGAAGCTGAGTTCCTTGCTTCTAAAGAGCCTTTCCCCGAGGCTTTCCTCACAGGGAGAACCGCTGCTCCCTGCCCGTGTGTGAGGCTGAGCCTCGCAGGGCATCCAGGCAGATGTGCAGAGAAGGTGTTCGGATCCTCGCTGCAGATCCAGTCTCTCTCCTGAGCTGCAGGCCCATCTGTGTGAGTCCCTGGGCTCTGTCGACAGACAGGTACCTGCACTCTGCGCTCTGCTAAGTTCCCCAGAATGGGGCTCGGAGGCAAAGAGCTCTCTCTTTTGGTTGCAGAAGCCGCTGTCGAAAGCCGATCGATCACTCACCCACTTGTAGAACGGAGGAAGGCAGCTCAGTGCTTTTTCTCCGGTGGCCGATTCTCCCGGCATGAGGACAGCAACATAATTGGGAAATGGGCAATATTCACAGAGCAATTACTGTGTCCGTTAATGAGGTTTGCACGAAGGCTTCCAGTGAATTAATGAAGAACAACGATGTTGGCATTCGTGTCGAACAGCTGGACAGCTTGATAAGGGAGCAGACGAGGCCGGCCCAGGGCCCAGCCAAGGTGATAGGGACCCAGGCAGGTTCTCGCCTCAGCCCGCCCCCTCCTCAGCGCCGTCCTGACCTCATTATGTCCTGCGAGGAACTGAACGTGCGAGGCTCAGGGCTGCCGGACTGTGCCTCCCCCGCGGAGACGGAGCGGAACCCGTTTGCCTAGGCTGTGGGCGCCCACCTTCCTTGGGCTGTGCTCAGAATGTAGCCAGAGGCAAATCGTTAAGTCTCCTCCTTTCCTCGAATATGCATATTCTCATTAGGGATGGCTGTGACTTTGGGGGAGCCGCGTGTCCTGGGAAGGCAGCGTGTACCATTTGGATACGCAGGCCTGAGTCTAAGTCGTGCCCTATCCCTTAGTGTCTACGTGTTCCGTACGTAGCTGTGGGGACCTGCAGTTTCCTCATCGGTTGAAAACAAGTCCTACCTCGGTGAACTGATGCGAGGATCCAATGAAATAGTTCACACGAAATAGGTTATGCATGTGCATCGCCGTATCAGTCAGCATTCTCCAGAGAAAGGGAACCAACAGGAGATGTAGATACACAGCAGGTCCTCAACTAACGTCGTTTCTTTCTTTTCTTTTTTTAAATATACGTTTTATTGATTATAGAGAGGAAGGGAGAGGGAGAGAGAGATAGAAACATCAGTGATGAGAGAGGAGCATTGATAGGCTGCCTCCTGCACACCCCCCACGGGGGATCGAGCCCGCAACCCGGGCCTGAGGAACTTAACTCTTGTTTTTATCAGTGAGCCTGATACAATTGATTTCATTATGTCATTTCTCTTAAAAGTCACAGAACCTATGGGCGATGTTAAGTGAGGACTTCCTAGACAGATGTAGATGTACATATGCCCGGAAGCTCTGTTTTAAGGGATTGGCTCACATGATTATTGGGGCTGCAAGTTTGAAATCTGTAAGGTAAGCCGGCAGGCTGCAACCTCAGGCAGGAGCTCATGCTGCAGTCTTGAGGCAGGATTTCTTTAACTGGCTGGACGAGGCCCGCTCACATGACTGAGGGTCATCTTGACTGAGTCAGTTTATCATAGATGTAACCACATCTACAGATTACTTCATAGCAACACTGAAACCAGCATTTGATTAAATAACTGGGAACAATTGGCGAGCCAGGCTGACACATAAAACTCACCATCACGGTCATGATTGTGGCAATTGATTTGCCAAGAACCGAATACCGCTGACCCTCGAACAATGCAGATTTGAACTGCGTGGGCCCACGCTTACTCGGGGTTTTTTCATCTTGTAAACAGTCCACATAAACTTATAGTATCAATGAACACAGCACTGTAACTGTGTTTTTACTTCCTTATGATTCTTTTAATAATATCTGCTTTTCTGTAGTTGAGTTTATTGTAAGCATATAGTTTACTATACACATAACAGTCAAAACATGTGTTAGCTGTTATCGATCAGGCTTCTGGTCAACAGGAGACTATTAACAGTTTAGTTTGGGGGGAGTCAAAGTTATATGCTGATTTTTGACAGCATGGTGGTTGGCATTCTAACCTCCACATAGTTCAGGGGTCATCTGTACTGCATTTGATGCCCTTGGGGGCTATTGGAAAAGCATCATTTGCTGGCCTTCAAACCCCCCCCCACCCCCCCCCCCCACACACACACACACAGTCCGAGCTGTAGGACAGATTGTGGTGGGGAGGTCAGGTTGAGGAGCGTGACATGAGTGATAGAGGTGCTTACAGGAAGGTGACAGTCCATCAGAATGGCCTGTCCAGGGGAACATTCCGGAATCAGATGATTGAGTGACAGTGAGCACCGTGTCCTGGAGAGGGTATTAATTTTGGAGGTCAGACAGACCTGACTGAGAATCATGGCCTCCACGTAGCTGCCTCCCTGTAACCCACACTGTAATAAGTCACTTCACCTCAGCGATATTCCTTTTTTTCACTTTTTCCTTTCAAATGGGGAAAATAATGCATATCTTTCAGGCTTATTGCAAGAGTGAGGAGTATATCTCCTGTGGTTTAAACACTCAGTAAGGAGTTTGTTTCTCTCCCTGTCTATCTGTCCAGTGTCCATGGAGTTGCTTTAACATCACATTTGTTTTAATCTAAATACTTTGCTGTAAGGAGTGTAACACTGGTAGCATTGCAGAATGCAAGTGAGTTAGCTATGCTGGAACTCTCCGGCAAGATGGGAAAGAGTGTGGCGTTCAAGGTGCCTGGGTTGCCTGTATTGACAGTAACAATGGATTTCGCCGGGAGATTGTTGATGAGAAACGGAGCACTGGATTCAGTGCTGTGTCATCCGAGCTGAGAGCTGAGGTCGTGTCGGGCACAAGTGGAGTGTCGTTTCCCAGTGGTCGTGCCCCAATGGGACTATCGCACATCACGCTTTCTCGAGACAAGCGGTCCCCATTCTCAGCTCTGTCCTCTGTGTCTCCTGGTCGGCTGGACAGAGGGCATCCTAAATGCTGGACACACCTGTCTTGCCCTGAGATGTTTGTGTGGGACGGTGTTAGACCCTGTTTTTTTTTCTGGGCCTAGGGTGCCTGACTCTCTGAAAATGAACAAAAGAACCTGTGTGATTCTGGTGTATTTCCACAAGCGTGGCATCCTTATCTGGGAGGGCTTTTTGCTTTTGCTTCTCGGAATGGAACGTCTCATGCAGTTGATGTATTTAGACGATGTCTGTGTCTCCTTCGCTTCATGTTCAGATCTTAACCCCAATGTGATGGTATCAGGAGAGGGGGCTTCTGGGAGGTCATTATAGTTAAACTAGAGGCCTGGTGCACGAAATTCATGCACAGGCGCGGGGGGGGGGGGGTCCCCTCAGCCCAGCCTGCACCTTCTCCAATCTGGGACCTCTCGGGATGTCCAACTGCTAGTTTAAACCGGCAGTCGCACATCCCTCTCACAATCCAGGACCTAACTACTCACCTGCCTGCCTGCCTGATCACCCCTAACTGCCCCCCCGCCAGCCTGGTCGCCCCTCATTGCCCCCCTCTGCCGGCCTGGTTGCCCCTCACGCCCCGCCCTGCCAGCCTGGTTGCCCCCAACTGCCCTCCCTCCCCCGCTGGCCTGGTCGCCCACGAAGCCTGCTATTCGGTCGTTTGGTTGCCCCTCACTAAACCCCCTTCCGGCCTGGTCGCCCCACGCAGCCTGCTGCTCAAGTCATTTGGTCTCCCCTCACTAAACCCTCTGTCTACCTGGTCACCCCATGCAGCCTGTTCGGTGTCGTCCATTTGGTTGTGATGGTTGCTTAGGCTTTTATATATGTAGATGAGGATTAGTGCCCTCATAAGAGTTACCTCTACTGCTCCACCCCTTGTGAGGATACCAGGAGGCCAGCAGTCCGAAACCCAGAAGGATGTCCTCACCAGACCCTGACCATGCTGGCACCCTGACCTCAGAAATCCGGCCTCGAGAATACGAGAAATAAATTTCTGTTGCTTATACGTCACCTCATCTATGGTACTTGGTTATAGCAGCTGGAAGTGACTAGGATAACCCCTTCAACCAGTGGTCAGCAAACCAAGGCTTGCAAGCCGTGGGTTGCCACTCTGTTGACTAATGAGTTTGACGACCACTGGCCTAGACTCTCGATTCCAATAATTACAGGTTGTTGTTGTTCCTTGTGATTAAGCCCCTATCCCAGTGGTCGGCAAACTCATTAGTCAACAGAGCGGCAAACCGCGGCTCGCGAGCGGCTCGCGAGCTGCAGTTTGCCGACCACTGCCTTAAACCAATGCTAAAATACTACTCTGTATCTGTGTTCTAATTACGTACCATCTAATGGGAAAAAAACAGAAGCAGGTAGGAACAGTCGCATTAACTATTCCTGAATTTTATTTGCCTTTTCCTTTCGTTGTCTGCCTGAGGAGTCGGTGAACTCCTTGAAGGACAGATGGTTTTCTTTCTGTCTCTGAGCTTCATTGGCTGGCGCAGGGCCGGGCGTGTGGTCGGGGTGCCGTACCTGTCGGGATGAGTGAAGGGACCGTGTTGTGCTGTTGGCCTGGGCAGCTGTTGAGGCTTGACTGTGCTCATGGCATGAAGCACTCTACCCAGAGGGAAACTCGGCATGGACCACCGTCCGGAGGGGAACATCCCAGAGGGTCCGATAGATGGAAGGGACGGCCCCAGAGGCCTGCGCCATCTGTGCCTCCGACCCGATGGCTCAGAGGTGAGCGTGGGATCGAGTGAGGCCTCACCGTGGCCCACGCACCCTGGCTGGACAGTGCACCCTGGGAGTCTCTGGTTGGAACCCCCGTTTACCGGGGAGGTTGGAGCGGATAGAAATGGCAGAGCTGTCCCTGTGTGCCCATCCGGGGGAAGTCATGATGAGGAGTAGATGACACATGCCAAAAAGGGCCTTGTCCCAAAGCAGAACTGCCCGTCCCATGTTATGGGCAGGCGAGTTTCTCTGCTGGAATCCTAGGAAGGCAGAGCGGGGCAGGCACAATTCTCAGCCCGTTTCAGAGCATGGTGGAGCCTAGCTTAGCCTTGACCTCATGGCCCAGCCCTCTGCTCCTGGAGCGGCAGACATTGAGTGCCCTTGAGTGGGGAAAGAAAGGAGCGTTCCACGCCTCTGTTCCAGGTGTGCCTTGTTTTCTGCATGTTCCCGCCCATCACAGTCATTTTCAAAAGTCTCCTAAGGACACTGTGCTCCCAAGGTTGACACCTCCGTCTTCCTTAGGCACTTTCTCTGTCTGATTTCCCCTCCGCGTGTTCCTCTTTCTTAGGTCCTCCAGTGAGCACTGAGCTCAGCCCATTTCCTCCCGATGTCTTCAGTGGGTGTTTTCATCTCCATCTGTCACGTCCTGGGCGGGGTTCCCATCATCCCGGGCCTGGCTCGTGGCACTAGCTGCGGCCTGGTCTCCTCCCTC
This sequence comes from Cnephaeus nilssonii, assembly GCF_951640355.1. Taxonomy (NCBI): domain Eukaryota; kingdom Metazoa; phylum Chordata; class Mammalia; order Chiroptera; family Vespertilionidae; genus Cnephaeus; species Cnephaeus nilssonii. Next base: position 9,366,669 of record NC_137077.1, read on the forward strand.
CAGCATCTCTGAGGCCATCATTCTCACTCTGCCAGAGTGTTTTTTTAAAATCTCAGAGCGGCTCATGGCGGTCCCTGCTTAAGCCTCTTTGATGACTCCTCATTGCCTCTAGAAAACGTCCGAACAATTTAATATGATGTATAAAGCTGTGCCCAGTCAGGCCCCCGCCTTCCTGGCCTTGGGCTCTGCCTCTGTATGCCAAGTCTCCACTTGACCACGCTCTGAGTCTAGCACAGTCTTCCATGTTTCCAAGATTTGGGAGTTTTTTTTTCCCTTAGGAAGCCTATTAACTTCTTCTGCCTGTCAGACTCCTACTTATCCTTCAAGACTCAGGTTTTGGTGGCTGAACGGAATCGCATGCCAGCGATGACTAAGGAGGTGCCGCGGCTGGCAGCCTAGATTTCTCCGGAATGCGGGGCTTCCGTTTCGTGGAAATTCTCCTCCTCGCCAACCGCCAGAGCCCCACAAGGGAGCCTCATTTGTTCATGTCTCGACTCGCTCGGCTAAATAGTGTTTTATTAATGCGTGTGATTGTCCTGATGCTCGGGCTACTGTGCTAATGACTGATAATTGCCTTAATGAGCTGTTTGTAAGAAATACAGTAATACCAGTAGGAATGAAACCAGACCCCACCACAGCGGGGTGGGGGCGGGGGGAGGTGTAATAGTCCTTACACTGACTTCAAGGAGGAGCGAGCAGCCTGCAGGATCCAGGCAGTCAGAATAAGGAAGAGCTCTGAGTTACCTGCTCTTTCTTGAACACCAAGTTGACCCATCTCCACCGGCAGGGTGACCATGCACATGTCAGTCAGGAGGCCTGGGTATGCGGGGTAACAAATTTCAGTGACCTATGATAATAGCTCCCCCCAAACTGCATGCCAGCAACTTGGGCTCTCCTCTACTCCATGCTCTCTTTTTTTAAAAAAAAACAAACACATATTTTTATTGATTTCTGAGAGGAAGGGAGGAGGAAAGAGAGAGAGAAACTTCAGTGATGAGAGAGAATCATTGGATGGCTGCCTGATGTACACGACCCCTCTCCACCCCCACTGGGGATCGAGCCTACAACCCGGGAATCGAACTGTGACCTCCTGGTTCATAGGTCGATGCTCAACCACTGAGCCACACTGGCTGGGCTTGCTGCTGTCTTCACTCTGGGATCCCGGGAGGTGAGGCAGCCTCTAGCAGGACCATTGCTGGTCTTCTCTGCAGAGAGCCAAAGACACACAACTGCCTTGTAAAGCTCCCTCTCCATCGCTCCTGTTCTTACTTCATTGGCCCGGGTAAGACACGTGGCCGTGCCTGGTAGAGAAATTCTGTCTGCTGTGCTCACAGCTGGAGGACTGAGACTTGTCAGCAGCCCGAGGTCCACCATGCCATTCAGTGCCACGTGCGTCTGCCATCGACATGCTTAGACTATCTCACCCCCTGTTTCTTCATCTGTGACATGAACACAGAAAAGCCTATTGCATAGGATTGTTCGCGATTAACTGAGATCGTGGGCTGGAAAGCAGCTATAATTTTGTCACCGCAAACGTGAGCTCTCGCTCCCTTCTCCCTCCTGCTGGCTCTCACTCAGAGTGCAGGGTCCGTGTCTGCTGTGTGCAGACGGTTGAGGTTATGTCTGTGGCCCCCTCCCCCCGCTCCCCCCCAACAGAAGCCACTGCCCCACATGACAGTGGCGCTCTGCAAATGTGGCCAGTGTGACGGAGGACTGGGTCTTCAGATTTTAGTTAATTTTAATAGTTTGAATTTTAAAACAGAAGCCATGTGGAATATTTTCCCTTTAAATGTAAGTTTAGTGTTTTGGAAGGACTCCATTTCACTTGAATCATTGAAAATTAAGCATCAGAATTGAGATGCACTTTAAGTGGAAAATATGCATCTGATTTAGCATTTAGTATGAAAAAATAACATCTCATTTTCATATATATGTGTATATATATATATATATATATATATCCTATATAATAAAGAGGCAATATGCAAATTAACCATAACATCCTCACAAGATGGTTGCCTATGACCAGGCCAGCAGGGAGGTTAGTGAGGGACGACTAAACAACTGAACAATCAGGCAATGATGGGTGATCAGGCCGGCAGGGGACGGGCAGTTAGGGGCTACCAGGCAGGCAGGCAGGTGAGCAAATTAGGAGCCAGTGGCAGTCGGACATCCCCCAAGGGGTCCCAGATTAGAGAGGGTGCAGGCTGGGCTGAGGGGATCCCCCTGGCCCATGCACAAATTTTGTGCACTGGGTCTCTAGTATATATATATATATATATATATATATATATATATATATATATATGTGTGTGTGTGTGTGTGTGTGTATATATATATTTTAATCCTCACCTGAGGATATTTTTCCATTGATTTTTAGAGAGTGTGGAAGGGAGAGGGAGAGACAGAAACATTGATGTGAGAGAGACACATCGATTGGTTGCCTGCACCTGAGGTACGTGCCCTTGACCGAAATCGAACCCGGAACCCTTCAGTCCACAGGCCGATGCTCTATCCACTGAGCCAAACCGGCTAGGGCTCTTTTCATATTGATTACACGTTGAAATTATAATATTTTGGATATATTGGGCTTAATAAGCTATATTATTAATATTAACTTATCCTGTTAGTTTTCAGTTTTTTTTTTCATGTAGCTACTAGAAAGTTCAAAATTGCCTATGTGGCTAGCATTTTTTTCCTGTTGGGCAGTGCTGGTTTAGAGATACAGCGAAGACAAGGAAGTCCCTGCTTCCCTAGGATTTCAGTTTGACCATCCATCTGTCCATCTGTCTATCCATTTAGTTAGTATCTACTTCCTGACAGCCTCCTGTGGGTCAGGTGCAGTGTTCTGCTCTTCGGAATCAATGCTGATCAAAGCAGACATGTTCTCTGCGCTCAGTGCTTGGGGAGGGGCGGGACTATCATATGCTTGAACATGGCCATGAGGATAGGCTGTTGTGTGCTAGGTTGGGCCAGGCAGGGGCTAGGAAAGCATGTGACACACCTGGTCTTTTAAATACATTGGGTGGCTGGGTGGGGCTGAGGGAGGAGTAGCTGAGATCCAACAGGAGGAGGTGGGGAGTGGATGACAGCCAGTCCGGGGTTTGGGGAGGAGTCTCCTGGGCAGAATGAAGAGTGTGCACCCTGCTCCTGAGGCCAAGGGTCAGCCCTGCAGTCACCGTTGAACCTCTCTCCATCTCATCCTCATTTTCATGGGAAAATACAGAAAGGGTGGTCTCCTGAAAATGTTTGAACCGCTGACTGACTTGCGGCCTCCTCACAGAAGCCTCCTCCAGGGCACGCCTCGCTTTTCGGACCTGGTCCACCGCCCACTGCAGGTCCTGAGCATCCTCAGGACGGGGGAATTCTGGGTCTTATTTATGTTTGTGATCCCAGAGCTGTGCAAGTGCCTCACCATTCGTAAAACTCAACCAGTATTGGTTGATAAATGTATGCATCACCGAGGAAGGCTTGTTACCTGGGTTACCCCACTTACTTGTGTAAGTACCTCTGTGATGTGGGTGGGTGGGGTGGGTGTTGTTGACTCCGCCCAGCACTCTGAGGAGGCTTCATCCTTCTCTTTCCAGATAAGGTGGTGGAGGAACTTAAAAAGCAAAGATCTGGTTATGCTAGACAATGCTTATTAAGCACTAATTAGGTGCTGGTTCCTATTCTAAGCACTTCATATGAACTAACTGTTTAATCCCCAACAGTCCTACGGATCAGGTACCATGCCTGGCATCCTGATTTTGCAGATGTTGACACTCAGCACAGAGGGGTTGAGAAATTTGCCCAGGGTCACATAGCTTGCAAGTGGCCGAGCTGGGATTTTTTATCCAGGCTGCTGCCTCCAAGGCTTGACTCTGAAGGACTCGCTACACCAAACTGCCTATCAAACTATGTTTCTGGAAGTCGCGTGGTTTGAACATGCAAGGAAGAGGATTTGAAATCAGGGCTCAGACGCGGTGTCTCCCTCCAGGCTGGGCAGCTCACTGAGGACCTTCAGAGGCCTGAACCCGGCGGTGGGGGCTGGAACGCAGAGGGGAAGAAGCTGTGTTCCCTTTGCAAGGAGCGAGTGGTTAGGGAGGGATGTCGCATTACAGATGATTTCAATATAATAACATAGCCAGTTCCTGGAAAGTGTGCAGTATCTATTTGTCCTCTCCAAGTACAGGATTATGTAGAGAGGTGTTTCTGCCCAAGGTCCCGGAAGCCCTGCGTCTTGGAAATGCGCCAGTTCATTTTTAAGGCTCTGGGCTGTGCTGGGGCCAGAGGCACGGACTGCGCCGTCCTATCGCGTGCCTAGCTGGGTTTGCTGCAGCCGCCCTGCCCTGGCTTGGGTTTCACAGCCCTGTCTCATCCAGGAGACCTTACAGGAATATGCTGCAGCTTCCTCTTTCCTTCTTCTCCTGATGGGTAGGGTCCATTTATTCATCCCTGTACTCATCTACCGGCCCACTCATTCACTCACATAACAGATGCTTATTTTTAAGTAAATGTTTTTTTAAACTTTTCTTGTCAGTCAGGCAGTGTCCCCAGGCATAGGAAACAGCGGTGAATAAAACAAAGACTGTGGCCATGAACTTACATTCTAGTGAGGGGCAGGGAGAGAAGTCAGACACTCTAAAGGCCACGTATTGTATGATTCCGTTTCCATGAGCCATCCATAGAGGCAGAAAATGGATCGCTCTTTACCCGGGCCTTGGGGGAGCGAGGATGGGGAGAAACCGCCCAGGGGGCAGGGACTTCTATTGTGGAGGGGTGGAGATGATTTGGAACTAGATAGCGGCGGTGGTTGCACATCATTGCAGATGCACTAAATGACATGGATGGGTTGTTCACACCCAAAATAGTCAAGTTGATGGTGCATTGCATTTCACTTTAATACATTTTTTAAAAGAGTAGAAAGCATTCTGGTGAGGGGAGATAGACATTAAATGTAGTTCAGAGTGAAAACTTCAGAAAGGGAAGGAAAGGAAGGGAAGTGGGCATGCCCGGTGGAATGACGGTTGTCATTTCAGACAGGGCTGGGTAAGGAGATGACAGAGGGGCTGAGGGAGGGAGGGCCAGCAGGGCCCAGGCAGCGGGCACGGCAAGGCAGAGGGTGGAGGAGAGCCTGCCCGTTGTGTTCCAGGAACAGTCGAGCGAGGGCAAGGCTGAGACAGGGCTGCTGGCCCACGTGCCGTCGTGCAGATTGGAAAAGACGCCCCTCGGCAGCACAGCCCGTGAGTGCAGGGCTCACGCGAGGGATGGCCTGGATTTCAGCCCTGTCTGTCCGGCCACCTGGTTCAGGCACAACATACAGGTGTCACGTGGTGGCCCTGCTAAGAGCTGAGGTCCAGCAGGGAGAATCACATTTGGGGTGTTCACTCCAAATGACATAGGGAGCCCTCGGAGGGGTCCCAGCACCAGAGGGACAGCCTGACTTGCTTTTCAAAGGGAGCCAGGAGGTCACGGTCCCAGTCAGGGCACATGCCTGGGTTGGGGGCATGCTCCCCAGTAGGGGGTGTGCAGGAGGCAGCCGGTCAATGATTCTCTCTCATCATTGATGTTTCTGTCTCTTGCTCTCCCTCTCCCTTCCTCTCTGAAATCAATAAAAATAGATTTTTTAAAAAGGACCCCTCCCCCCTGCCACTGTGTCCAGGAGAGACTGAGGACTAGAGTAAAAGTGGGGAGACCCGGCAGTCAGGAGACCAGCGCAGTAATTCAGGCAAGAGGTGTGGTGGCCTGGACCGGAGCTGAAGAAGTGACAGTGGTGGGCAGTCATCGGGCTCTGGTTGTGTTTCCAACATAAGCTCGACGGGCACTGCTGACGGCCGGGATGTGGAGGTGAACAGGAGCGGAGTCTGCTGTCAGTCTTGCTTCTCATGTGAGCCGCTGAGGGGAGGGGGGGGGGGGGCACCTCCCTTTGCTGTAACGGGGGAGCTCCCAGCGCCCACCAGTGGGGGAGATGGTAGTGCCGTTCGGTTTCAGTCTCACTGAGTAAGTGGTGCTCTCAGGTATCCGAGCAAAGATACTGGCCGGGCCGTTGGATATGAGCCCGGCGTTCTCGAGCAGGTGGGGATCAGATGCAGGTCGGGAGTTGCCAGCATTTAGGTGGCATCTACGGCCGCGGGTCTGGCTGTGGCCAGCTGGGTAAAGTGGGCAGTTGGAGGAGAAGATTGAACTTGGCTGCACTCTCTAAGCTCTGGGCTGCACTGCACCGGGGACATTCGGGATGGTTTAGCCATTTTAAAAAACAGATGGTTTTCTTTCTTTTCTTTTTTTTAAGCCAAGAGTTGCAGTCTTACTCCCAGAGGAATAAGAAGTAGGTTGCTCAAGGTATCAAACCACACAGATAAGCAGCTGGCGCGCTGCAGCGTGTTCCGTGGGAGGTGGTGCCAGGTGTGTGCATGTAAATGTTTGCTGTGCCGAACAGCCGTGAGCTCGGCCGTGGGCCCCTTGCAGCCTTCTTGTTCATATGAGTGTCCCCAGCAGCCACAAAGTTACCCAGCATTCAGCAAGTGCCAAATACATGTCTGTGTGGTGAGTGGTTGGGTGGTCCTTGTCCTCTGTGCTTGAAGACCCAGGGAGAAAGATCCCGTTTCACATTCTATTGTTAACCCATGGCCTGAAGCCAAGAGACTTGTATGCACATTGATGATTGGGGATAAAGTCTATCTTTGTGGGTTGAAGATTCACCACAATTTGCAAGTAATTTCCGGGAAGAAATCCCAAACTGCTGTGAACACAGGCCGCGCTATTGGAATCAGCGAATGAGTTCCCACCAACACTACTCTGGCCAAAATCCCTTTCGGTGTATCCCCCTGTGCACAAGAGAGTTAAGGTAGCAGACCCACCGCTGCCCACAGAACGGCCTGCTTGCAAGGCTGGCACTTGGCTCACGTCGGAGAACTTGAATTTAAGGAGGGGTCCCTCCATCCCCAGCGCTGATGTGGGTGGCTCACTGGGCCTGAACGTTGTGCAAACAGTATGTTCAGTGGTCGGCAAACTGTGGCTCGCAAGCCACATGCGGCTCTTTGGCCCCTTGAGTGTGGCTCTCCCACAAAATACCACAGCCTGGGCAAGTCTATTTTGAAGAAGTGGCGTTAGAAGAAGTTTAAGTTTAAAAAACTTGGCTCTCAAAAGAAATTTCAATCGTTGTACTGTTGATATTTGGCTCTGTTGACTAATGAGTTTGCCGACCACTGGTATAGTTCATGCCAAACCCTGTTTTTCTTCTGGGCGTGTAGAATTTTGGTACATGTTAGGCGAAGGATGCCTCGCTGACCAGCCCCTAGGGAAAACCCAGGTCGAGCCTTTAAGAAGCTTCCCTGGTATGCCGCGTGTTACTGTGTTGTCACAGGTCATCCCTGGGAGCATTAGATGTGTCCTGGGGACTCTCAAAGCTGGTGTCAGGTTTCCCCCAGACTTTGTCCCTAGGTGCCTTTACCCCTTGCAGAGTTTGCTTGGCGTCCTTCTGCTGTAAGAGTCATAGCCATGAGTACCTGTGAGTGTATGCCATGGAACCTGGCCTGGTCGTAGGGATCTCTGACACCCCCACCCTTTTTTGTTGTTTGCCTTATTAAACAATCAGTCCTATCACCTCGCTGACCCTTGAATCCCATTGGCTTTTGCTGGGTCCCAGATATGTACATGTCACATCCATAAACTACCCTGCTCTCCTGGCTACTTCGTCTTCAGAAACCAACTCACACCAGCAAAAGCTCCCTCGAGGTACGTGGTCCCCAGACATTTCCACACACAGGGCACCGTGTGAGCTACAGAGGGGACTGAGGCATGGACAGAAGTCTCCGTTTCAGAGAGAAAATGTAACTGCGATAAAAGCAGGACCCCTAGAACTTCGGGGAAATCAATGCTCTGCCACTTCCAGGATGTAAGGGTGACTTTTAATAAGGAGAGGGTTGCCTGGCTGGCGTGGCTCAGTGGTTTGAGCCAGGAGGTTGAGGTTTGATTCCCAGGCGGGGCACATGCCTCGGTTATGGGCTTGATCCCCAGTGGGGAGCGTGCAGGAGGCAGCCGATCATTGATTCTCTCTCATCATTGATGTTTCTATCTCTCCCTCTCCCTGCCTCTCAGAAATCAATAAAAATGTACTTTTTTTAATTTTTTTATTTTTAAGAGAGAATCTTTTTTTTTAAACCTATTTTATTGATTTTTTTACAGAGAGGAAGGGAGAGGATCAGAGAGTCAGAAACATCGATGAGAGAGAAACATCAATCAGCTGCCTCCTACACACCTCCTACTGGGGATGTGCCCGCAACCAAGGTACATGCCCTTGACTGGAATCGAACCTGGGACCTCTCAGTCCACAGGCCGACGCTATATCCACTGAGCCAAACCAGTTAGGGCAATACAAATGTACTTTAAAGAATAAGGAGAGGTTTATGACTGCTGTCTTGAAGAGTTAAGGATGTGACTCTAAGGCATTGGTAGAGTTTAGTGGTTTGGAGAAAGAATAGTTTGCTCTTTGCTGATATCCCTTACTCTTTTAGTTTTCATCATTTTGTCCATCCATCCATCCATCCATCCATCCATCCATCCATCCATCCACCCTCTTGTCCATCCAATTATCTGCCTGTCTACCACTCACCCACCCATGCATCCAGTGTTGCCAGGCAGCGTGCTGCCTTACTGAGTGTACATATCAGGGGTACAGGAAGGAGCTGAGGGGGGGTCTGGTCTAGGGAGAGAGCCGGGGAAACAAATACTTCCGGTGGAAAGTGATACACCTCCCTCTAAGGCCGCACAGGAGCGTGTGCCTGACATCCTGGTGGGGGCAGTGGTGGGTGATGAGTGAGGTCCAAGGAGATTATCTGAAGGGAAGGACCAGTGCAGGGTGCCCTCTGTCCCTGCCTTCACGGCCATTTAAGGAAAAGAGGGAAGAAAGCCACCTCTCACGGAGTCCCCAGAGGGTAGCTGGTAACTGAAAACATCTTTTTCATTCCGTGGTGAGATGAGTCAGAGCCACTTTTAGTGCAAACGGGGGACATGGCCATTCCCCACGGCCCGAGGCAGGAACCCTCCGTGCCCTGCCAGTGGAATCAAAGGGAGACACCAGACGGGTGGCCTGGGATGTGCAGCAGGGTCTAAGAACTCTTCTCTAAGTGATGATGGGTCCGAACCCACTCCCTGGGGCCGGATTCTTTGCTATTCGGGCCATTGGCAGTGGGACCAAGTGGCAACAGAGTCGGCAGCTGTGCCATGAAAAAGCCAAATTATTGCTTTTACTTTTGACTTTGCTGGGGTCAGATTCCTTTTGTTTATGGGGCCTGATTTCTGTTCTCCAGGCATCTCATCTCCCAGATCTTCCCTGACACAGACCCGTTCACCCTGCATTTTCAGATTAATTATCAGGCGTTTCTGCTCAGGACGTCCTAAGGTGGTCCCAGGGAAGGAAGGGATTCTTTTCCTGAGTGAGCAACAATAATAACCACAGCAAACATCGTGTTTTTAAGTGCTGTGTATAGTTTAACTCTTAATTCTCAACATTACTCCTGAAGTCGGTGCTATATAACTACCCTCCCCATTTTACATATGAGGAAACTGAGTCACAGGAGGGTCAAGGAATTTGCTCAAGTGCCTCCACTAATCTTGGATTTTTGAAAAAGTGGGACATGAGACGCACTATCCGTGAAACCAACGTTCCCTCTCCCTGAGTCTCTCTGGCTTCACCGATGAGCAGCGGGGGAAGCCCTCGTGGGGAATTGCTTCTGGTGAAGGGTTTAGGGTGGGCGCCGCGGTGCCTGCGTTTGTCACCTGTGTCCTGGACCCGATGAAGCTGGCCTGATGCCAGTGTCCCTTCGTGCATATCTCTCCAGTGTACAAGCGCTTGGAGGGGCAGGGACCTGCATGGTTATGTCCTCCCTTCCAGGTTAGACCCTTGAAAAGTGCGTCAGGATCCTGCATCCGGCGTTTGGAGCAACAGCTATTTGTGTGCAAATGTTCCTGAAGCAAAAAGCCGTGTGTGTGTGTGTGTGTGTGTGTGTGTGTGTGTGTGTGTGTGTCTGAGTAAGGAATGGAGAAAGGAAGGGGATGGCCATGTGTTGGCACTTCCAGTGGTTGATCCTTCCTCCCCACCCCTGTTTTTGGGAGGGTGTGTTCATCACCAGAGGCTGTTTTTTCCATTGCTTTTCAGAGAGCTGGAAGTGAGAGGCAGAGAGAGAAAGAGGGAGAGAGAGAGAGAGAAACATAGTGACGAGGGACACACCGACTGGTTGGTTGCCTCCCTTAGGTGCCCCAACCGTAGTTGGGGATCCAATCTTCAACCCAGGTGCATGTGCTTGACTGGAATTGAACCTGCGACTGACTCGTTAGTGCTCATGCTGACGCTCTAACCACTGAATACACTTGCCAGGGTCATACCCCACCCCCTCCACTTTTTTTAGTTCTCCCTTTTAACCCTGAGGAATACCATAGGCTTCACTTATGCCTTTCCTAAGCCTACAATGCATTCCTTTCCTCTGATATTTTTTATTATACACTAGCGGCCTGGTGCACGAATTCGTGCACATTGTAAAGGAATTCAAGTATATGGGTATCTGGCTCCCTCCTCCCTCCTGTCAGGGTCTGGGGTGCAGGCGAACAGGATTCGGGGCTGTCAGGGCAAGGACAGCAAGCTGACCAATGGCCGATTCCATGAGGAATGGGGCTCCCGCCTCCCTGCTATCCGGGTCTGGGTGTGGGTATCCGGCTCCCTCCTCCCTGCTGTCAGGTGATGCAGGTGAACAGGATTTGGGGCTGTCAGGGTGCTGATAGCAAGGTCTGGGTCAGTGTTTGTCATAACTACTGGCTGGTCTTCTGGTCATTATGCCATAATGGTCGCTGGGCTTTTATTATTTAGGGTGTTCATTTGGAAAGATAAATGTTGTGTGTGTGTGTGTGTGTCCATGTATGTAAAACACCCGTAGTCACCATATGTCAGACCATTGGGTACTCTACATTTGTTGCCTTTTATAATTCATACATCTCCCTCAACCGCCCCCTCCCCCCCCTCCACACACACACACACACACACCCATGTTAGGATTACTATTCCCATTTTTCGGATGGGCAACATACAGTGAGGGCGGGGACGGGGAGGGATGTTCAGGAAACGTTCCCATGGTTACAGTTGTAAATGGCCTCAGGTCAGTTGCTCTTCAGAACTGGTGTTTTCAGGGCACAGTTTCTCTTCAGAACTATTTCAGACTCTAAGGAGGAGCCCGGAACTCGAGGTCCGTGTATCCGTTAGGGTGGCTTTGGTTGTGAGGACCGGATCTGCAGACTGGCTTGGGCAGTTCAGGGAGTACACTGGAAGTTCCCCGTAAGTGACGTCCCGGATGTAAGGCTGACTCCTGGTGATGCTGTGTCCTCTCCCCTCGGCTCCCCTCCCCGCAGCCACTGCGGGCTCTAAATGCGTGCCCGCCCTGAGGGAATCCCTCTGACCTTGGGGCTTTGATGACACCAACTGTAAAGGCTCCTTGGAACCAACCCTGAAACTAGAAGTGGTGATACCCTTCCCCAGACCCAACCAGCTGGCTCGTCCGGTCCTTTGGGGAAAAGAAGAGAAGATGCCTGTGAACAAGCAGATGAGGAGTCCAAAGGCCTCCGATGTCACTTAGAGCCGGCAAAGGGGGAGCTGTGGGGTCAGGACAAGGGGCGGGGGGGCTGAGAAGGCCGGAGACCCAGGCTGGGGAAGGTGGGCCTCTTTCTCCCTCTTTGTCATCCACCTGCTTCTGGGTTTACGTGAAACCCACCCACCCTGGGACCCACCCACTCTGTTTCTGACGCTCTTCCTGGAGTCCCGCTTTAGTTCTCACCTTTCCAGACACGGTTAGAAGCGCCCAGTCTAACTATACATCACCTTTAAGGTAGAAATTTCCCCTCCTGTCCCACCCGTCTCTCTTCCTTTGCATTTTCCTAGGATCTTCGACAGGAACCATTTTGCTATATTCATTTTTCTAGTTTCTTTTGTCTTCTTTGCGTGCATGATAATTTTACAAGAAAAACAATGTTCCTGACACCTCTCCTCCCTGGATTTATTATTTTAAAGATTTCTCTTGTGTTTCTTATTCAAGTTTTGGGTTATTTTGGATGTTTCTCCCCCTTATCCCGAGAGATGACGCCAAAGATAGTGGTCTCTTCAACCCCTTTGCCTGGCGTCCCCGCAATCCAAGGGCGTCAGAATGTGTCAGAGGTCTCGCTTCCTCCAGGTTTCTCCCTTTCTGATATTTCAGAGTCTTACTGCAGCTGTTTGTTCTTTATTCCTCAATGAAACAGGCTCTTAGAAAAGGTTCCCAGTCACAGGTTAAATTGAACTAGATGATGCATGCATTTATATATGTATTACCTGCATAATAGTTGAGTACTTAACTGTGTTTCAAGCATTATATACATATTGACTAACTTAAACATCACAGAACCTCCATGAAGTAGGTGCAGTTTTTTAAAATCACATTTTATATCTAAAGAAACTGAGGCCCAGAGACATCGGTTGACATCCAGTGCCTGTCTTAGCACATAGTAGGCACTCAATACATAAGCCATACAAAGATTTCCTTTTTACCTTAGCCACAAATAAGACTTGTAGTATTTTTCCTAGGAAGAGGGTGGTCGTTGGTAATAATGGCAGGACTTAGTACTAGCAGTGCTAGTACTGTGGTGATAGTAGCAGTAAGCCTTTGGTTTAGCTTCCGTTATGAGAGCCATAAACCTGTCATATTACTACATAGAAAAATAATATGCTGCTAATACAATATATTAATAACAATATTATTTTTTAAAGTTTTTATTGATTTTGGAGAGAAAAAGGGAGAGGGAAAGAGGTATAGAAACATCAGTGATGAGAGATATTCATTGATGGGCTGCCTCCTGCACACCCCCTGACTGGGGATCGAGCCTGCAACCCGGGCATGTGCCCTGACCAGAAATTGAACCGCAATGTCCTGGTTCATAGGTCGACATTCAACCACTGAGCCACACCGACCGGGCTATTATTATTTATTGATTACATTGTCAATATATTCATATTAGTAGCATACTTTGCTCACAAGAATATGCTAGAAACTGCTCCTTAGCAGGATTATTCCTACAGAAATGTATCCACACAGCACCCCGTAGCCTAATGATAAGGCGCTGGGAGCAATCAATGGTCCTTCCAGGTGAATTTCCAGAGGAAAGGACGCTTTCCCCTTTGAGCAGCAAAATTTCCACAACCAAAACAAAACAAAACGCAGGATGATGTTGTGGGAAATGGTCCAAACTTGTGTGTTTCTCCTTTCCCAGACAGAAAGACGTACTTAAACGTATTTTCATAATGTGACTCCACCCACCAGCCTGTCACCCTCGGGCCTGCAGAGGCGGGAAGAGCGCTTGCCCGGCTGCCAGTGGCCCCACCGCCATTCTTGTCCTTCCTTGCTGGCTCTGTGTTCCTCTTCTTTCTCCACCTTGCTGTGAGCTGTCAGACCGTCCTCCTTGCCGCACTTCAGCTGCTCGGTCAAGTTTGAAGGTGGCTGCGGCTGTTTTTTTAATATATTTTTATTGATTTCAGAGAGGAAGGAAGAGGGAGAGAGAGATAGAAACATCAATGATGAGGGAGAATCGTTGATCGGCTGCCTTCTGCACGCTTCTACCGTGGATCGAGCACACAACCTGGGCATGTGCCCTGACTGGGAATCAAACTGTGACCTCCTGGTTCATAGGTTGACGCTCAACTACTAGTTCTGAGTCATGCTGGTCAGGTGACCTTTTTTCTTTTAATCGTCACCCAAGATTTTTTCCATTCTTTTTTTTTTTTTTTTTTGAGAGAATGGAAGGGGGTGTGGGAGAGGAGAGAGAGAGAAACATCGATGTGAGAGACACATCGATTGGTTGCCTCCTGCAGGGACCACAACTAGGCCAGGGATCGAGCCTGCAACTGGGGTACATGCCCTTGGCCAGAATCGAACCGGAGACCCTTCGGTCTGAGGGCCCACGCTCTAACCCATGAGGCAAACCGGCCAGGGTAGAGCACGTCGACTTCTTAATTGGACCTCTATCCCATCACTCAGTAGCTTCTCTCATCTAGTACTTCTAAAAAAGTGGTTTCTTTCTTCCTTTTAAAGTCTTGTCTTTCTAGCTCATACAAGCTACAAGACAGAGCCCTTTCCTCAGGGTCTCCTGAGGGAAGTCGGTGGTATTGGAAAGAAAGTCACCGCTGTCGTTTTCGGTAGAGTTTGTACCTGATATTCATCTTGAAGGGCGATGTGCCTGTGGAAGTTGGAAAGCAAAACAAGGAAAAAAGAAGATGAAAAATGTCTGAAGTCATCCAAATAAATATTCTGCTTAGGTATTGCTGCAAAAATAGCTCAAAACAGCTTCTGGAACTACCTGTCAATTATATCTCACGTCTCGCTGAACTCTGGAAGCTGGCGTGTCAGAAGAGTGGAGTGGCTCTCAGGATGTGAGTTTTTCGGCCTTTGTGACGGGCAGGCAGGGCGAATTGAAACCTCCGTCAGCTTGCAGTGTGGCATCACTTGGTCTTTCATCATCATTTTGAAGCTGGAAAGATAGCTGGGAATCTCCGGGTGGGGATCATTTTCAGCATTTCTGTTGAGTGGCAAAAGCCTCAAGAGAAACAACTATCGTTGCTTATTTTATTTATTTTAAAAAAATTTTTATTCCCTTAACAAATATTAATTGGCATGGGGGGGGGCAGTTTGGTATAGAGCAAGCCTGTCAGATGCTCAGCCGAAATAAACGAGGCATGCAGCCCGCTGGCCTTGAGTCTGACACGCTTGGTATAGAGTTTCAGGGTTGAACATATTTTGGACTTAGAGTAGGGAGACGTGGTTTAAATTCCTGCTGTGTCATTGCAGGGTTCCGTTTAAGTCCCCGCATCTCTGTTTCCCTCCACAAATAGTTAAGGAGGCCGAGTTCCAGGTGCCACGCCAAGTGCATGGCACTTGGGGATCGAGCCTGCAACCCAGGCATGTGCCCTGACCAGAAATTGAACCGCAACCTCCTGGTTCATAGGTCGACGTTCAACCACTGAGCCACACCGACCGGGCTATTATTATTTACTGATTACATTGTCAGTATATTCATCTTAGTAGCATATTTTGCTCATAAGAAATGTATCCACACAGTGCCCTGTAGCCTAATGATAAGGTGCCGTGAGCAATGTGTATCAGTTAGGGTGGATTTGGTTGTGGGGACCGGATCTGCCCAGCCCCTGCTGGACACGGGGTCCCTGCCCTCATGGAGTTTACAACTGGGCTGGGCTTCTCGGGCGCTGTCATTCCCATCTTCCTGTCCCACATCTGTCTCCTCTTCCTAAGACCTAGTTACCTACGTAAATACGTTTATGGAGTGGAGAAATCGATACCACTCTCAAGTGGCCAGGGACCCGAGGAACCCAACTACGCTGACCTCCGGCGCCTGTGGGAATTGGGAGTTCCCAGTTCCCTCTGTCAGGTGTTCGAGGGCTGTGAGCACGTGCCAGCGCCCTAGTGAGGGTGGAAGGGAGAAAGTAACTTTCTCACCACGTCCTTCTGAACTCAGATGTGAAGGTTTTCAAACACGGATTTCCTTTTCCTTTTTTAAAAAATACATTTTTATTGACTTTTAGAGAGACAGGAAGGAGAGGGAGAGAGAGCTAGAAACATCGATGAGAGAGAAAGATTTATCAGCTGCCTCCTACACGCCCCTTATTGGGAATCGAGTTCACAACTTGGGCATGCGCCCTGACCTAGAATCGAACCAGTGACCTCTTGGTTTGTGGGTTGACACTCAACCACTGAGCCACACTGGCCGGGCAACACGGATTTCCTCAGTCTGATGGAGCGGAGCTCTGCCTGTTGGGGAAGGCTTCATGGAGGAGGTGACGATTGAGTGTGGTCTGGAAGGACAATGAGGAGTTAATTGGAGGAAGGGCATTCCAAAAGGCCAGTCGTAAAATGGCTTTTGTTTGGTTTTGAAATGGACATTGTTTTATATCTGGTCTCGAATTCTAGAAATGAAAAGACATTTCAGAGGAATGTTCAGACTTCACCATGAAGACCTGCCCTTTCAGAAGAGCATTAAACACACACACACACACACACACACACACACACACACACACACATACACACATACAACACGTGCCCCTCGGACTCTCCACTTGCCCTCCCTTCTTGTCACCTCTTGGATTAAGGTCACCACCTCCCTATTGCCCCTTATTCTGGAACCACCCTCTCTGGGTTTGGATTAACCTGTGAGTCAGGTTTCAGAAGTCTCTAGTCCTTGTTTAAAATGGGGTAAAAAGTAATCTCATCCTTTAGTTGACAGCAAAGTGTGCCATTCACTGCTCTTAGGGACAGGCAAGCCCCTGCCTGCAGGGGGCTCACCCTCCCCGGGGAAGAAAGATGCTAATACAATCACCCTGCACCTTAGCGGAAGGAAAGGAGGCTCTTTCTGAGGACTTGAGAAGTGAGGCCTGAAGGGAATGTTCGGGCACAAAGGGGAGAAGGATCTAGAAAGAGAATGCTCAGAGCCCTCTGGAGGGGGTGGAGAGAGTTACGCTCCCAACCCCCCTCCCTGGTGCCCCTTCGTAAGGTCAGAATATTTCATACCGTCTCCTGGAAGGAACCCACCTCCCCCGGGGTGACCTCTTCCAGCTTTGGAGCGTCTGAAATGGAATTCCAGAGCCTGCGACTGTGACCAAATGTGACCAATTCCTCAACAGAGAATGCCCTTTGGCTATAGAGTAGCAATATTGAACCTAGCCTTGATAGCTCATGGTGGAGCAATTTGGAGAGAAATGTATTGGGGATGCTTCATTATTCCAGTTAACACACTTGAATGAGGACCGTGGTGTTCCTTTGCATTATATAATAAATGTAATGCTAAAAAACTAGTCTCCCTCCTAATGAGGGCCTTATTAGAAGACACCTTCCTCATTTCCCCCTGGCGTCTGAACAGTGCGCCCTGTTTATGCCCTGGAATTCCTCATTTCCTAATGACGCCGAGTTTTAATTTAAAAGTGTGTCTTCGGTACCTACTGGATTAAAAGCAATAAACAAAAGGAGGCTGTGAGAGTTGGTCTCCAGGCAATGTAAAGCCGCGTGGCGTCCAGCCCTGGGCACATCCCTGTGCCCTGCCATCCTGCCCTGGTTGTGGCGACTTCATGCAGCGTGTCCAAGGTCCTGCTCCGTGGTGGCACGGACATCGTGCACAGATGAGATCAGATAGCACCTCCCTCCTCTCCTGGCAGCTTGTTTTTCAAGGGGCTTTGACAAGAGTCAGGGCCAGATTATTAAATCACCAGGGCGACCCTTTCTGTTCGCCAGCCGCTAATGAACTTATGAAATTGGGACCTCATCTGGCAGATAAGCTCATTTGGTTTGACAAACAGCTTAAAACTAGTTGTAAATAAGAACAAATTGCGGTAATTGTTTTCCCCTTTAACCGGTCCTGTGGTTGGCATGTATGGGTTTTAGAGGGTTGTGTGTGTTGTTGTTTTTTTATCCTTAAACATCTCAGGTTTGTGGCAATGAGGCCATGCATTTCTTCATGTTTCGTTACTTCCATTTGTGTCGTTGTCAGCTGGGGGTGACCGCGCACACAGCAGCCGTTCTGGAAATGAGTGGTGCCGTGCTTTAGAAAGGACGCTGCAAGGTGTGCCTGTGAGATACCGGTTGAGCAGTGACTCATCAGGTGACCTTATTAACATCTTTGTTCCCCACTTTCCTAATTCACAAGATGGACAGGAAACTTAAAGTAATGAATATCCTATATAATAAAAGGGTAATACGCAAAGTGACCCTAACGGCGGAATGACTGGTCATTATGGCGCGCACTGACCACCAGGGGGCAGACGCTCAATGCAGAAACTACCCCCTGGTGGTCAGTGTGCTCCCATGGGAGGAGCTCCGCTCAGCCACAAGCCAGGCTGACGGCTGCGAGTGCAGCGGTGGTGGCAGGAGCCTCTCCCGCCTCCTCAGCAGCGCTAAGGATGTCCGACTGATGGGGAGTGGGCCTAAGCCATCAGTTGGACATCCCCTGAGGGCTCCTGGGCTGTCAGAGGGATGTCTGACTTCCAGCTTAGGCCCAGTCCCCCAGGGAAAAGGCCAGGCTGAGGGACCCCCTTGAGTGCACAAATATTTGTGCACCAGGCCTCTAGTATGTAGTATATATACTGTATATAGCATATATATAATTTGTATAAACAGAAACTGTATATACATAAGTATGTATATATATATATATATCTATATATATAAAAGCCTAAGTGACAGTTACTACTGGACAACCGGATGGATGACCAGCCGGTAGCTATGATGCACACTGACCACCAGGGGGCAGACTCTCAATGCAGGAGCTGCCCCCTGGTGGTCAGTGCACTCCCACAGCCAACCTCCCATGGCTGGCCAACCTCCCCCTAGCCGGCCAACCTTCCCCTAGCCGGCCAACCTCCTGTGGTTCCTCCCCCCGGCCGGCAGGCCCCGATTGGCCCGATCAGGACTGGGCAAGATGGCCCCAATCGTCGGCCAGGTCGAGGAACCCCACCTGTGCATGTATTTGTGCACTGGGCCTCTAGTATATGTGTATATATATACTGGTTTGGCTCAGATGGTTGGAGCATTGTACCATGCATAGAAAGGTGGCGGGTTCAATTCCCAGTCAGGACACATACACAGGTTGTGGGTTCAATCCCTGGTCTGGGTGCATACAGAAGGCAACCGATCAATGTTTCTCTCACACATCAATGCTTCTCTCTCCCCCTTCCTCTCTCTTAAAATCAATTCTTTTGATTGCAGCTAATCTGCATTATTAAGCCCTGACTGTTCTGATGTCACCGGTTATGTTTTTAATTGAGGTATAATTCACATACCATTAATTTCACCCTTTTAAAGTATACAGTTCAGTGGTTTTAATAATCACTGGTTTTATCTATTTAGCATATTCATAAGACTGTGTTACAGTCACTACTGTTGAATTCTAGCACATTTATTTTCATTTCCCCCAAAGAAATTAGCAGTCACTTCCCATCCTCCTCTTCCTTGAGTTCCAGTTAAACACCTTCTCCTTCCCTGGATTTGGACCGGGAGGTTCTTGAAGGGTTTCTCTCCCTCCCATCTTGAATGCTTCCAAACCATGGATCTTTCCGTGTTTAGATCTGTTAAACATTTTATAAAATATGTGTTGATTTGATGATGATGAAGAAGAAAATAAAACTGAAGCAGCAGAGCAAGAAGACAAGAACTCATAGAGTGTAGACTTCACTTTGGTCTTTGCTTTCTGGATGACTTTGGACACGTCATTCCCTTGTCTCAGCCTCAGTTTCCTAATTCGGATCCTTTGTGTTGGATTCGAGACCTGTTCCCTCCCCAAGCTTTCTTTTGAGTCTGTATGTATATATTTGCTTCCACTGGGCTTGTTCTGTAAGTTCCTTGCTTCTCTCTTATCCACAAAACCAGAATGGCTTTCTTTGGTCAGTGTCCCTGTTCTACATGAAATAAATGTCACGTGTCTATTTATTTGTGTGTGCGTATAAAACAGTGGCATTTTTTCAGGCAGCTGTCTGGTGAGGACGAATGAGATAGTTCCTATAAATTACCCAGCACAGGCTTTGGCACTTAGTAAGTGTTGGATAAAAATTCTTCGGTAGGTGAATGTTGATGGAGCATCCCAGGTAGACCCCTTGACATTTGCCATGTGAAACCCACTACCTTGGTCGTCCCCCGTGACCCCAGCTGGAGGCTTTCTCAGTGTTGGGAATAGGGCCTTTGTTCTCTGCTTTCTTTCCCGCGTCGCCTTCACCGGTGTGTGGAGCCTGTCAGTGTGAAATTACAGATTTGGAAAAACAAATGCTTTGAGAGGAGCAATTCACCTTAGCCGGCTCTCGACAAGTGGCATGGGAAATGAAAAACGTCCGGACGAAGACAAATTTATTGGATACCAAAACCACCAGGCTATTGATTCTCAAAGCCAGACAGCCAGGTTATGAATTGGGTGATAAAAATGGAAAGCATTTAGCCTGACTTCTAAGACGGGGACGGCTTGGTGTGTGATCACAGCTATTGGGCTCCTGACAGCCCCGCGACTAATGAACTCGCACTTATTAACCGGGCTGTTTACTGGATGCGCGGCGGCTGTCTGCTGTGTTGTGCGGGGGGGACAGCGCTGAACTATCTGATGTTTCTTCCACCAGCCTGGATGCTGAAAATTTAATCTCCAGCGGTGCGGGTGGCAGGCCCGTGCGCGGACAGTTCCGACCTAGAGATTGTTGGAAGCCGGGAACAGTCCGCCTCCCTGCAGGGGCGGGGCTTGTATCTCCCGGTGGGTTTGGAACTGATGAGCAGACGCCCTGTTCTGGGTGTTAGAGATCCGTCAGGGCGCCTACACTTACTTTGATTGGAAGCTGAGGCCCAGAGAAGGTGAGTGTCCGCTCGGGTCGCACAGTGAGCTGCTGGCTGAGCGGGACCAGAACTAGACTCCTCATAGCCCGCTTTCATGCTCCTTCTCTCCCACCGGTGGGATGTGGAGACCTGAGCCAGCGCCCAGGCCATCCTGTCCATCCTCCGGGGGCCCAGTCAGTCCTGCTAACCTTTGACAGGTGTCCTCTGGGGACTGGGCACCCCTGACCCCAGCGAACTGAAATGCCCCCTCCTCACTCTCCCTCGTGCTGCTTTCCTTTCTCGACTTTTGCAGGATGAGTCGTGTCCTCCCCCACATTCATAAGCTGAAGTTCTTTTATTTTTTTTTAAATTCCTCACCTGAGGATGTTTTTCCATTGATTTTTAGGGAGAGTGGAAGAGAGAGGGAAAGACAGAAATATCGATGTGAAAGAAACACATTGATCGGTTGCCTCCTGCACGAGTCCTGACTAGGGCCCAGGCCGGGGAGGAGCCTGCAACCGAGGTACATGCCTTTGATGGGAATTGAACCCGGAACCCTTCAGTCTGCAGGCCGACGCTCTATCCACTGAGCAAAACCGGCTAGGGCAGTGGTCGGCAAACTCATTAGTCAACAGAGCCAAATATCAACAGTACAATGATTGAAATTTCTTTTGAGAGCCAAATTTTTAAACTGAAACTTCTTCTAATGCCACTTCTTCAAAATAGACTTGCCCAGGCCGTGGTATTTTGTGGAAGAGCCACACTCAAGGGGCCAAAGAGCCGCATGTGGCTTGTGAGCTGCAGTTTGCCGACTATAAGCTGAAGTTCTAGCCCCCAGCACCTTAGAACATGTTCATATTTGGAAATTCAGTCGTAGCACATGTAATTAGCTAACATGAGATCATCCTGGATTAGGTTGGGCCCTAACCCACTATGACCAATTGCCCTTATAGAAGGGAGACCTGGACTCCGATGCGAACATAAGGAGAGTGCCCTGTGGGGACTGGAGTTGTACCGCCACCGCCGAGGGGCCGTCCAGAGCTCAGAGACGGGCCTGGAGCGGGCCCTCCCCTGGCACCTGCGGAGGGAGCGAGCGAGCCTTGCTCACACCCTGATCTCAGAGTTCTAGCCTCCAGGCTATGGGACGACCCGTGTCCTGCTGAAGCTGCCCTGTGTGTGGCCTTGGTTGCGGCAGCCCCAGGAAGCCAGTGCAATGTCCACTGGGCATTCTGTGCCAGGACGTGCAGTCGGTACGAGACGGGTAAAGTAAAGGGCCAATTACACCTTCTTACTCCCCACCAGGTCTCCAGTGTTTTCATTATCAAACTGTTATTGCATACTTGATTAATTAATTAATAATCATTGTATAGCTGCTCTGTGCCAGATAACATGCCGGGCACCTTTCCACTGTGTTTAATTTTATTTTAAGTCCTCACCCGAGGATATGTTCATTGATTTGAGAGAGGAAAGGATAGAGGGAGGGAGGAACATCAATGTGAGAAAGAAACATCAATTGGTTGCCTCCCATAGGCACCCCAACCGGGGATTGAACCCACAACCTTTTTGGTATATGGGATGACGCTCTGACCAACTGAGCCACCCGGCCAGGGCCTCCGTGTTTAATTCTGATTCTCCTCCGTACTGCGTGTGTAATGTGTGGTGTGGTGTTTAACCCGGGCTGAGCTGTGGTTGTCTCCTCTGTGGAAGAATCATGCACCGTATCAGGAGTCTAGAGAAGATGAACTGAGATGTGTTGTAAGCTGCCCAGCAGAGAGCCAGGCACGTGGTAGACTGTTGCCACCATCGCTACAATCACTGTTGTTGTTTGGGCTCCTCAGGTGCCAGGTTCTACAAATTTAAAACCACCATTAAAGGTCTGCAGATCTGAGACCAGGGCTGGGTTCCCTTACGTGCGTAGAGCAGGAGGGTGTAGATAACCTTCAGAAAAGCCGTCCTTCTCAAACGAGCACTTGTACACAAGTGTTCATAGTAGCGCTACTCACGGTAGCCAAAAGGTGGAACTCACCCGAATGCCCATCAACTGGTGAATGAATAAATAAAAGCGTTATGTCCATTCAGTGGCATATTACCCAGCCAGGAAAAGGAATGGCATTGGCTACATGCTAGAACATGGTGGAACCTTAACAACATCATGTGAAGTGAGAGAAGCTGGGCACAAAAGGCCATCTATTGTATGATTCCACTTAGAGGAAATATTTAGAATTGGTGAATCCATAGAGACAGGAAGCTAATTGGTGCTTGCCAGGGGCTATGGGTAGGGAGTGGATTTTTCTTTTGGAGAGGTGAACATTTTTTGGAATTTGACAAGGTGGTGGTTGCACAACATTACGAATGCACTAAGTTCCACTGAATTGTACATGTTTAAATGGATAGTACTATGTTCTGTGAATTTCCCCCGAGTAAAAAGAAAAGGCCATTCTTGTTTAATCATGAGGATATTTGTGTGGTCTAAATGAGGGGAACATTGAACAGGGTTAAAGTCTATGACGGTTGAGGACCATCACACACTGTAATCCAAATCAGGAGGCCCTTCAGCATGTATTCTATGATTTTAGAGACTTTTTCTATGACCCGAGGCAAATCATGTTTCTGTCTACAAGGGGAATTTCCTTCATGACACCCCCGTCTGTGGCTTTGGGGTGACGCTGGGACTTTTCCTTCCACTGCAGCTTGTGACCAGGCCTGGGCCGCACCCCATCCCCAAACCAGCCCCTGGCAAAGGAGGATGGCGGCGTTGCTGTCACACAGAACGGCTGCGACCCATTCCCTGTGGCTGGAGGCCAGTCCTCAGCACCCTGCGGCCTCACAGTCTTGGTCTGTTCGGGCTGCAGAACGGAACACTAAAGGCTGGGTGGCTTATCAACAACACATTTATTCCTCACAGCTCTGAGCCTGCAGATCTGAGACCAGGACTGGGTTCTGGTGAGGACCCTGTTCTGGCTTGTGAAGTGCCAGCTTCTCCTTTGTCCTCACACGGCAGAAAGAGTCCCTTTCATAAGGGCACTAATTCCATTCCTGGGGGCTCCACCCTCATGCCCTAACTCAGTGATGGGCAACCTTTTGAGCTTGGTGTGTCAGACTTTGCCAAAAAACTGAGCATAACTCGGGTCGTGTGTCACTTTGAGGAAAAAACATTATTTCGCAAATGTTTCATCCTCAGGAGCAGCAAATGTTTCATTCTCGGCATGCAGCCGCCTCAGCGGCCACTTGTCATTAGAAATGGCTACGCGTGTCAGTGCTGACACGCGTGTCATAGGTTTGCCATCACTGCCCTAACTACATCTCAAAGACCACACACCTCCTAACACCATCAAATTGGGGATTAGGATTTCAACATAGGAATTTGGGGGACACTCAAACATTCAGTCCATTGCACCCACCTATGGACGAAAAATAGCATTGTGGCAACAAGAAATACCCCCCAAAACAAAGACAAATATTGCGCCTGGGATGGCTCCCAGCTGTGTCTGCCACCAGAATCATTTGGGGTGGCCTCTGGACTGCGCTTTTCCTCCAGCTTCACCCCCTTGCAGAGTTGTTAGTTTTCTTAAACACATGTGCTGTAATTCCTGCTCAGAAATCTTCAGTAGTTGCCCAGGGGCAGTGGAATGAAGTTCAAGTTCTCCTTCACTTGGCATTCAAGGTCATCCAGGTCTTATTCCCCTCTATCCATCAATCTCCTAATCTGACTCTAGAAGGAGTAGCCGGTGGCTGCTCCCTGGGGCCAGGCCTGCCCTTGCATTTTTCCTAGTGGTTCCCTCCCCCAGGGAGGACCTCGCTTGCCTTCCCAGCTTCTGGACATTGTGCCACCCTCATTGGCTGTTGGCTCAGCTCAGATGTTTTCTCCTGAGAACCATATCTTCCCCAGTCCCGCCTTGTGTGCATGGTCATGGCGCCCCAGTCTGTCTGTCCGTGCCTGCATTCTCACAAGGCTCTGCATCCCCTATCTCTGTGTCCCCCGCCCGAAGCTCCATGCCTGGAATAGGGCCTGAGCCTGGGGAGCATGTGCCGTGTGGAAAGGGGTGAATGGCAAGGAGAGAAAAGGGAAAGACGTCGCTGTCTTCTCTTTACCGTGCGCTCCCAAGGCCGCGGAATGTGGAGGAAGAATAGACTCAGCGAGTTAGACACGTGGAGGGGACGGGAGTGCGGGGAGGACTGGAGTGCGGGGAGGACTGGAGTGCGTGTTGCGGCAGCCGCCCTTGTTAAGTGCTTACTGAGTGTTTGCTTAAGCAGAATGGAAATGTGCGGCATGCCTGCTTAAGTCATCCTTTTCCAGAAAGAAAATCCAAAGAACGGGGACCAACACACTCCCCACGGCGGCTTCCCGGGCAGCCGCGTGGATGTGATTAGGAGCTGATTTAGCATTCAGAAGAGAACCGTGACAATCAGCCTTCCGGAGCCGTAGGCCGACCCCGGGAACAGTGCACATCCTCAGGAAAGATCCATTTGCATTAAAGATCTGTGTGGCGAGGCATAGTCAAAGAGGTTAATGCTGTAAGTGGGAATTTTTGATTGCTCCTCGATCTCTTCCCCCTTTTTGCTTCTGCACCTGTGTCACCCCCCAAAGAGAGCTCCGCGCTGCAAGTGACATTCACACTGCCCGCCTGTTGACATCTCTATTAAACTGACGCTCCTGCCCTTCAAAAGCAGGACCTGGGCCCAACTGGCGTGGCTCAGTGGTTGAGCATTGACCTGTGAATCCAGGAGGTCACAGTTCGATTCCCGGTCAGGGCACATGCCTGGGTTGTGGGCTCAGTTCCTAGTGTGGGGCATGCAGGAGGCAGCCGATCAAGGATTCTCTCATCATTGATGTTTCTATCTCTCCTCCTCCTTTCCTCTCTGAAATCAATAAAAATATATATATATATTTTTTAAAAAAAGCAGGACCTGGGATGTATGGTGGAATATAAGGGTGGGAATTAAGGGAAGTACCTGGGATGTAGGTCCGTGCCTTCCACTTCTCCGGGCCAAGGGCGGTGGCTTTGGAGGAAATGCCTCCCAGTGAAGCTGCCGTCCTTTTGGGCATGTGTCCCCGTGGAAACATGCTCACGCCTTTAATAGGGGCCGGTGGGGCCTTAACCTGGTTTCTCAACCTGAGCCCTGTTAGCATTTTGAGCTAGATAATTATTTGTGGTGGGGTGCTGTCCTGGGCCGGCCTTGGAAGATGTTTATCAGCATCCCTGACCTTTACCTACTGATGCTCATAGCACCCCATTCTCCCCAGTCTTGAGCGTCAAAATTTGCTAGACATTTCCACATGTCCCCGGGGCGGGAGGCAAAATCCCCCCACTTGAGGATCACTGCCTCAGAGGCTCACCGTGTAGATAAGTAGGGGCTAGTCCAGTAGGAAGTGGAGGCAGCAGGTGGAAAGTCAGGGAGGTGTGGACGTGGTGTCCTTTATTGAGGGGGTGGTCCAGCATTGGAACGGGGAGGGGGGAGGTCCTTGGGGAGGCAGGTGTTAGAGGTCTGTGATGCCACACCGAGGAGGTCAGAAGTCTTGGGTTGACCCCAGGGTCCCGCTTCCCAGCTGTGTGACCCGAGTCACGTGGCCTTTGGAGCCTCGGTGCCCCTGTCTGTGAGGTGGAGGCGCACAGACTGGTTGCAGAGCCTGAGTGAATGAAGATCTCCTAGAAGTGCCAGTGTGGTACCTGGTACCCCTGTTGCCCCATTAATGTGGTCTGCTTTCCTGAGTGTTCTCGATCCACTTACACCCAGGTCTCTGGGCCCCACCAGCTTAGGTGCTGTTCATCCAGCCACCCAGGTTCTCTGCTCCAATTCCATGCTCATGCCCAAGGCCAAACTGACTTCTGTAAGTGGGATGCTGTGAGGCTCAGAAGATACTGGAACGTGTATTGTTCATCACTGTGGCCCTTGAGCACTTGAGATGGGCAGGGCTCTCTCCCTGTATCCCCCCTCCACCCTCTCCCAGCACCCTGCTCCAATCTTTCCAAGTATACTTTCGCAAGCTCCAAGGGCCCTTCTTTTGCCTCTAACTTGTTTCCTGAGCCCATTTCCTTTACTGCTTACTTGGTATTAGGGGTGGGGCCTTTGGCAGGTGATTATGTTATGAGGATGGGGCCCTCATGAGTGGTATTAGTGCCCTTATATAAAAGAGGCCTGAAAGAGTTCCCTCACCTTTTCTGCCTGAGGACACAGCAAAAAGATTGAACCAGGAAGCGGAGTCCTTGCCCGCCGTGGAATATGCCGGTATCTTGATCTTGAGTTCCCCAGTCTCCAGAATTGTGAGACATAAATATTTGTTGTTTAAACCACCCCATCTATGGTATTTTTGTTATAGAAACCCAAATGGAGTAATATGCCCTTCTATCTGCTTTGTGGACATCACAGCAAGGGGGCAGTCGTGTCTGTGCTATCCATAGAATTTGATTGGTCAAGCAGCTAAAATTCAGCTGATTTGTTTTAATATTGTTATGGCTAGTACAGCATCTCATGTTGCTGTGCAATCATATATTGGATTTCATTTGATCTCCCCCAACTCTGACAGCAACCCTTTGTGCTTGATATTGCCACGAGCTTTCACGAAGAAAGATGACTTGCGTAGATGCTCCCACCGACGTGCAGAGCCCAGATCCTGACGCCCTGTCCTCTGTAAATGCTGAGAGGCCCACGTGAAATGCAGGCGTGCCTTGGAGTTTGTTTGTAGCGTAACAGAAACGAGGTGGGCAAAACCTCAGGCTGCAGGTAGCGTGTCCTCATTGCAGAGTTGTGTGAAATGGGTGGTTGAAGACTAGACTGGAGACCCTGGTGAGGCCTCTGCCCCTTGATCTGGGACAGCCCAGTGGTTCCAAGGACGGAAGGACCAGTTTCCCCGCAGCCAGAGGATCTGATGTCACAGTGAGATCAAGACAAACTAAGGTGGCAGGAATGGACCCTTAGCGTCCTTAAAATAGTAGTTCATGTGGTGATTTTTCAAAAAAATTTAAAATATATCTTTCTTGATTTCAGAGGTAGGGAGAGAGAGAGAGAGAGAGAGAGAGAATGAATCATTGATCCATTGCCTCCCGCACGCCCCCTTCCTGGGGATCGAGCCCGCAACCTGGGCTTGTGCCTTGTCTGGGAATCGAACTATGACCCTCCTGGTTCATAGGTCAATGCTCATCCACTGAGTGACCGCTGCCAGGCATGAATTTTTAAAAAAAATTTTTAACATATTTTTTTATTGATTTTTTTTTACAGAGAGGAAGGGAGAGGGAGAGAGAGTTAGAAACATCGATGAGTGAGAAACATCCATCAGCTGCCTCCTGCACCCCCACCACTGGGGATGTGCCCGCAACAACGGTACATGCCCTTGACCGGAATCGAACCTGGGGCCTTTCAGTCCGCAGGCCGACGCTCTATCCACTGAGCCAAACCGGTTAGGGCCAGGCATGAATTTTTAAACAGTGCCTCCAAGGCCCGGTGCCCTGCAACCCAAGGGTCACCTGCAGGAGGCAGGTGCTGTGGGGCCTGATGTGCAGAGAAAAGAGGCCGGAGGGATGTGACTGGGCTCGGCCGCAGGACGGACGCGCCAGGCCCAGAGAGAGAGGCCGAATGCCTCTTGTGTGTTTCTCCTTGTGGAGCAGAGAAAGGGGAGGAAGGTAGCGTAGTGAACTGGCACGTGACCTCACCCGTAACAGAGCGTGTCTTGGGGCACACCATTGCCGCAGGGACCTACTTGAGGTGAGGTGAGGAATTTGTTTCTAAGTTGCACGTGTCGTATAGTCAGACGGCTGGCAGGCTTTTGTTTAAAGGGGACTTATTGAAACAATACAGTGAAGAAGTTGGATAATGGCAGCCGGGAAGGCTCACAGATGGGGCTGGGCAGGGGTTGGTGATAATATTTGAAATTGTAAGGTTGTGTTGTTTGTGAGGACACCAGGTGCTAGAAGGTGAACCTGGTCCCTGGTCCATGGGAAGGGGCAAATGCTTTGAATTGGCCTTTTTTTTTTCTTTTTTTGTCATGGAATTTAGGTGGAGAGACAGAGTGTGTGGAGGGAGCTCCAGTCTTCAGGGAATGAGAGGCGTTGCCAAATGACAGTGGCAAGGACAGAGAGGAAGGGAGCCACAGGAGCATGAGGGTCTTCCTAGCGGAGGGGCAGCCAGATTCCCTAGAGACAGCTGGAAGCCGGGCACAGAGCCGCATCCTGGGCCTGGGGTGCATGCCGTGAGGAGTGGGAGGAAGGGAAAGCCGTGTCCTGGCAGCAGCTAGCCTTCCACACAAGCGCAGGAGGTAGGAGGAAGTGCGAGGAAGTTGAGGATAAAGGGGGATTTGCTGATCACACAGGGGGAGTTCCACAGTTGTGCTTGGGAGGAAGGAGTGGGCTGAGCTGGTGTGACAAGGTAGTGTGTACAGTGATGAATGTCCAAGGAGACTGCTGGTTGAGACTCAGGTAGTCATAGAGCCACTCAGTACACACTTAGTGATCGTCTCTTATGGACCAGGTCCTGTGCCCGCCACACAGAGCTGCGATGGCCACAGCAGGCAGGGTGCCTGCCCTTGAGTCTGATTGGGCAGTGATTGGGCAGATACAGGCTGGGCATCAGTGTGTGTGTGTGTGTGTGTGTGTGTGTGTGTGTGTGTGTGTTTTCAGGAAACACTAGCATTTGAGTCCCAGCATTTCCAACAACTAACTCAATGTTGCTAGCCTCTCTTGGTCTCAGTTTTCCTTTTTACAAGAGGGATAGAATGATGTCTCTGTGGGTGGTGTGGCGGTTCAATCATTATTCAAACCTGGGAGGAGTGGGCGGTCATCAGAGCCACCTCTAGTCCAGAAGGTGCTTTTGTGTAATTAGAAAAAGGCACCTTTCCTTCTAGAAACTCTGCTTCCATCTGTTAAGAGAACTGTTATAATAAGCATGCCATCCCGAAGTCCCGGAGGTGAACGGCTCTCCAGAGGCACTGGCCAGTCCCTGCGGGGGGGGGGGGGGGGGCGGCACTCTGTGTATTAACCCGCTGTTTACTGGGTGCTTTAGTACAGTCCTGTGCCGCTTAGTGATGGGGATAGTGAGAAATGCGTTCTTAGGCGATCAACACAACGACCATGGAATAGCCCGTTACACACCTAGGCTATGGGGAATGCCACAGGCGTGTGCTCCGTGGTTGACGGGAATGTCCTTATGCAGCACATGACTGGACAGCCCTCTCACACGGTAATGTGCCCTCGAATCACCTGGGATTTTGTTCCGATGCAGGGTGTGATGGAGTGGGGCCGGGGCAGGGCCTAGGAGTTCGCTTTTCTGCTGCCGATGCCACTGGGTCCGGGACCACACACTGGGCAGCGATGGTTGAGCGTAAACCTTTGTCCTAGATGCTGGGCTCATGGAGAATTTAAAAACCTGATCCTCTGCCCTTCGGGGGTTTTAGTCTCATGAAGAGAGATTAAGGCTCAGGACATGGTGAGACCCCAGCTGAGCGTCAGGAATGTGTGACTGTGGGAGTTCAGACAGGAGGGGAAGGAAGCTTCGGGTCTGGCCTTGAAGCGGCGAGGCTTGAAATTCCCCCCCAGTCCCAGCGGAGGAGGAGAAAGGGCGTTGTACGAGTGTGTGTGAGCAGGTGGCTTGGGTCAGGGCATGAGCTGGCCGTCTTCTAGCAATGGCGCATGTAACGGTAACAGCAAAGCCAGCATGAGGGTCCCATCTGCTGTAGGACCTGTTTTAGGAGCTCAGTCTCATCGCTCTTCGGAACCGGGAGAGCACCTTGCAAGAACGGGTCACTGGAGGGAGACGGGGGTGACCATAGGTGACTGACAGGATTCAGCCGATCTAGTTAAAAATCCATGGCCCAGATCTGTTCAGTGCCCATAGGATCTGTTTGGGATCCTAAGTGATTCTGAAGGGTTTCTTAGACTTTTTTTTTTTTTTTTGGAAGGTTACGTAGATTTTTAGTTTCTTTTCATGTGCAATGTTCCTAGACAACCCACACATCTTGAACACTCTTGAAAAATCCTTCCGCACATCCGTGATGCTAATTAAAAGACAGCCTCGGGTGTGGGTCGGGGAGGTGTGGAGCTGTGTTTGGAGTGTAGGCTTCTGACTGGAGTCTTTCAAGTGGTTACCAGCCACGCCTGCAGGATATGCATTCCCAATTAGGGTCCCGCTGATTCTCACTCACCGCACCTAGCAAGGCAAGTAAAACACGTTTTTTGGGGCCTTTTGAATCACAAAACAGTGTAACAGGAAGGCGTGATGATTTCAAGCTTTTACATAGTTTTAAATTATACAAGCCATGCACACTCCTTGTATAAAATTTAGGAAAGAATATAATCACAGGGTTGAAATGACTCTCATTCTACCCATAGAGAGAACTCTCAGTGCTCATACCTTTTCCATATCTGTGGTTATGGAGATTCTTATACATGTATGTAATTTCTCACACTGGGCTGAAGGATACTTGCAGTCATAGTTTGTGTTCAGTTTTGAATCCTCTCCTTTTGTGGCTTAAGAGAGGGCGTGATCATTTTTCTGGCTCATGCAGTGTTCTCTATAAATGTGACATTTGTTGGTTCAGACATGGGAGGAGACAGGTGGAGTAGATGTTTAGGAGGAGAAATCGACCAGATTGGTCCAGAAGTTATATGTTGGATTTGAGGGGGTGCTTGGTTAGCGATGACTTTGAAGCCCCTGGGTTAACGGCCAGGTGGGCGGTCTCCCTTCCACCAGGTAAGGCAGGTTAGAGACTGGTGTTCCTAGGTCTTTTGCACACGTGTGGGATGCAGTTTCCAACCTTCCAGTTTCTTCCGTCCTTTCTTCTTCTTGTGTTGATGCCTGTATTGACTTCCTGGAGAAACTTCTGATAAATATGGAGGTTTCTCTTTAAAATGTGTCTTTAGAGCACAGAGGTGTCATTTAAAAGTCAAATCCATGAAGGAGTATTTTTTCACCTGCTGAGTTTAATTTCAGGTGCCAGCGTTATCATAAACTGCAAGCCAACCTTGACTCTGTTTTAAAACTTTACATAAATTGTGCGAGTTGAAACGAACGTGTGCAGACGGAGAGAGGAAAAGGAGGAAAATAAGTGTTTTAAGGAGTCTTTGAAAATGTTATTTAAATATCAGTGTCACTTGAGCTCAGTTTTTGGTATATCCCTACTTTCCCCTGAAGTGTAAATCCATCTATCGCTTTCTGATTGTATTTCTATCTATTCTACTTTATTGTCCCTTGGAACAGGAGCAAACACTGGTGATATATTTGACTCTGGGGAAGGAAATACTCATAAGATGCAATATAAAGGATTGAGGTTAGATCAAAAGGAAGATGCCCCTTGAAGGGGTCCATTTCTTAGGGGGAACAGAGCCACTCCCCCCTCCCCCTCCGTATAACCTTTGGCCCATTTATTAATCTTTTTGGCCTTAGTTTTCCTGTCCATAAAAATAGGGTTAAAAAGTAAGTTCTTTTGAGAATTAAACAAATAAAAAAACCTAGAAAAATGCTTTCTACACAATAAGTGCTACTACTGCTTGTCGTCTTTATTCTTATATGTGAAGTGTTTAAAAACAAACAAAACAAACCCATGTGATTTTAATGGGTGGGAACTCCTGAAGGAGAATTGCGTAGGTAGGTTTTTCAGGTTAAATCACTTGGCTTGCCAGTCAGTACCTACTTGCTGAGATCTGTTTTCTGCCAAACCCTGTGTGTGGGGGGGGGCATGGGAGGGGGAGAGAGAAAAGCATAAGTAAGACGGCTGTTTGGTTCTTAGGAAGACGGGGTTACCCTGCCAAGTGCTTGCTGGGGCTTTGCTTGTCGCTCAAGGGATTTCTTATTTCAGCCTCATACCCACCCGCCCAGACT
This sequence comes from Cnephaeus nilssonii, assembly GCF_951640355.1. Taxonomy (NCBI): domain Eukaryota; kingdom Metazoa; phylum Chordata; class Mammalia; order Chiroptera; family Vespertilionidae; genus Cnephaeus; species Cnephaeus nilssonii. The sequence continues at coordinate 9,398,819 of NC_137077.1, forward strand.
GAGGGTGTCCCTCCGCTGCACAGGTGAATGAAGCAAAGCTGACCTGGGGCCAGGTCCTGGTGTGGCGCCGGATTCCCTCTGCCTTCCTCCCCCAACACTCCCTCCCCTGGGATCGCCAGCATTTCCTGTTGCTCATTCTTAGTGAAGATGCTCATTCTCAGTGACCAGTGAGGTTTGTTTGTGGGGTTTGTGTCTCCTTCTCCCCGGGGGCACTTTTCTGAAGTCAGCATTCTTGGTTTAAAGGGATTTTGCTTTTCTTGGCGTTCCTTTCTTGTGCTCACCCTCCAGCCCTGTGGCCTTTCATCTGTTTCAAACGTTTAGAAAAGGGTCAGAGGGGTTGCGGAAGACAGCCCGGCCTCTGACGTGGAGATGGGCTCCGTGAGGTCTTTATTGCCTGCAGCTAGCTGAACACAAACTCCTGAAGCTCGGGAGGGCCGCCTCTGGTTAGAATCCGATTCCATTTATTCGCTCAGCAGACAGTTACCAGGCACCCGAAAGTGACGGGCAGGACGCTAAGTCTCAGGGATGCCAGTGAATCCCACGACCGCCTCGCCTGTCTTCTGGAAACACCACGGCTGGTGGGGAAGGGAGACGGTTCACCCAGACATTGTCACATGGGGTGTGAGGGTCCTGGCAGAGGGAAGGACCGTGTGGCAGTGTCTAAGGGACACCATTCCTTACATGGGAGCTGCCTGCAGCCGTGGGCTCTGCTCTGTCAGGGAGTTTCCCTGTGGACCTCGCTCTCCACCTGCAGCCCAGGTGACTGCGTTAGGAGGTGATGGAGATGGGAGTTCATGGTCTGTTGGGTTTTTAATTCCTTTGTAAGGCACATGAGTTTCTGGTTCTAGACTCAGGCGAGAGGTCGTGTCCTCGACTCCATCTGTGTAGGCCTTCTCCCTCCTCTGTTCTTTGCATTTCACCAGTCTTCTGCGTGGTCCGAGGATTGTCCCTCTGCAGACGGCTGTGGGTTATCTCCATGTTCCTCCCCATGCTCTGCACATCTTCATCGTCGTCTGTGCTTTTCTGGGCTCTTCTTCCGTGTTAAAGATGAGTGCGTGTAGGCTTTCCACGGTGATGGAGATCTGGTGCCTCGCCAGTCTCCTTTCCTATGTGTGTGTGTGTGTGTGTGTGTGTGTGTGTGTGTGTGTGTGGTCAGCCCTGCGTGCCTTCCACCGGGCTCTCTGCCGGGAACACGGGAACTGTTCCACCCCCCTGGCCGCACACGGGAGCGGTCGGCAACTTCCTCATCCTTCTCTGGAGGTACCTGCCCCTCGCAGCCGTCACATTCTCGGAGTGTCTGTGGATGTTTTATGCTGGCCTCTCCTGTTAGATTGTGCTCTTTGATGCCAGCCCTCATTCTGCTTTTTCAAAACACAGCACCTGGCTAGTGCTTGGCATATACAAGGTGCTCACTAAATGCTCGTGTAATGAGTGTGTTAGTTCAGGCTTCAGAAGTAACCCATGGTAGAAATGCATGTGTGTGTAAGTGTGCACATTAGAGAGAGAGAGGGAGAGAGCCAGCGCCCTTATGCTTTATTTGTTTATTTTCTAACGAACTGTCTCCGCTTTGATAGATGGCAGGGGTGCAGCGGCATCTCTCGGGAATAAGTGTTAGCAGGAAACCGTAGCCGAGTCAGCCTCCTCCCGGGAGCTCCAGCATGTTCTCCCTGCAATCTGCATCCATTTACAGCCCTTCCCCTCTGCTCTTCCTTCACAGGGAGTATTATGAGGGAGGCCGAGGACTCCACGCTCCGGGCAGAGAAACGGCTCTGGGATTAGGGATTGCCACTTCCGAGAGGATGCTGGGAATCTGCAGGGGGAGACGGAAATTCCTGGCTGCCTCGTTGACTCTTCTCTGCATCCCAGCCATCACCTGGCTTTACCTGTTTGCCGGGAGCTTCGAAGGTAAGAAGGAAGCTTTTGCGGAGTGAGAGGGAGGTGGGGAGAAGAACACTGGCTGTCCCAGCGTCCCAGGGAGAGCATCCGAGCCGTCTGATCCCAGCTGGTCATTTTGTAGAAGCGAATACCCATGCCCCGTCACAGGGGAAGGCTTGCCTAGGTTCTCACAGGTCGATGGAGGGAGTCAGGAATGTGAGGAGAAAGAGACACAACCACAGGATCAGGTGCACCTGGGCGCAGTGGCGTGGAGGAGGTGGCACAGATGTCAAAGACCGGCTTTGCGAGTGGATCGCTGTGTTGATGACAGGCCAGGCTGGGCCCTGGAGGGAGGACTTAGCTATTCATGGAGCCAGATGTTTTATTCTTTCTTCCATCTCTTCATTCACGTAGTCACATATTCAACATTTGTTATTACTGTCGCTGCTGCTGTGGTTTACATCTCTGCTAAACCAGGTGCTGGACACGCGGTGATGACACACCTGGGCCTTCACAGCTCAGTGGGGGAGACAGACAGCTGGACACCCACACGATGGCTGCACAGGCTGTGCGTGGTGTGAGGAGGCGGGTGTTGAAGCAGTCGGCCGGGCTCGGGGGAGGGCTGATCAGTCATCGGATGGCCCAGTACAGGAACGCAACAACCCTAATCCCTGCCACTGTTCAGAAATCATCAGCAAAGACCAGACTTGCCGTCCTCCCAGCCAGCAGTTTCAAACGCCGTGCGTTGTGTATCTGAGGTGGTTTTCTAAGCGTGGGGAGGAAAGGCGTGGCCGTTTTGGCGAGCACAGCTTTCTTCTATTTACCCCCACACTTGAGTTAAAAGGGAAAAATTAACTCAAAGGAAAATCTGACTCAAGGAAGTCAGTGCTGTGTTTTTAAACATGTTCCTTATGCATAATTTTATTGTCAGCTCAAGGCTACCTTTTAATTAGGAGTTGCACTTCACTTTCTGAGATTTGCCCCGAGGGAGCCAGACGGAATATAAAGTGGGCGGAACTGAGTGTGGGCTTGGCAGGGAAGGGCCCCAAGCCACACCCCTACCCCTCGCCTGCCCCAGCGTCCCCTGCAGAGGGTGGAGCTTTCATCTAAGGGGCTGGAGAGCAGGAATGATGCCAGGGCGGTGCGCATGGGTAATTTTCCATAAAGGGATCGGAGGGAGGAAGGTGAGCTGGTGATAAGCCTAGGAGAGATATAAGGAAATGTTTTTCTAGGGGTGATGGAGGAGCCCTGATAAAACAAGGCTATGAGGGGCTGGCGCCTGACTCGGTTTAATACATTAAAACATTGACTTTCATAGTATAACTAGACTGCTAATAATAATACTATAACAATAATGAGGATGACAGTCTAAACTATTAGTTTTTTGAGGGGTGTATTTTTAAAAAACATATTTTTATTGATGTCAGAGAGGAAGGGAGAGGGAGAGAGAGATAGAAACATCAATGATGAGAGAGAATCATTGATTGGCTGCTTCTTGCATGTCCCCTACTGGGGATCGAGCCCGCAACCCTGGCATGTGCCCTTGACCGGAATCGAACCCGAGACCCTTCAGTCCACAGGCTGACACTCTATCCACTGAGCCAAACCAGCTAGGGCAAGCTGTTAGTTTTTTGAGCATTTCTACCTGCCAGGCATTGTTGTTAGGACTTGACACGTTAGGATTTTTTTCACAAGAATCCTATGTAATAGGTAGGGATGGGAAGGCGGGGAAGGTAAACTTTAGGGATCTGCCCAAGGCCCCAAAGCCAGTCAAGACAGGGCCTGGATTATTGAACTCGAGAGCTGGAGTTTTTAACTATAAAACCATGTTATAGTCGGGGCCTCAGTGAGGTAGCAGACTTTGGCAAGGGGTTTGACAGGGTGTCACATGACGCTTCTGGGTGCTGCGAGGGAAATTGCAGAATTTTTATTTGCACTCATTGATAGAAACTCAACCTTAAAAGGTTTGGGCAAAAATGGAATTTGGGGGCTAACAAAACTTGTAAGTTCGAAGGTGGAGGCAGGCTTCAGGTAGGGTTGGATCCAGGGGCTCAAGTGATACCCGTGTAGCTCAGTCTCTCTTCATCCCTTTGCTCTGCTTTTCTCTTCTGTGGTTTCTTTCAGGGTAGTTTTTCCTACGTGAAACAAGCTTTAGTTTATGACTTATCCTCCCCAGACCCTATAGAAAGAGGAGTTCTCCCTCCCCCAACTCTCCATGCTTGCCTCTGATTGGATTGCCTCTAGTTGCTTGTCCAGAGACCAGTCACTGAGTGGGGAGGCCAGGGATGGCATCCCCGAGCTCTGTGCCTGTTTCTGGTCCTGGGGTAGAGAGGAGTTCTCCTGAAATATGGGTGACATCGGGGGAGGGGTGGCCCCAAAGGTAAATGGTACGTCTTCTCGGAGGAGAGAGTAGAAGTTGATCTGCGTGAGGAGCGTTCATACCTGGCTGTGCTTCGTGATGTGTTGATGTCCACTTGAAGACTCTCTCCAGCATCACGCTCTTTCCCACCCTGGCTGATGGGGTGACTGTGAGTGATTTTATTAGACTGGCAGGTAGGTTACAGGAAACAGGGAGGATTGAGGAAATACTCTGCAACCACCCGCACAGACTGGGGTAGGTTCTATACCTATAACCGTGAAGCTTAACAAGACATCCTACCTTCGGGACCAAATCAGAAACTGCTTTAAGTTGGGGGTGGGTGATTGGGTACATTAACAGACATGTTCCAGCTAGAATAGTAAAGCTGACAGCTTTCTTTTCACGGGTAGCAGTCCACAGCGGGGCTGCGGCATTTGTTTCCAGGTGCCGTACTTTCAGAACCGTCTAGATACGGCCGCACCCTTAGGAGAATCCAGGTGAAGGATGGTGCCGATCCAAGCCTGGTTCCAGTACACACAGTGGGAAGAACTGAGGCTGTTTACCCTGGAGAAGCGGAGGCTCCCGGTGTATGTGTCAGCTTCAGCAAACAGTCAAAGGGCTGTCACCTGGCAGAGGTCAGGATGACTCTGATGGCCCTGAATCCATGGAGGGGTGTGGCAGGGAGCCCAAAGTCCAGCTTGTCATAACGAGGATCATTCTGTCCTGTGCAGGCCTGAGCTGCCCTGGGAGGAGTGAAATGCATGCCATGAGGTGTGTGCAAACATGAGACAGTACAGGGGAGAGAGGGAGCCTGGGGGACAGTAGGACAGTGTGACCTGGGGGGAGGGAGTGAGCATGGGGGACAGTAGGACAGGATGACCTGCTGACCTCCTGACCCAGATATCCTGAGGCTAGTTTGTGGGGTCATGGCGGCTAGGTGGAGCTCCAGCTGTGGTGCAGACATAGGCGCACTCCCAGCTGGTCCCGCGGAGACATTCCTGTCTGGGTAAACACAACCTTGCCATCTATGTATTGACACCCTTGAGTTTTTTGTTTCAAGGCTGGTGGAGCCATAAATAAGGTACAGGGTTGCTGTCTGCGTTTACAGCAGTGCTATTCATCCTTAATGGGGGGTTATTTATTTTCCAACCCTGTTTAATTTCAGGGGATCTCCTGAGAGCAGAGCGGAGAACACTCCCTGAGATGGGGACACTCTGAGCATAAGATTTCAGAGTTAGATGACAAGCAGCTGCAGGATGAATTGAGGGAGCGCGGCGTGGGGTCAGGCGTCTCAGGCCCTGGAATCAGCCAGAGTTGCTGGGGGTAGGGACACAACCATTCCTCTTTCTAGAGCTGCATCTCCCCTGATGTGATATGATGTAAAAATGAAGCACTCCTTGTGGGGCGTTAACATTCTACGAGGTTATGCTTCTAAGTATTTAACGTGAGTTAGAAAGGGCCAGTCCTGTCCAGGCCGGTGTGGCTCAGCGGTCGAGTGTCCACATGTGAATGAGGAGGTCACGGTTCAGTTTCCGGGCAAGGCACATGCCCAGGTTGTGGGCTCGATCCTCAGTAGGGGGCGTGTAGGAGGCAGCCCATCAGTGGTTCTCTTTCATCATTGATGTTTCTGTCTCTCCCTCTCCCTTTCTCTCTGAAATAAGTAAAAATGTATTTTAAAATATTATTTAAAAGTTAAATAACTAGTGGTATATTTATCTAGTGAAGTACTACGTAGCAATGAGCGTGAATATACTCACAGATAGTGTTGAACAAAAGAAGACAGACACAAAAGAGTACATACCGTAGAACTCCAATTATATAAATACAAAAATAGGCAAAAATTAATCTGGGGGTAGAGACCAGGGCAGGGCATAAGGAAGACTTTGGGGTGCTGGTAATAATTTATGTTTTAACCTGTGTGACAATTATATGGGTGTGTTCATTTTGTGGCAGTTTACAACATTCTTCATTTATGATTTGTTCACTTTTCTGTATGTTAATGCTATTTAAAAAAAAAAATCTATGCCAGCCTTGATAGTTCAATAAGTATCTGAATTTGAAGAGATTTTTGTGGGTTTTGCATTCTGTTCGGATGAGAGGAATTTTCTGAGCCTTTGGGTATTTCGAATCTATGTCACTGTTGAACTTTGAAATTCAAATGCTTTCTAAGCATGAAACTTTCCTTTTGGGATGGATGTTGACCATTTTTATTTAACCACATTTCCTTTCTTTCTTCCCGATGGGCCTCGCCATTTGGACACAGGTTCCCCCCCAGGAGGGTCTGATCACAGCACTGACTTCAAGGTCTGAAATTCGCTCAGAGAACCCTAATTCTGAAAGGGTGTTTCTATCAGTTTGAACAAGACCAGGACAGGCAGGCCTTGGAGATACTGCGGGTTCTGTTGCAGACCACCCCAGTAGGGCGAGTGTTACAGTAAAGGGAGTCATGATCTTTTTGTTGGTGGAGGATCTTGCCTTTGTTTGTTTAAAAAAGCAAACAAAAAAAATGCAACATTTGTGAAACACAGTAAAATGAGGTATATGAGGTATGCCTGTATTCCTACCCGAACTCTGGCAATGATGTAGCTCTGATTAATATTAAAGCAATATGCCCTAGCTCAGTGGTCAGCAAACTCATTAGTCAACAGAGCCAAATATCAACAGTACAACGATTGAAATTTCTTTTGAGAGCCAAATTTTTTAAACTTCTTCTAACGCCACTTCTTCAAAATAGACTCGCCCAGGCCGTGGTATTTTGTGGAAGAGCCACACTCAAGGGGCCAAAGAGCCGCATGTGGCTCGCGAGCCGCAGTTTTGCCGACCACTGCCCTAGCTGGTTTGGCTCAGTAGATAGAGCTTTGGCCTATGGACTGAAGAGTCCCGGGTTTGATTTCCTGTCCAGGGCATGTGCCCAGGTTGCAGGCTCGGTCCCCAGTAGGGGGCGTGCAAGAGGCAGCCGATCAACGATTCTCTCATCATTGGTGTTTCTATATCTCTCTCTCCCTTTCCCTGCCTTTCTGAAATCAATAAAAATATATTTTTAAAAATTAAAGCAATATTACTTCTTGACCTGGACATCAAGCCACATTAGACAAATGTTCCTATTTGCATTCATCAACAAACTTGCATCTTTGTAAACTCCAGGAGCCTGGAAAAGACAGCGTTTGGTATTGTCACTTTTAGTGATAGGGAAGCACAAAGCGGAAATGCAGGTGGGGCAGAGTACGTTTACAGTTGCTCGTATGGAAAATAATACAGTAATTAATAAATAAAATACAAGTGCTTCTAATACTTGCAACTGTTAACCTAGGTTCGCCTCCCCTGTATACTATGCAGCAATAGCTTCCATTTATAGCTTGTTAAACAGAAATGGGCTGCACCTGGCATGCATTTGTATTGGGTTTGGCCTGCCCACTGCTTTTACCATTTTTGAATTTATATGAATAGTTGAAAAATGGGAGCTGGCACATTAAAAAATCATGATTTCTTGCTTTCCATACAAAAATGGGAAGGTCTAGCAAACCCCACCCTTGCTCCATCCCAGCAGCGATTGGCTGAGCTGAGCAGTCACTGTCCCTTTGCCGGGGCGTGTCCGTTCGCTCAGGCTTGTCACAGTCCCCGCTTTCCTGGTTGGTCATCTATACAGAGCAGAATTGAGAAGAAAGAACTGGCATTTGCTTATGTTGCTTATTGATCCTGTCTCGCGCAGCTAGACTTGGGTTTTAGACCGTTTAACTTACTCCCTGCCATGGGCTGGGCTAGGGATTTTATTTTATTTTTAAAAAAATATGTTTTTATTGATTTCTGAGAGGAAGGGGGAGGGAGAGAGAGACATCAATGATGAGAGAGAATCATTGATCAGCTGCCTCCTGCATGCCCCCTACTGGGGATCAAGCCCGAAACCCAGGCATGTGTCATTGACCGGCATCGAACTCGGGACCCTTCAGTCCGCAGTCTGATGCTCTATCCACTGAGCCAAACCAGCTAGGGCTGGGCTGGGGGGTTTACATACATTATCTCATTTGCTCCTCCAGATAGCTTCACGCTTGTCCTGTTTTGGAGATAAGGACACGGAGGCTCAGGGCTGTTGAGGTCTTTGCCAAGGTCACCCAGCCAGTACATAAGGGAGCCAGCATGCAAACCAGGCCCTGCCTGCCTCGCCCAGAGCACGGCTGTCTCCACAACTTGCGTATATAGAACCAACTGGTGGATGACATTTCAAAGTCAACATGCTCAGGCTTCAGATAAGGACCCGACACATCCCGAGACGAGGGAACGAGGCCATCTTGGACGAGAAGGCACACCATGTTCTGTGGCTTGGGGATTATTATAAGCCAACAGAAGCAGAAAATTCGATTAGTCCTTTAATGCAATTTGCATTTTGTTTCTGCCAGAGACTCATGCAATTAAGAGCAGGCATGGGCCTTCGGAATCATCTAGGCAGGCTGAAGCCTAAGCAGATGAAACCTTTGAAAACGACACAAGGACTTTATCTAGGACGGGGACTGATGGTGGGCGAACGGGTCTGTCCCTCAGTGATGGGTGGCACTATTTAAGTCCCAGAGTGACAGTAGACAAGTTACCTAGCATCCCTGCAGGTCCGTGTCTTCTCATGAAAAGGGGACTATAATACGCAGCTCATGCACTTGTTAGGAAGGCTATGAAGTCCCAATTACAGTAGCAGTCATTCAATAAATGTTCGCTTTCTTTTCCTGTTTCTGAGAATCTCGGAAGCTCTTCCTGGGAGGGATGCAAAAGGTCACCCACGTAGTCCAAACAAGGAAACCGAGGCCTGGAGAACTGACCAAACGAGGCTCAGAGCCCCAGACAGGGATGTCATTGGAACCGCCACCCGGATAGTGTGTGTCACTAGCTGTGTCGCTGCTTGTCACCGACTTCTTCACTACTTTTTGTAAAGACAGAAGACACGTGTCACCTTGATTCATTTCTGTCATCTCTTTTCCAGACATCAGCAGTCTCCCTTTACGTGTGCAGGAGGCAGGGGTGGGAGGAGGGGACTCTGAGATATACCGTAGCCACAGTCACAGTGCACCTGCAGCTCACCGTGGGCCCAGTGGCCGTGTTTGGAAAAAATTAAATTCCTCCTGGATGACCTGCTATGAGGACTTTCAAGAGGAATGAAGAGGCCCACCCTGTGACGCAGAGTTCAATCGCTTCTCTCACAGAAGCTTTGTCTGATGGGGCCGTAGCTGAGTCAGCACACATGGCTCTTATTCCCCAACCTCCCCTTAAACGCTGTGTGTCCTTAGCTGAGTAACTTAACCTCTCTGAGCCCACATTGCTCCTCAGGAGTGGGGGTGCTGTTCCCTATTGGACGGGGTCTTTGTGCAGATGAGGAGGAGTCCATTGTGCCTAGCATACAGTAGGTCCACGAACTTTTTAAAAAAAATGTTTTTATTGATTTTAGAGAGAGGAAGGGAGAGGGAGATAGAGATAGAAACATCGATGAGATTCATTGATCGACTGCCTCCTGCACGCCCCCTACAGGGGATCAAGCCTGAATCCAGGTTACATGCCCAGACCACGAATCCAACCATGACCTCCCGGTTCATGGGTCGACGCTCAACCACTGAGCCACACCGGCCGGGCAGGGTTCAGCTGCATTTGACATGCTGCCTGAGCTCTGAAGCACAAAGTTGCTCATGCAGGGACTCCCTGGAAGAGACCTGAGGATGCAGGGTCCTTGGTGGGTATTTGTCATCAGCGCTCCAGCAGAGGGCACTCCGTGCCCCTTGTCCTGCAGTCTCGAGTTCTCTTGCTGGAGCAGAGCCCCTGCGGGTGCCTGCAGGGACACCCGGGCAGGGAGCCTCTCCATGGCACCCCTCGGTAGCAGCTCTGATTAGGTAGCCCGGTGCTATTGAACACAAGCTTTCTCATGCACATTGGATCCTCCCGCAGCCCCAGGAGGGACGGAGGGTATGCCATTTGCATGTCCCCCTTCTCATGGAGCTCACTTCCCGGTGGACAGAGAAGATTAGCCAGTTAAAGTGAGGGTGGTGATACAGGCCACAGAGAAATAAAGCCGCCTGAGATGACTGTGCAAGTGGCAGGGGCGAGGCTTGGTGAGGGATGGGGAGGACACGGGCTGGACCGGCCTCTCTGAGCTGGGCGGAGGTCGGGAGGAAGGGCGTCTCAGGCAGGAAGTGGAGAGTGTTTGGTGCCTTTGCAGACCGGCCCGGAGAAGTTGGGCTGGAGGAGAGGGGCGTGGCAGATGGAGTCCGGCCAGGTGGGCAGGGTTCCTCCCACAGGACCCAGGGGTGGTCTGGAACGTACTCTCAGACTTCATCCCTGCGCTGGACTTGCCTTTGGCTGCTAAGCTAAGTGGCACCTGAGCGAGTATTTTCTCCTCCTGCCTGTGAAGAGGTCACCTAGATCTCTGGCTTAAGAATCACCTGGGGTTGCCCTGGCTGGTTTGGCTCAGTGGATGGAGTGTCAGCCTGAGGACTGAAGGGTCCCAGGTTCGATTCCGGTCGAGGGCATATGTCCGGGATGCAGGCTTGATCCTATTGTGGGATGTGCAGCTGATTGATGATTCTCTCTCATCATTGATGTTTCTCTCTCTCCTCCCTCTCTAAAATCAATATATATATATATATATATATATATTTTTTTTTTTAAAGAATCACCTGGGGCAGTTAATAGACTCCCAGCCCACCCTGGGGCTTTAGGAAAAATACACTTCCAGGCCTGGCCCGGGTGTGCCAAAGGAGATTGTGCAGGAGAGGTATGCAGGGGTCTGTATTTTAACAAACACCTCAGGTGACCCTTTATCTTCTGGCAAATTTGGGAGTTTGATGGGATCAAGTGAAGCGTCTGGGGGCCTGGACTTGGACTCAGTAACGACCAGGTTGGGAAGACTGCACTGATTGAACGCCTACTGTTGTCTCACAAGGCAGCCTGCCTTTGGACTTCATCTCCTTTGACGCTGAAATGTTCGGGAGGTATTACCCTCAGCCAAAATATTGTGTGCACTTCTGTGAATCACTTCTTGTGTTAACTGCACCTCATTACATAACTTCCCTCTTCTTCAGAGATGTCGTGTAGACTGAAATAGTGGTGTGCTTTGCTTAGAGAAGTGCTAGATAAATGATGAATATTTACCGTTTTCCACACCCTTCCCATGGTGAGGTCTCACCTTTTTGTAGGCACCTCTGAATCCTTATTCTTTAAAAAAAATTTTCTTATAGTGGACTACAGTATTCTCTTAGTATCAGGTATACAGCACAGTGATTCAACATTTACATACTTTACGACGTGATCACCACGGTGAGTTAGTACCTATACTAGTATGTCACCGTGCAAGTCATTGCAGCATTCTTGATTATATTCCCTATGCTGTACATTACATCCTCATGGCTTATTTATCTTATAACTGGAAGTTTGTGCCTTTTATTCTCCTTTACTTTTTCTACCTATGTGAGATATATATCACACCTTTATCTATTCATCTATCAATGGACACTTAGGTTGTTTCCAGATTTGGGTTATTGTAAATAATGCTGCAGTGAACATAGGGATGTGCGTATCTTTTCAAATTAGTGCCTTCGTAAGCTTCCTTAGCTACTGCTGATGGAGCATTTAAACCCCTGACTTGTATTAACTCCTTTGTTCCTCACGACCGCCTTGTAAGGTGCTTCCTGATAGTCCCATTGTGCAGATGAGGAAACTGAGGCACAGGCAATGTCCAGACTGTGCTCAAGGTGTCAGAGCCAGCAAGTGGTGGAGCTGAGATGCAGCTCAGGCAGTCGTGTTCTCCTGACCCCTCCAAGGTTTGGTCCACCTGTTCAGCTGACTTCATTCTAGGTCTTTATCTTTTCTATGTAAGGCCCTGTCAACGTAAGAAACATTCCACACCTGGGGCAAATTTTTGTGAGTTTATTTGAGCCAAATAATGATGACAGTTGCTGACCTCAAATGCTCAGAGAGTAACAGGTTTGCAGTTTCTTTTATGCGTGTAAACTTAAGGAGGGAACGGAAGGAAGATTGCATGGAGGTGGGAGAAAGCGAGGTGGGGATTGGATTCCAGGATAGTTAATACAATTATGTGTACTCTTGAGGGTGCTTACGCCTTCCAGGGGCACTTCTTCCGGCCTTTCGAAGGTGTGTTAACCCCGATGCACAGACCAATGGACAGGGATGGCTTAAAACCCGTCAGGAAAGAGGGGCGTGGCTGCACACCATGACCTGCCCAGTTAGGAGTCTGTGATTTCTGACAGCACCCTTTTATGTCCACAGTGCCTTCACTGTCCGTGGAGATTGGGGAAAAGCTGGTCATTATCGTGTATGAACAACCCTTCCCATATACCTGGAAAATGTACTAGATCAGTGGTCGGTAAACTCATTAGTCAACAGAGCCAAATATCAACGGTACAATGATTGAAATTTCTTTTGAGAGCCGAAAACCGACTTCTGCTCATGGGCCACGAAGTTTCAATCGCACTGTACGTGCGCGCCTGCACCTGGTATTTTGTGGAAGAGCCACACTCAAGGGGCCAAAGAGCTGCATGTGGCTCGCGAGCCGTGGTTTGCCAACCACTGTACTAGATCAACCCTTCTCCAGACTCACATGTGTTCATCTTTCTTTTCCCACCCGGGGTTTCCCTTGCTTGCCCCCGGGCTCACCTGCCGGTTGCCCCTGCTGAAGGTTGGGCCCAGCCTTCAGGAGTGGACAGGGTCAGCCTGTTCTGGGAAGTAGAGGTGACTGCCCTCCCTGCCTGTCCTTTCCCAGAAGCTGTCCCTATGATTGATGTTTCCCAGAAGGCTGTGCCTGCCTCGCTCCAGCGAGACTTGGGGCACTTTGGGTCCTGAACTCCCTAAACCAGCGCTCCAGAAAGGAACCCCGTGCCCGGATGGCAGGCCCTCCTCCGGGCCCAGACAGGGGGCTGATAAGGAGTCTGTACTGAGAGTGAGACGGCTCAGAGGGAGAAAAACATGTCCCCCGCTGCTTAATTTCACGTGGTGAGTGAACACTCCGAAGTGAGTGGCATGAAGGGGCGGATGGGTCAGGATCTCCGGGAGTATTTACACAGTGTTTATCCTTTGCTCTCACCAGCCTCTGTTAGCGTCCTGTTCAGGTGTCTGTTTTCCCTGTGGTCTCCACCTTGGCCCCAGATGAGCTCTGCAGCGCCTCCCAGAGGCTCCCGGGGCAGGTGGGAGCAGCGAGACCCTGGAAGGGCGGATTGTCTCTGCCCGTCCCTGTGCAGGGCCAGGTCAGGGAAGCAGGTTTTGGACAGCTCCTGCAGCCAGTCTTACCCCGGGATGATGAGGGTGATCCTGGGGAGCATTCGCCTCCTGCCCTGTTCTGAGTGCTCGTATTTTCCTCTCAAGACAGGTGGGTCCCGTCATCATCCCCCTTTCATCATCCAGGCGCAGGAGGCTGAGAACTCGTCCCAGGTCCCAGCCCCGAGTGCAGACCCGGCCTGTCTGGCTTAGAGCCCCATGACTCCTCTCCCCCTCCTCCCCTGTCATTATAATCAGTAGCATGTACGTAGTGAACAGAGACGGGTAGGGCATTTCCCTGGATGTAGGGATGACACAGGACTACACAAGTCCCAGCGTGTTGCGGGCACCGTGATGACACAGCGCACGAGGCCTTGAGGCCCTGCACGGGCCAGAGGCCGGAGAAGGGCTTCGTGGGGAAGGCGGGCCTGAGGTTGGGCAGGGCAGTGAGAGTGTCCTGAGCCCAGGAGGGGGCGTTCCATCATTTGGGAAGGCACAGAGGAGTGGGAGAAAGCCTGGGCAGGAGGGAGCTAGGAAGGCTTCCCGCGTGAGCTGAGCATTGCCACGGCTTATCTGAGAGGGGCGTCCGTCGCCTGAGAGGGGGGACAGCGAGCCCGGGCTCTGCAGGCAGGACACTCTGGGCTGGACACCTGCCTGGGCCACTCGGGCTGTGTGGCCACGGCACCCCTCTCACTTTTTCTAAGCCTCAGTCTACTCGTGTAGAAATGGGATCCCCTGTACCTTCCGCATCGGTTTATCCCGAGGCCCAAGGGTGATTTATGCAGGCAGCTGACGCATATTGGGCCCTCAGTAAGTCGCAGCTAGCTGTTTATTGCTTTTATTTTTGATGAGTCATTTATCGATATGCTTCAGGTCTGTAACTGCAAATGAAATGTGGGATAAAGAATCCCTTCTGGCACGTAGTTGTTGCCCAATACATATAAAGCAGAGGCCTCACTTGCGTGCGGCTGGACTGGACTGGCTGCCAGCAGGGCGTCATGGAGAAGGGCACAAAATGAGACGGAGCGCGCTCTTTCCCCCTCCCAGCTGCATGTCCAGGCGCCCTGGCTGCGCCGCCTCAGCACACCTGGCCCTGCGCACCCCCTCCTGATGGGTCTGTCCAGCCCCTGGCTTAGCGAGGAGGCTCAGTCCTGGGGGCGTGTGGGGGGTATTGGTGCATCAGCCAGAATCTTGTTGCTCGAAGACTCAGCCCAGCGGGGTTGGTGTGATGCTGGCTCAGCCCTTCTGCCCTTGGCTCAAGCACACCTGTGCCGTCAGGACAGCCTCCATTCCCCTGGAGACGTTTGCCGCTAACCCCAGGCGACTCACGCGGGATCTTTCACCTGCTAGTTTTTTTGTAGATGTTTCCATTCCTGTGAGCATGAAAGCACCTCGATGGTTCAGAGTGGCTTTGGGGCCTCTTTAAATCCCCTACTGTGCATCGCACACAGTGGGGATGAGAGCGTCACGTTGTAAATGTGTCTTCTTTAACCCACCTAGGAGGCATGTTATTACATGATGAATCACCTTTTATTTTCTAAGTGTAGGTGAGCTCTAGTGTTGTCGAGACTGTGGTCTAGTGAAGAGCTGGGCACAGAGGCCTCCGTGGGGCCTGGGCTGCCGCAGTGTTTATGGCACACGTGTGTGCTGTGTGTCCCAGTGTGCTGGTGGTTATACACACAGCAGGTGCATTGGCTCATCAGACACATTTTCACGGTGATTTGTCTTCTTGAATGAATGCCAAGTGAGCCCCCTTCACATTGGGAGGTTTTCTTCTACGTAATGAGATGGTTCTGGTTCTTTCTGTGAAACTCGGGGGTGACCACTGTCTGTCCAGGGCCGCCCTCCTGGGATTCTCCAGGCCAGTTCCCCATTTCCCTGGCCCTCCAGCCCAGAGGTCAGATGGTGTGGGATCCGGGGAGTCAGGAATCCTGAGCTTATCTCAGATGAAAAGTCACCCAGAGTTCGAGTGAGTGAGGATCAGTAGGGAGTGGGGTGCAGGGGTACCCCTTTTGCTGCCTTTTTTAATATGACCTCCCCCTGAGAAAGGTCCTGATACCTTGAGCAGGTAAGGCCTGTGCAGGTAGGACCTGTGTCACCCGCGATGTGTTTGCACATTTCCTCATGGGTGCTGAGGCCTCCTCGGGGCAGCAGCCATCTGATCTGGAGCCCCCATTTCCTGCTCCCCGTTTTTCCTGTGAGATGCTGGAGCAGGTATCGATTAAGTACCCAGTATGTGCTTGGTATTGGACTAGAGTCTGAGGAAGACTCCAGTAGGTGAAGCCATGGTCCCTGCCCTCAAGACAAATCGTTCTCTTGTTGGTCTTGGGTGATACTGACCTTCCCCCACGTGGTCATTCGCTGGGAATGATGCGTCTTCGGAGGAAACGTATTAGGTGGTGGAGACATTGCTTAATGGGTAAGGGAGTTGCAGGATGACAAGCAAGAATTTAAGTCTAAGAGTAGCAGGCTCTTCTTGGGGCGATGACTCCAATTGCAATCCCAGGTAATGACTGTACTACAAGTGGGCATGCCTGTCTTTGGGAGCCAAAAAGGAAGGATGGGTAACTAACTACCTGGGGGTGTCAGGAAAGCTTCCTGAAGAAGGGCCTCCTGGGCTGGGTCTTGAAGGTCATGGGGAGCAGAGTTGGAAGCCCACACCTGAGCTGTCGTGCTTGGGATCATGGGATTGCACGGGGGTGGTGGTCAGTCTGTCCACGGAGATCACCCAGCCGTGGTCTCTGAGATCAGCCTGCTCAACCAAGTAGCTCCAAGGGTCTTAGTGGGAAAAGCAGGAGGAACCTCTGAACTCGGCCAGCAGGTGCCTGTGCTAACTCTCCGGTCTTCAGAAATCCTGTCTTCGTGCATCCGATGTTTGCACATCCTTGTAGCTTCAGCACGGTATTCTCATCCCGTCCCCCACCTCCCTCCACGCCCCCATCTTTGGCCCTTGGTGATTTTGTATTAATAGCAGCGATTAAGCCGCCTCATCTAGTCAGGGAGGAGATATTAATCTTCATCAGGCCCAGGGAGGAGCTGGATATTTTTCTGCTCTTCCCACCCTCCGCCCTCTTCTCCCCCATCCCAGTTCCCCCCAGTGAGCCAGGAGCTGCTCCAGTGTCTGTGGGAAGCTCCTTCATCTGCTTCTACGGGTGCATTTTTGGGGGTCACTTCTCTGCCCGCCTCCCTTAGCTTCTCTGCGCCCAAGCATCACAGGCTGTCATTGAAGACCCCTGCCAGGAGAGGGAGGAGGGGGACCGGCTCCGTCAGATGGAAGCTCCCAGCTTCATTGTCCTGCTGCTGCTGAGACTACCAGAGCAGGGCGGCTTGGGCTCTTGGGTTTATGAGCTCCTGTTCAGCCCTCGGAGAGGTGCGCCCATACCCAGGTGCCTTCTTCACGCTATGTCTCTGCGATTAGCAGTGAGTGGAGGATGCTGATGCCAGGGGCAGGAGGCGGAGAGTCGGAGGATCAGGCCGAGAATTAGGATGGGAAGCAGGCTTTTCTCAAAGCTCGGCACCCCAGGCTGCTCTGCCATGCGAATTGACTGCTAATAATAGCTTATCTTGCATGCGCCTGGAGACTCTATTATTCACCAGACTGGAGTGCTGAAGAGAATGAAGGAGGGTGCTGTTGGAGATCATGCGGGGGCTGCGGGCGTCAGTGGGGCTGGTCCATGGTACCCGAGAAGCCTAACTCCAGCTGGAGGAGAGGGATGCTCCCATGGTCCTTTTGGAAGCAGAGATGGCAGGACGGACATGGTCCCCTCTTCCCCATTTCCTCCCCTCCGCTCCCCCCAGGGGTCAGCTGAGGCCCTGGGAGCCCTGCTGGCTGCCATATGCCAGCTGTGGGAGGGCATGATCAGTTTCTCCCCGAAATGAAGAATCTCAGACAACCACTACCCCTCTTGACTAGCACAGGGCCCTCACACCCACACCACCTCCCAGGGTACTCTTACCGCCCTGTGTCCTGTGCTCTGTGCTCAGTGGGAGTGGCCTTTTCTCAGCCTTCCTGCACACGTGGGTTGGGGAACTGGTTGGCATCTCACCAACAGTCTTCTCACTCTGAGGGACTCCCAGGACATTAAATTAGCAGAAGTCTTGGCTGGTTTGCTCAGTGGATAGTTCGTTGGCCCTCGGACAGGTTCAGTTCCAGTCAAGGGCACGAACCTCGGTTGTAGGCTCCATCCCCAGCCCTGGTCAGGGAAGGCAGCTGATCGATGTGACTCTCTCATATCATCTCTCTGTCTCTCCCCCTCCCTTCCACTCTCTAAAAATCAATGGAAAAATATCCACGTGTGAGGATGAACAACAGAAAAACAATAATAAAAGAAATTAGCAAACTGGATTGCCTGACATACAAGTATGTATTGTAAGGAATCAAGTAACATCATCTCGGCCTCCCCACCCGGAATCGAGCCCACCATGCCTGGAACTCACCGTGTGGCCGTGGGCAAATTGCCCCTCCTTTCTCGAATCTGTAAAATAAGGTGGGCTGGTGTTGGGAGAGTTCAACAGATTTTAGGTGGATTGCCATCACCTCAAAAGGTTAAAACTGAAAGTCAACTCAAAATGGATCGGAAAGGTTAAAGTCCGTGGTGCTCGGGCAGGCTAAACAGCCATCTCAGATGGTGATTAAAGAAAATTGAGTTTATTGAAGGAAAAGGGGGATATCCAAAGGGAAGGGCTACACAGAGAAAAGGGGGCCTTGGAGACAGGTTCATGGGCTTAGCTGCCCATTGTTCCCCCGGTTGCAAGTCTTGTGGGGTGCTTTAGAGGTTGGGGATACATGCCTGTGGGAGGATGGCCTGGGCGTGCTCCTTGGAGGGAGAGCGCTCACTGGGTCCTTGGTCCTGAGCTTGTTTATCTCTTTCTGCAGGTGGAAATCTTAGGGGAGGTCTCGGAGGGTCTCCATAGACTATCCATCAGCTTTCTAGGTGTGCTCTTTCAGCGTCCTCGTCGCCACGGATTGTGCATGGGTCATTAGTCAGTGTAGCTGGTCCTGAGGTAACCAGGTGTCCTATGTCTGGTTTTGCTGTGTTTTTTTTTTTTTTTCTGGGCCTGGAGCTGAAATACCACTGAGGCCTAGATGTTGTCTTTAGGAGGAAAAAGTCAGGGGGGTCTAACCTGCATGGCCAGCGATATGGAAGATCTGGGGTCCAAACTCCATGACCAGTGATATGCCAGGAGAGGGAGGTTACCCTGGGGGTGAGGTTCTTGTTTGCGCAGTTTTGCCTCATGCCAGGCATCAGGGCTTTCTGCCCCGGTGCGTTTCTGTACCTGGCCCATCATCCATGCTCTGGGGGTCTAACAGGATCCCAGACCTCAAATACACAAGAGCTAACACTATAAGACTCTTTGTTGGAAAAAAAATAAGAGTACATTTTTGTAACTTGGGATCAGGTGACAGTTTCTTAGATATGACGCCAAAAGTGATAGGGGGCAGAAATAGAATATTGGGGATCAGCTATAATTATTAAGCTGAAATATTAATTATGCTCTATTAGCCGTGACTGTTTTGTTCGGATTAAAGAAGGTACATTCTGACCTGGCTGGGAGTTGCACGTGGGACCTGGGAACTCACCTGGAAATGCAGGCCATCCTCCTCATCCGGGAGCTGCCTATTATCATGGAAAGATTTACAACCTTGTTGCAGAAACCAGAGCCACCAGCCTTGAAGAGCCCCAGCCCTTTGCATATCACTGGCCCTTTGAAGACCTCTACACTGCCTGTTTGGCTTACCCTTGTGCCTACTTCCCCATGTAATCTTTGTCCTCCTACAAGCAGCTGGCTTATGGGGAGAGGCAGAGCAGACTTTTGTGGGTGACCTGCTGCTCTCCCACACTGCCGGCCGTATTGGAACAAACGCTCATATATGATTCAACCCTGTCGCTGCTTAATTGGCTCACGTAGTGACAGGCAACGCGGACCCATGGATTGTCTGGTTACAAAAGCACAAGCAAAAACTGAAAAAAGTCAGGATACCAACAAGCAAGTGAAAGGACAGCCTAAAACATAGGAGAAAATATTTGCAATCATACATCTGATAAGGGGCTTGTATCCAGAGTAGATAAAGCATCCCTACAGCTCAATGATGACAAGACACATGGCCCCGTTAAAACACGCGCAAAGGAGGTATACACATAGCCAATAAGCACTTGAAAAGACACTCACTGGGGGAATGTAAGTCAGACCCACGTGGGAGACCACTTCACACGCACTGGGTGGCGATTATAAAGAAGATAGAAAATAAGAAAATATCAAGTGTTGGAGAGGATGTCGAGAAATGGGAACCTATACATTACTGGGGGAGAGGAGGATATAAAATGGCACAGCCACTTTAGAAAGTTGTTTGGGAGTTCCTAAAAAAATTAAACGTAAAATTAGCATATGCCCCAGGAATACAACTCTTAGATATATGTCAAGAGAATTGATAACAGGTGCTCAAACAAAAACGTGTCCACAAGTGTTCATAGCAGCACATTCATAATAATCAAAAAGTGGCCACTTCCCAGATAGATGTCTGTGAACTGATGAATGGATAAACCAAGTGTGGTCTGTCCATGCAATGGAATATGACTCGGCCATACAAAGGATTGACGTGTTGGTAGGTGCAACAACATGATTGAATCTTGAACAAAACATGAAGTGAAAGAACGCAGACACAAAGGCCATCTGTAATGTATAATTCCATTTGTGTGAAATGGCAAAATAGGCCAGGCCATGGAGACAGCAAGGAGATGAGTGGTTTCTAAGGGTTGGGGGAGTGACTGAATGGATACAGGGTTTCTTCTTGGGGTTCCCTCCAGCCAGCTCTTTGTGGCGTCTGTTGGTTCCACCCAAGAGGAACCGCAGTCCATTAAAAGTACTCGGGCTTCAGCTTCTGGCATCGCCTCTGGGAGTCCAGTCCACACGTTCATTAATTATCCTCCGTGTGAGCAGATTTCCTCTGAAAAGCCTCCCGTCTGCTTGTTTTTTTAGCCTCTTCCCGCGCCTCCCAGTGTGTCCAACCCCCATCCCCGCATCAATTGGTCACTGTCTTGGCTTTCTCCCCGGCATCTGGTTTGTCTCTGCAGAGTGCAGGGATGCGTTGGGCCGGCTGTGGTTCGGAGGGACCACACTTAGCAGGAGTCCTCAGAGGAGGAGGGTGGGTCTCGGCTGAGGTCTGTCTCTTTGATCGATAACCTAAAGGTACTGACATGTTTGGGCATTTGCTCTCTGGACACAGTTAATCAGTGTGCTAATGGGGGACTGCGAGCTGACAGTAAATAATAGCACATTTTATTTGACGCAGGGAAAGTATAGATAGTACCTAGGATTGTCCGCAGTGAGTCGGCAAAGGTTGCCCACACTGCAGTATTATGACTGAGCCTCTATATTTTTTATTTTTGAGCCTCTCCTTAAATGGTGTATATCACGAGGTATTGCAGGAACCTCGCAGTGACAAAGAAAAAGGCTTTAGAGCTGAGGTGGCAGGAATAAAAGCAGAGTGATGACAAAGAAGAGGCTCTCTCAGGGGTGTAGTGGAATGGTGAATGCAGTGGGCGGGGTTGGAATGGGGTGGGACCGCCTGGCTCTTGGGGACATGACTTTGGAGGACCATGCTGGGAGAAACGTTAGGACGTGATTGGTTGTGTGGTGCCACGTGAGGTTCTGGCCATCTTCGTCCTTCAGGCATTGTTTCCTTCTCTATGTGTTGCATCAAAGAGAGAAGTAAATGCCAGTGAAGTGTGTGTTGGGTAAACAGCTCTCAGAGAACCTGTGGCTAAGAGCACTCCTGTCCCATTGTGGGAACGTGCGTGTCCTGGAGTGGATTTACGGGCCCTCAAGGGCTCCTGGGGCTTTTTTGGGATTTCTGCAGTGTTGTCACCTGACCTTAAGCAAATACTGAGGAGGTGAGGAGAACTGGGCCAGCGGAGGGGCTGGGGCCTTATCAGACCGGGAAGGAATGAAGCCTGTACCCTGGTGGAGCTGAGAGACTTACAAAGTACCTTCCAGAAGAGGTCCTGATGGGAAGCAGTGGTGACTGGCTCCCGAGAGCCAGAGGCACTAATTGTGCCGCCTCCCTGCAGGTCTAGAGTATTGCACCATCGAATAGGGTGCATACGTACATGGTGCACGGTGGTGGTGGGTGAGCGGGTAGATGGACGGTTGGATGGATGGAAGGGAGGGAGGAAGGGAAGGAGAGACCCATCGACATGACCATCAAGCAGACACACTTTGGCCTCCTGGGAGAGGCAGAATGTAAGACCCATGGCTAAGAGCAGTTTGTGCTGTGTATCCGTTGGGAGTCACTTGGATTCTAGTAACAGAGAGACCAGCTAACCGTGGCTTAAATAGGCATATGTTTGTCTCACCATCCGAGATCTTGGAGGTCGGTGGTGCAGCCATCGGTTCTATGGCTCAGTACCGTCGCTGCTCTGGATGGGCATCTCGGCAGGTCTTCTGGTTCCTCATATCTGTGAGACGGTTGCAGGAACTCCACGCATAAGCAAACATTCAAAGGCATCTTCTCCCCAACGGCCAGTTTTTAAACATTTCCCACCTACCCCTGCTTATCTGGCTTGTATTCCTAGCAAGTAACACCTAGTAGAGACTCTCTCTATATTTTTGAGTACACAGGTGTAGCAGCGATACCAGATAAAATACAAGTTTCTGTTCATTACAATTTCAGATACACATCTAACAATTTTCACTATAAGTTTATCTCAAATATCTCATGGGGCATACTTGTGCTAGCATAAAGTTATTAGGTTCGTCTGAAATTCCAATCTGACTGCTGTACTGTATTTTATTTCCTAAATCCAGAAGCCCTCGGACACAGGAGTGACTCTCTGGGCATTGATGTGAAGGGTTGCCCCTGTTTCACAAAGCGAAGGCTACCTGTTGTCACGCTCCGGAAGCACAGGGGTGAGGTGGAAATTTGAGTGTTGATTGTGCAAAGAGTTGAAACAACGTATCTAGAGGGAAACATGAACTTGGAATTAGGAGTTAGTGATGGAGAATTAACTCAAAATTAAATAAATGGTGGATGCTTTGTAGCTCCTGAGAGAGGTTTCCTAGGAGAACCCGCTGGCAGCTGGGATTCACAGTGTGAGCTCCAGGCCTTGGCTCGGCGCCATCTGTCTGATCACACGGGAGACCTGAGCTGTGTGTCCAGGAGTAGCAACCTCAGCCCGGCGCGCACGCGTGATGCCGCTGGAGTGGTCGATGGGCTCAGATTCACCATCCTGGCCACGTGTCACTGGATTGGAAAATTTGGGAGAGAGAATTTCTGACCTGGGAACTTGTTTGAAATGCACATTCCCGGGCTCCGCGCCAGGCTCACGCCGCAGGTGCCTCGGGGATGTGCAGCCCAGGGCGCGTATGCCTCAGCCAGCCCTCAAGGTGGCTCCGACGCCCACTTACGTCTGGGAGCCACCGCTCTGGACAGCGGAGGAGCCGGGGAAGAACGTCGGGCGTGCAGTTCAGAAAAAGGGCTGCCTGCAGAGTGGGCAGCGTGAGCACCGCTGGCCTCTAGAGGTGTTACCCCAATAGCCAGTTAGCACCCTGCCCCGAGGGACGTTGACTCAGAGAAGCAGGGTGGCAGGGACCTGCTGTGCCTCAATGGCGGGCTCATTGGGCCTAGACGAAGTGGACCTGTTGATGGTGAGCTGTCGCGTGTGGCTGTTAAGACCGGGGAAAAGTCCTGAGTTCTGTCCTGAGCTGGCCAGGAAGTGGCCGAGTGACCCCTTGAACTGCTAACTTTGTTCTCTGGACCTCAGTTTCTGATTGTGTGCAATGAGGATTTGGGGGGAACAGCGCTCAATGTGGCTCTTTCTGGGCGAAGTTTGTCACGTAAAAGATGAACAGGTGGAAGTCCAGGGATTGCCCCCAGGTGAGCGAGCTCAGGTCTGCCCGATTCCCGACCAGTTCTTGCTCCTGTTTTGTTACCTTTCTCATTTCTCTCTGAGGCTTGCAAACAAGTCCTCAGGGCAGCTCCCTGCTGAGGAGCGAGAGAGGCTGCCTGTGACTTGAATTAAGGGACCCAGGGGGTCTCAGAGGCCCTCAGAGCTGGGTTCACATTTCTAAAGGGGGTTGCAGACCAGGCGAAGCTGCATGAGCTAATGAACCTGTGGGAGCCTCCGTCTCTCAGTCTGAGTAAAGGGCTGATGAGGCCAAACTCCGCTGAGGGCAGTGGTGATGAGATAACGGTGCTCAGAAAGAACCGCCCCCTCCCCCCCATTCTTCCCTCCTCTCACTCCTCAGTGCACATGGAATAGCCACCCTGCATCCTGCTGGAACCTGAGCTCAGGGGTTGGAAGTCGGGGTGCCGAGGAGGCCAGAGTGCGGTTTGGACGGGTCAGAGGTCCGTGTGTGGCTGGTTGTGCTTGGAGAAGTAGCGGGGTGAGCGAGGCCACAGGACAGCAGGCCTGTGTGAGGACCAGTTGGGTAGCAATAGGAGACGATATCACAGTCCCTTTTACCTGGACATTGCAGATTATCCTGCCATTTTATTTTTGTTTTCACCTCTTTGATTGGTTTGTGACTCGGGTCCATTTATATGACCGCTCTTAGTTTCGTTTTTATAGGATCAAACAGGTTATTGCTGGTCTTTGTCTCCAGTGTACTGTGTGGTGTCTTGTCTCAGTGTTGACTGTGGTCACTTAATCCTAAGAAGTGGGCAACATTCTTTCCCGCCGTTGACAGGTGAGGGAAGGGAAGGGACCTGCCTGGTGCTGCCCAGACAAACCAGCCGGGATTCGAACCAGTTTTGTCAGACTCCCGAGCCAGCTCTTCCATTTTTCCAGAGGAAGATCTGCTTTTTCTTTTTTAAAAAAATATATTTTATTGCTTTTTTACAGAGAGGAATGGAGAGGTATAGAGAGCTAGAAACATCAATGAGAGAGAAACATCGATCAGCTGCCTCCTGCACACCTCCCACTGGGGATGTGCCTGCAACCAAGGTACATGCCCTTGACCAGAATCGAACCTGGGACCTTTCAGTCCAGAGGCCGAAGCTTTATCCACTGAGCCAAACCAGTTAGGGCGGAAGATAGGCGTTTTCATTTCTTTGCGGTTCTGTGATCCTGTGGTGGAGGAGGGAGACTGTCTCTGGCCTCGGGTCACCTCCACGGTTGGACAGAACCGACCTCCTCTGTGGTAGCCACCTCAGTGGGAAGGCAGGAGCCGGTCCCCTACTGCTTGGACCACCAGTGCTGACTGCGGGGGGGCTCATGGCTAAATGCTGATTGTCCAAGGAGAAGGGGAAGCAGATAGATATCTAGACTGGCTATTTATGACTCAAGGGAAAAAAGAAGCCTATAATGCTTTTTTATAACTAGATAATTAAGGAATTGTGAGAGTAATTACACTGTCAGCCTGGGTCCAGCAGGGTGTGCTGGCCTGTGCGTTTAAACATGAGCCACCCTTAACCGCAGTGATGAGCGACCTCAAACTGTTAACTCATTGCTTCTGGCAGCCAGCGATGGGCTCTGCATTTATGCCCTGGAGGCAGCAGAGGTGGGAGGGGCTGCGTGAGGGGCTGTTTGGGAGACACTTGAACGCGGGTCCAGAAGTGGAAATAGCCCCTCCCGTTTTGTTGTATCTGGTTTGGCGGATGCAGGGGGAGCTGGAACCTTTTGGAAAACCAACTCCATTCGTTTCTTTAATGATCTCCCGAACAGCTAACCCTTCTGGGGCTATTATGTATAATCGTTCTCTAAGCTGTATCCATTTCCCCTGGTCTGCGGCTGTCTCTCCCCCCTCCTCCTTTTTAAATAAAACTGATTGATTATAAGAAAACAGATATGAAATGAAGCTCTGAGCGTCTTGGCCATTCTCAGGCCTCAAGCGATGCGATTGCGCTCTCACGATGGGGCGGTCCCTCACGGGGAGCCTTTGCGGACAAGCACGGAACCAGTCAGCCGCGAGGACAGGCGGTTTAGGGGCTGTGAGTGAGCAGCTGTCATTGTCACCGTGGACCCGAATCCGAGACACCTTCTGTGAGTACAGCTCCACGCCAGGCGGATTTCTGCAGGCCGTGGGCGCTAGGCGGCAGGACCACAACTTCAACCTGACTCCCCTTGCACCTGCTGAGCGCTGGGGCCAAGGCGACTGGCTCTCGTGCCCCCTGTGCTGCCTCGACTTCCTCCTTTGAAAGACTGCTATGTTAGTAACTTTTCATATTAGCCAAGTAGAATGCACGGTACCAACATGTACCTGTTCTCACTCACTTCCTCCTCCTCCTCCTCCCTCCTCCCTCCCTCTCTCTATCCCTTCACCCTGCTCACCCTTCATCCCTCTCTCCATCCCTCCATTCCTCCCTCAATTGCTGTGATTCTAACCCCTTGGTTTCCTCCATTGTTCTACCTGATCTTTTCTATGTCTTGACCCCACTTGGAGGCAAGACGAGACTTCCTGATGGTTTTCCATGGGTGATGGAGTGGAGTGTGTGGCTCCCTCATTGCCCGGTTCCTGGGCTGTCCTTCTGTCCCGCCTCGCAGCCAGTGGTCCCTGGCCTCAGCGAACATTCTCCTCTTGAGCGTTTATCCTCCTGAAGGCCTCTGGTTCCATGACCCGTGGCCCTGCCTGCCTCAAGGCTGCCTGTGCTCAGGGAAGGGCCGTCCTCCGAGGAGCCCAAGACCATTCGGGTCAGTGTTGGGCCTGGCATCCAGGTTTCCTGGCTTCCCGGCTTCCCTACCCAGGTTTCTCCACCCCCCGGGGTTGTTGAATAGGGTCATGGCAGAGCGTAAAGCTCTCTATGTCAAACTTCCTGGGGTTGAAGCTTGGCATTAGCTTCTACCAGTTGTGTGATTTGGGATAGATTACCTCCACTTTCCTGGACCTCAGTGTCCTCATCCATCAAACGGCGCACCTCGAATGGACAGCAACCATGAGCTCTCATGTTTATTTTCGGAAAGCGGGAAGAAGCAGCTTCTATTTAAAACGGACATTTCTACGTTCTCGTCCCTGCTCCCTGCTCTCCTCTCTCTGTCCAGTCTCGGGTGTTTCTGCTCCTGTCACTGGCTGCGTAGGCAGTACTTGCTTTTCCTGAACAGCGGCCTGTGAATTCCTCTGCTGTGGACAACTCTCCTCACTTTTCTATTTTTTTATTGATTTCAGAGAGGAAGGGAGAGGGAGAGAGAGATAAAAACATCAGTGATGAGAGAGAATCACTGATCGGCTGCCTCCTGCACGCCCCACACTGTGAATCGAGTCCTCAACCTGGGCATGTGCCCTGACCTCCTGGTTCACAGGTCGATGCTCAACCACTTAGCCACACCGGCTGGGCTCACCTCACATTTCTACAGGAAAACGATCAGCCCCTGTTTCTGGTTTCCAGAGCATACTTCCATTTCATTCAGTATTTTTGGACACATTTCACTGAGAGTGGGAAGAATTCTGGACTGGGGCTGGGTGTAGCAGAGGATTGTAGTCCAGAGGTTAGAGCCCTTGAAAGAGGATAAATCCAGTCTGTTCTCACAGTCCCGGGTTCTGCCCTGCCACCTCTCTTGCTGCAGCCCCATCTGGAACTGGTCCATCCCTCCCTCCCTCCATCCTCATCCCTCCATCCCCCCACCCCCCATCCCCCATCCCTCCATCTCCCCATCTCCCCATCCTTCCATCCCTCCATCCCTCCATTCTCCATCCCCCCGTTCCCCCATTCCTCCATCCCCCCACTCCCCTTTGCCTCCATCCCCCCACTCCCCATCCCTCCATCCCCCCACCCCCCATCCCTCCATCCCCCATCGCCCATCCCCCCATCCCTCCATCCTCCCATACCCCCATCCCTCCATCTCTCCATCCGTCCATCTCTTGGCTCCCACAGTTTACAAAACAGAAGAGCCGCAGGGTCATGCCTTGTCCTGGCACAGCTCTGCTTTAGCACAGACTCCTCTCCCTCTTCTGCCTCGGCTCCCCTTGGTCACCGGGTGATATATATATATTTTAAATATATTTTATTGGATTTTTTACAGAGAGGAAGGGAGAGGGATAGAAAGCTAGAAACATCGATGAGAGAGAAACATCGACCAGCTGCCTCCTGCACACCCCCTACCGGGGATGTGCCCGCAACCAAGGTACATGCCCTTGACCGGAATCGAACCTGGGACCTTTCAGTCCGCAGACCGACGCTCTATCCACCAAGCCAAACCGGTTTAGGCCACCGGGTGATATTGCTACACCTGTGAGGAATCCATTTGGAGCCCGGTGGTTCTCACCCCGTTGCCTCTCTGGCAATCCCTGCCACAGCACCTCATACGCAGGGGGGCTGAATAGATGAAGATGAATGATTTTCTAACATGAGGGCTTGGCACAGTTGGCTGTCAAAGGTCTTTTCCAGTTCTGTGATTTGTTGCTTTGGAAATGTCTGAAAATTTTAACTGGCCTCCTGAGAAAAATGTTACACAACATTTATATTCCGCGCTGATACCCCGTTGCTGAGACAGCGGCCTCCTGTCCAAGCGCACTCCGGTTTTCAAGGACATTGCTGTCTCCTCTAGAGTACACTAGTAGGATCCCGGGGCCTGGTACCAGGGCCACTCTTTTGATTCATTCGACTCCAGTGAAAGCCGGGCAGTTGGGGTGCTATTAGTTCCCCAGAAACCACTCGCATCGCCGTATTCCTCGGCTCAGGACATTGAGTGGGGGTTTCTGGTGCACGTTGTATCCAGGCTGAACGCCTCGGTGTCAAGGGCCGCTGGTGGTCCTCCAGGACCCTCTGCGCCTGCCAGGCTCAGCCCAGCTTCCTCCCCAGCCAGCCAGCTCCTCGCTGTCCCTTTCCCATCACACGTGGCACAGCTTCCGAGCCTTTCCTGGACACCATCACTCTTCCTAACCTGCTCAACACCCTGGCTGATCCCCGCCCGTGGTCATGTGCGAGTCGCAGACCTCGCTGTTTTCCCGGGCCAAGGCCAAGGGTTCCGCTTTTGTCTCTCCTTTGATTCACCACGTCTCTTCTGAGAAGCCTTTATTCTGTAAAATCCTAGCCCTACCCTGGTGACTGGGTATTCTGCAAAGGCTTAACACGTGTTCATACACTCTGTATTAATAACATGACTCTGCATTCTTGAATTTTCTCTATCTCCTTGAATTGCTGGCAAAGGCCATGCTGTCCCGAGCTGTGGTCTTCTGCTTCTTTAGCACCTGCCTGTGGTAGCTTTGCTCATGGAGCCGCTCACACAGACATTTGCTGAATGACAATGGTATTTTCCTAATAGGAGTCCATCCACACAGCAGGGGCAGCGGAGTTCGATAATGACGGTGAACTTTTCCTTTTTTTTCTCTTTTTTTCTTTCCACCTAGCTAAGATCTAGTGAGAGAGAGAAGTACATCACAGCCACGGTGAGATTAATTCTACGGGAAAAGTGTAGTTGGTCCCAGGGCTTTCCATCTTTCTGTACCTGGACAAAGGCCGTTACTCTCAGTGGCCATTTCTTAGCACTGCATTGTGTCACTGGGTGATGCTGCTTGACACCCTGGCTGGCTGGGAGGAAGGTACTCAATGGAGAAAAAAGTTCTGCTTGGGGTCTGATGCAGCCATCAGCCTTTCTAGAGTAGAATCATGGAGCTTAAAACGGGGAAGGTCTTTTGAGGTTACCTTGACCACGTCATCCATTCATCCATCCGTTCACGCATTCGGGAAATATTTATCAAAAAACTGCTGTGCGCAAGGCTTTTCATGAGGCATCAAAGCGAGGGTCCTAGGAAGCATGAAATCCAATTTGGAGAGCGGGCACCCATCAAATGGGAGCCCACGGGGGGGGGGGGGGGGCAGGGGAGGGTTGTTGTGACCCCGCAGTGAGTGGCCTGTATGGAAGTCTTGTTAAAATTGGTGCATTGCGATGGAGAGCAGGTAGCTAGGCACAGCCAGGTGTCCGGACCACCTTGAATAGACAAGAATGAGTTATGCTGATAGGAAGTTACCGGTTCAACAAAAAGCAGTTGAGCTGGAGCGGTCTTGGCATTCTCAATGCCAGTGGCGACATGGGATAGAGTTAGATGGGCCCTGGGTCCCAGTCCCTGGGTCACTCTTTTGAGATCTCTGTCCCTCTAGCAAACCACTGAGCCTTCCTGTGTGCCTCATGCTCATCGGTGGTATGAAGATGGCAATGGCTGTTACATGTGTCCCCCTCCAAATGCGTAGGTTGAAATCCTGGCACTCAGCATCTCAGAAGGCGACTGTATGTGGAGACAGGGCCTTGAAAGAGACAATTGAGCAAAATTAGATCACATGGGTGGGCCCTAATCCAGTGTGACTGGTGTCCCTATAGGAAGAGGACATTAGGACACACACACACACACACACACACACACACACAGACATTAGGACACACACACACACACACACACACAGACATTAGGACACACACACACACACACAGACATTAGGACACACACACACACACACACACACACACGCGCGCGCGCACAAGACAGCCATCTGTACAGCAAGGACAAAGGGATCAGAAGAAACAAACCCACCCAGCTGGCGTGGCCCAGTGGTTGAGCGCCGACCTATGAACCAGGAGGTCACAGTGTGATTCCCGGTCAGGGCACATGCCCGGGTTGTGGGCTCGATCCCTAGTGTGGGACATGCAGGAGGCAGCCGATCAGTGATTCTCTCATCATTGATGTTTTTATCTCCCTCTCCCTTCTTCTCTGAAATCAATAAAAATATATTTAAAAAAAGAAGAAGAAGAAGAAACAAACCCTGCTGACACCTCGGTCTTGGACATCCAGCCTCTAGCACCATGAGAGCATACATTTCATTGCTCAGGCCACGCAAACTGTGGAACCTTATGGCAGCCCTAGCAGCCTAATCCCATGACATTCACCTGAAGAGGGCAGTTACCGGAAGGCAGGCGATGTAATGTTGAGGTGACGGTGTGTGGCACGTGGTGGGGAGTCCTGGCGAGGCCAGGTAAGGCAGGTTCAGGCTGGAGCCTCTGCCAGGTCTCTGCACACACATTAACCAGCACCACCACGGTCCGTGGCGCTCCTCCCGGTAGACAGACTCACTGCCAGGAGACAGACTCGCTGCCGGGCGCACAGTAATAACAATTAGATTCCTGTGCCAATGGCAGGTCCACTGGGGTCAGCCACTTCTCTTCGACCTGTGCAAGCCGTTCACGAGAAGGCGCAGGGCTCAGCTGAAAGCGTTTTTCCTCCTGCAGACCGTGTGCTTGATTCATCCCAGCAAATGACCACAGGAGTTTATGCTGAGGGTCCTAGCGGGGCCACATGTGGGGCTCCGTCCTTCTGAGCACCTCAGATTTCATGAGCCTGGTCCAGCGTCTGTGCCCCTCTCGGACCCGCTCAGTCCCTCTGAGACCCCCTCAGTCCCCCTCGGACCCACTCAGTTCCTCTGAGACCCTCTCAGTCCCTCTAGGACCCGCTCAGTCCCTCTCGGATCCGCTCAGTCCCTCTGAGGCCCACTCAGTCCCTCTGAGACCCTCCTCAGTCCCTCTAGGACCCGCTCAGTCCCTTGAGATCTGCTCAGTCCCTCTAAGACCTGATCAGTCCCTCTGAGGCCCCCTCAGTCCCTCTGAGACCCTCTCAGTCCCTCTAGGACCCGCTCAGTCCCTTGAGATCTGCTCAGTCCCTCTAAGACCTGATCAGTCCCTCTGAGGCCCCCTCAGTCCCTCTGAGACCCGCTTAGCCCCTCTAGGACCCGCTCAGCCCCTCTAGGATGCCCTCAGTCCCTCTGAGACCCGCTTAGCCCCTCTAGGACCCGCTCAGCCCCTCTAGGATGCCCTCAGTCCCTCTGAGACCCGCTTAGCCCCTCTAGGGACCCACTCAACCCCTCTAGGACGCCCTCAGTCCCTCTAGGATCTTCTCTGTCCTGCTAAGACCTGCTCAGCCCCTCTGAGGCCCACTCAGGCCCGCTGACAGGTGTGCACACCTGTGCATTTGATTGGTCTCTGTTTGGTGGTTCTGCAGACCATCCCAGAGCCAAGTACATGCTGGTTTCCTGGTTTCCGTCTGTCTTTCTCCGATGCCCTCCGTGCTGTGGTTTTCCTGGGGGCACTGGTCCCCAGGGTCTGCAGGGCACTACTAAAGTCACAGTAGGACATCAGCCCCTTGGGCGTGTGGGTGGCCAGTGGGCGGCAGCCCCATCTGGAAACTAAAAAGAGAAACAGAATCCTCTCCTGTCACTTCCCCAGACTCTTCTGTGTCTGTGCAGGTAGACAAGGCCAAGTGGGGAATTTATGAATCGACACTTTTATTCCCAAAACAGCTTGATTTTTTTTAAGAAACGTTCTTTTGATTCCAAAGAACTGGGAGCAGGGAGTGAATTTGGCTGGGAAGCCAGAGCAGTTGGAGAGAGGAAGGGGGGGTGATGCACGGGCGCCTGGCCTCCCGGGCGCCTGGAAAATCTCCGCTGTGCACTGCAAACGTGGCCCTGGACCCCAGCAGGAGGAACCCCAGAACCGTTTCCTGCGGGAACACCGGGAGACGTGCTTCCTAAGTGACAGTAAGAGTGTCTCCCAGCCCAGCTCGGCTGCATGAGTTCCGTGATAAGTTTGCTGGATGCTTTCCCCCCTCACCTGGCACCCCTGTATTTCCCGGGGGGCACGCAGCCAAGCGATGGGGTGCTGTGCAGAGGGAAGCTGTGCTCCCAGGAGGTCCCTCTTTAGCACTTGGCAGAGGGATGGCCCGGGGCAGGCACAGCAGCCAGTGTCAGGACATCGAGGAAGGGAAGTGGCACATGGGGTGGCCTTGCCCCCTTTTCCCTCCCGTTTCTTTTTTTGTTTTGTTAATCCTCACCCAAGGATATTTTTCCATTAATTTTTAGAGAGAGTGGAAGGGATGGAAGAGACAGAGGAGAGAAACATCGATGTGAGAGAGACACATCGATTGGTTGCCTCCCGCACGCGCCCAGACTGGGGCCAGGGATCGTTCCTGCAAC
Organism: Cnephaeus nilssonii; assembly: GCF_951640355.1. Lineage (NCBI taxonomy): Eukaryota > Metazoa > Chordata > Mammalia > Chiroptera > Vespertilionidae > Cnephaeus > Cnephaeus nilssonii. The sequence goes on from NC_137077.1 coordinate 9,431,182, forward strand.
CGAGGTACGTGCTCTTGACCTAAATCGAACCTGCAACCCTTCAGTTCACAGGCCGATGCTCTTTCTACTGAGACAACCAAGCCAGGGCCCCATTTCTCTGTTAGGCATGACATCATTCAGCTGCACTGGGGCTGGTGAGCCTGTTCAGGATTCCTGGAGATGACAGCGTTCTTACTGGAGGTCATGCTTGCTTTCTCAGGCCGCTTTGAGTCTGCTGGAGTCCCAGCAGGCGGGCTGGTGTGGGGGCCAGAAGCATCTGAGGTGGTAGCTGCCTCGGGCCAGGGCTCAGGGCGCATGGCCAGGAAAAGAACAAGGTGGTAGGTTAGTTGTGCAAAAACCTGGGACCTGGCTATCCTGACTTGTTTTGCTAAATCATTTCCTCCCTTTAAAGCAACGCAGTCTTTACTAAACTCTCCCTTGCCTCCTCCAGGGGGGGAGGGGGCGTCTGAAATCACATCAGGTTATTTGTTTAATAATTTATCCGTCGTGGCGAGGACAGGGCTGGCTTTCCCAGGTCACACACTGAGCTGTTGGCAGGGCTGGGACTCGAACCTGAGACTCCTGTCCCCTTCTCTGGACCGACTTCTGCTTTCTAGTTGGCTCACCTCTTTGCACTGCGCAGGGTGCCCCTGAGAGGGAGCCGTCCCTTCCTTCCCAGGCTGCGATGAGAAAGCCCTTCTGAGCTGTGGATGGCAGCTGCCTGGAGGGATGGTGCTGGGGTGCGGCTGATCCTGTGATCCACGTTTGCTGTAATGGGAAGCAGCCCTCAGAAGAGAAAGGCGTGCATTTGTATGCAGCCCGTCCGACGGCGTGGAGATAAACGCAGCGCCGCTCCAGCTGCACCCCGCCAGCACAGCGCCGGGAAGGCGGACCCACCGGGAATGCTGATTTCCTCACCGTCTCCTTTAGAAACCCCCTCCCCGCCGCCCACCTGGCTTTGTCAGCGTCAGGGGCAGCCTAGCCCTGCAGTGAGGTGCTTAGGTTCTGGAGGCAGCCCTGTGTTCACATCCATTTATTGATGGACGCATTTTCCCTTTGTGATCCGTGGAGCTCTTGGGGGAAGTCACTTTCATGAGCTTCATTCCTTTCATCTACGAACTGGGTGTATTGATGCCCGCTGCATAGACTTCTAGAGTTAATACGGGAATGTAAAGCACTTTGCTCAGTGGCTGGCGCGTATGAAGCATTCAGTGGCAGGTGGGCGCTGGCTTCGTCAGCGGCAGCATCCTCGCTGTGGGTGTCTCGCTGACTTGGATGGATGTGGTAATGTATGGAATAAAATGCCCGGTCCAGAACCTGGCCTATGGTTATCTTCATTTTTTTTGTTAATCCTCACCCGAGGATATTTCTCCATTGATTTTTAGAGAGAGTGGAAGGAAGGGGGAGAGACAGAGAGAAACATTGATGTGAGAGAGACACATCGGGGGTGGGGATTGAGCCTGCAACGAGGTACACGCCCTTGACCAGAATCGAACCAGGGACCCTTCAACCTGCAGGCCTATGCTCTATCCACTGGGCAAAAACCGGCTAGGGCATTTTCATTTATCCTATCTAATAAAAGAGTAATATGCAAGTTGACCATCACTCCAACACACAAGATGACCGCCCCCTGTGGTCAAAGATGGCTGCCCCCATGTGGCTACAAGATGGCCGCCACCAGATGGCCGGCAGAGGAGGGCAGTTGGGAGGGACCAGGCCTGCAGAGGAGGGCAGTTGGGGGCAACCAGGCCTGCGGGGGAGGGCAGTTGGCGGGGACCCAGGCCTGCAGGGGAGGGCAGTTGGGGATGACCGTGCCGGCAGGGGAGGGCAGTTAGGGGTGACTGGGCCAGCAGGGGAGGGCAGTTAGGGGCAATCGGGCCAACAGGGTAGCAGTTAGGCATCGATCAGGCTGGCAGGAGAGTGGTTAGAGGGTGATAAGGATGGCAGGCAGAAGCGGTTAGGGGCAAATAGGCAGGCAGGCAGGTGAGCGGTTGGGAGCCAGCAGTCCTGGATTGTGAGAGGGATGTCCGACTGCCCCTTTAGGCTCGACATCCCTCAATGGGTCCCAGATTGGAGAGGGTGCAGGCTGGGCTGAGGGACACATACCCCCCATGCACCAGGCCTCTAGTCTATGTATATAAAAGCCTAAGCGACCGTCTGACTGGTAGCTATGATGTGCAATGACCACCAGGGAGCAGATGCTCCAACCAGTAGCTATGACACACATTGAGCACCAGGGGGCAGACACTCAATGCAGGAGCTGTCGAGCTGTGGTGACTTGGGAGCTGCAGTTCTCGGGTGACGCACCCGGAACCAGAGAGGAGGGAATCCGATTCCAGGGGGCGTCACCCGAGAACTGCCCTCTCACAATCCAGGACCCCTCGGCGGATGTCGGAGAGCCGGTTTCGGCCCGATCCCTGCAGGCCAGGCCGAGGGACCCCACTGGTACACGAATCCGTGCACCGTGCCTCTAGTATTTAGTAAACAAAGCTGTTGCTGTGGATGGGATAACTCAAAGATCAGAGCAATCGAGCAGATACACCAGAACTTGGAGAGACCGGGCCTTAGATTCTTTTTCCTGCCCTGTCTCAAAGTCACCATCTTGGCCGAGTCGCTTTGCTTGACATAACGTCACTCTCCTCATCTGTGCAGCGGGCTGACAGAGCATTGCGTGGTGCTGAAGGGAGACCACAGAAAGTCTCCGTTCGGTTAATGGCGGTTGGATCTGCATTGTGGGTGACACCGATGTCACTTGTTCTGGGGAATAAACTGCCTGTTGTACATCTTACCCTTTAACTCCGTGATTCTAGTTTTAGGAATGTGCTGTTTCTGAATACAGACTCCCGAAGCAAAGGGGAGAGGGAGACCTGTGGGAGTGGTTCATTAGCAGTGCTGTTTAAAATAGCCCTAAATTTAATGGAAAAATATCCTCGGGCGAGGATTAACCCAAAAAATAAAAATATAGTCCCAAATTGACAACTACTCATGCATCCCAGGTCTTCAGGCAGTTTGGTGTTTCAGTACCACAGCGCCCCCTGTGGCCGTGGGGAGCGTCAGGTGCATGATGCCAGCCTGTGGGAGGTCCCATCTGGGAGGGAGCTGAGTGATGATGGGAAGGCAGCAATCCACTGTTTTCCCTGAGGCCCAGAGGGGGCTAGTGGTTTCTGAAACCAGTTCTTCAGTCCACTGAGCACTCCTTCCTGCAGGTCCCCTGCTTTGGCCACAGCCAGGGCACTGCCCTGGAACCTCTGCAGTGCCTGGCCGGTGGCCTCAGGGGTCTGGTGGCTGTGCCAGAGCAAACCGGACTTGCTCAGATCCAGGGCTGCTTAAATGCCACTAAGCGGTTCCTTTGGCAGCAAGTGACAGTGGGCAAATGGCAGAGCTGGCAGAGGCCCCGGAGAGGAGGTGTGTGTGTGTGTGTGTGTGTGTGTGTGTGTGTGTGTGTGTTGGAAGGGGGGGGGGTGTTTGATGCGTGTGGCGGGTAGGAAGGGCAGGGACCTGGAGGCTGGGTCAATTTGATATTTAAAGGCCTTTCTGTGTGTAGACAGAGACTGGGCAGCCGTCTGGGCGCATAGGTGGTAGCTTATCTCCTCTGCCTGGGTTTCCCTGATGGGCCCCTGTGCCTTAAGGCAGCTGTGACTGGGGAATGGGGTTGGGTCCCTCGAGATGCGGAGTCCCCCTAGGACCTAGGGTTTTGCTCAGAAGGTTCTGCCTCTAAGGACCATTGGAGGTCTCAACAGTGCAGTTCCCTGCTCTTCGTACCTCACAGCTTTTGGCTCGGAGTGAGCGCCCAGTGAGTGTCGGCTGCCTAACCCTTCTTGGAGGTGAGGTGGGGTGGGGATGAGCGTTCATTTGAGCATTGACCCATTAGGAACACAGCAATCATCTGGCCAGGATTTCGGGGGAGAGGGGGCGGACTCCCAATTTCTAGCACAGTACAGCTGTCCATGCACGCATACTTCTGCCTGCTAACAGCTCTGCAAATACAGCATCTTGGAAAACATTAGCCTGGAATGTGGAGGGCTGGAAATAGAGTTAACCTACTCCAGTAGGTTTATCCTTCTTTTCATAAAGTCATTATAGCCTGTGATAAAAGAAATGAGAGTCCATAAAATGGGAAATTAGACATGTGGTAATTCCTAGGATTTAAGATCTAAGGATCTGATAATTCAGTGCTTTATAGGGGCAGTCTGAGGATAAAATGAGAACTCGGCCTGGTGCACACACCTGATTTCACTCCTCCTCAGTCAGTTTCATTTTTCTGGCATTCTTATTCAACATTCTTGAAGGTGCACATCAAACAACCAATGTGTATTAGTTTCTTGTTGCTGCTATAACCAATTACCACGAACTAAGCTGCTTAAACTAATGCAGAAGTATTTGTTTGCACTTGTAGAGGTCAGAAGTCCAATGTCAGTCTATCTGAGCTGGAATCAGGGTGTCCGCAGGGCTGGCTCCCTCCTGAGGCTCCGAGAGCAGAATCCATTTCCTTGCTTTTTTCCAGCTTCAGCTGGTCGCCTGCATTCCTTGGCTTTTGGCCTCTTCCTTTATCTGCAAAGGGCATCGCTTCAATCTCTGCTTCCTTCATCACACCGACTCGTCCTGCATGTCTCTTAGAAGGGTCTTGTGATTACATTGGGCTCAGCCAGATCGTCGTCCAAGATAACCTCCCCGTCTCAGGGTCTTTAGTCATACCTACCAAGTCTCGATTGCCCTTAATAGAACATTCACAGATTCGAGGAATTAGCGCCTGGGCATCTTTGGGGGCCCATTACTCGGCCTACCCCAGTGCAGTTCCCTGCTCTTCGTACCTAACATTCTTATGGCCTGCACCTCGGAGGACTGGTTGATGGGTGCCCAGGAAAGCGGGGGCCGGGGCAGTAACCATGGAGACATCCCAGGGAGAAGCCCTGCGTGCTGATTTCCGTGCAGCCTTGTGGGCCTGGAATTGCATTTCCCCCGGGAGACGGAGGCCCCTGGGCTTCAGCCTGTCAGGTTCCATGTTTTCCCGTCCCTTCAGCTGTCCTCATTCCCTCTTCGTGGTGCCGTACCAGATCGGCCTAAGTGAAAGCCAACAGACAATTTCCCATTAACATTTATATTGCTTTCCCTTTCTGTTTCTTGGCGAGGCTCTGAAGACCGGGATGGCTGCGGAAAATCTTCTTCCATCTAAATAATGTCCCTGTTGGGGACTGGATCCCGGCTTTTTGCTGGGCTGTGGAGAAGAGCGGGTGTGGCGGACTCATGAGCCCAGAACAAGTTAAGGCACAGAATTCAATCCAAAAACTGCAAGTTGGATTCGGTAAACGCCGACTGAATTCCGTGTCTGCTATGCTGGGTCTTCTCGGTGACCTAGTGTTTGCTAAGTGGTTATTACGTGCCAAGCATTCTTCCAAATGCTTTGGTTTTATCACCTCTTTGACTTCGTGGAACTGCCCTGTGAAATGTAGTTCCCATTATTATTCAAGTTTTACGGAAAGAGAAACTGAGGCAGGGAGGGGTTGCTTAGCACGTCCAAGGCAGTGAGTGGCATGGGCCCCAGAGCGGGCTGCTGTACCACCCTGCTGATGGGGAAGACCCAGCGTCGGCCCCCAGATGCGCGTGGTCCAGCGGTGGCGTCTGAACTGGCCTGCACTGCAGGGTGGGAGGGAGAGCCACCGGGCGTCCAAGGGTGTGGAGGGCATCCCAGGCAGCGGGAATGACAAAGAAATGCAAGCATCTTATTCTCAGCGCATGTTCTTAAAGTAGGACATGGACTTGCAGCTCCTCCTTCGAAGAACTTAGTGCAGAGGGAGACTTGGTGTGGAGGAAAGAATGGATCTGGGTTTTGATCCCAGCTCTGTGATAATTAGCCATGGGACTCGACTGGAGTTCTTGGACACACGCGAGAACGCGTGAATATAAACAGGAAAGGACGTGGCCCGTATGAGGTGCCTTACCAAATTCTGGGAGCAGCTGGAGGCGCGGGCTCTAGGCTGAGCTGCGAGGAGCAGTTCTCCGAGCCACACAGAACCTGCCCACCCAGGGGGGGAAGCCACGGGGTCACCTCCTCCCGGGAGGACCACAGGTGTCCGCGGGAGCCAAGGCAGGGGCTGGATGGGCGCCTTATTTGATGCTCATGAAGTTCGGGACTAGACTCAGGGATCTAACGACAGATGCCTTGGGAGGAAACACACGCCCCTCGCGCATGCTCGCCAGGAAAGCATAAAAGCAGCCTGAGAGCTGTTTTACCCCCTGCTGTTCATTTGGGCCTCCCATCTCACACAGGAGTGTGGGCCCGGAGGGAATAGCGTTCCCAGCAGGTGTCCTGCATGTGGAGGCATTTCGGAAATGTCTCGTGTGGCTCTCACGTACTCAGGGGAAATACAAAACAATCCCGTTGTAAATGGGAGAGGATCGGGGACGCAACGGTTTCCGCATTTCACTCAACTTGTTCAGGCGTCGCCCCGGTGGATTCTGATAAGTTGTGCGGGTATATTGCCATATTCAGAGCAGCCACGCAAAAAGCCGTGGACAGAGCTACACTATAAAGCACTCTCAGGGAAATCAAAGTGGAATTCTGAAAAGTGGTCAAGGACCCTGCAGGAAGGCAGGGACACCCCAGTGAGAGGCCCCCACAAGCCCGCCAGCAGGGCTGAAGTGAAGAAGACGGACAGCGACAGATGTTGGTGAGGCTGGGCGCAGCTGGAACGCTCACTGCGTCGTTCGTATAAAAGGGTTTGTCCACCTCGCAGAGAAAGAAGCCCGACAGTTTCTTACAGAACTAAACAGACACCTATTCTCCGACCCTTCAGTTCCAATTGTAGTCATTGTCCAGCGTTCCTCAGTAAGAGAGCGGTACGCACGTTGTGATGTATTCATATCAAGGACTGTCGCTCCGTGAGCAATAAAGAGAAACAGACGACTGACGGGTCCCAGAAGTGTTATGCTGTGAAAGGCTTCCCCAAAGATTCTATTCCTGGGACTCCTAATAGATGAAGTTGGGGGACAGGAAGAACCAGTTTATAATGGGAATAAACAGAAAAATGAGAGCCTGGGGGGCGTGCAGGCGGAGAGTTACTGGGAAGGTGTTTGGGTGAATTACATCTTCACCCCAGAATGTTCCTTGTCTTGAAAGGGGTTATACAGAAGGTCCACAAATAATGTTGTTTTGTTAAAATGTTGATGAGATGAATAAAGATCGAGTCCTGGTCAGGGGTACTGCCTGGATAGAGTTTGCATGTTTTCCACATGTCTGCATGGTCTGGGGACTCTATTTCCTCCCTTATCCCCAAGAGGCGCATGTCAGGTGAATCGATGTGCCTGAGTTGTCCCGGGCTGGGTGAGTGCGTATGTGACCCTGACATGGAAAGGCACCCTGCCCAAGGCTGGGTTCCCCCTGGTGCCCTGAGCTGCCGGGAGAGGCTCTAGCCACCTGTGACCCTGAACTGGGGTGAGCAGGTTGGAAAATAATTGTCTCACATGCTTTTATGACCCTTTCTTAAATGTATGTGTAGCTGACATTTATTTCAATGCTTCATATTGAAAATTGTTTTTATCTGTATTTAGAAATTTGGGGATATTTTTGTGACCAGAAATAGGTTGTCGGAACGTAACTCTTGTTTATTATATTAATGAGCCGAGAGTCAAACTGGTATCATTAGACAAGGTTTCATTTAAAGTCCCAGTTTCCAAGGCCCTGGGGACCACGGTGAGTGAGGACTTCCTGTACTGGGGTACGCATGTGTCAAAACTCCTGCAACCGTCTGTTTATTTTATCGTATGTACCTTTGACCTCAAGATAAAGAAAAAGGTGAATTTCATTGAACCCTAGTTCACGTTAAGCATACTGAAGTGCCCAGAGAATAATGTGCCGATGACAGATGACAAACTTAACTGTTTTGAAATGCATTTTTTAAAAAATGGGTCATTGGATGGGTAGAAGGAGAGGAAGCTATGAGAGAGCAAGTAAGGTAAGATGTAGGAAGTAGGCGTGGGGATATATGTTCCCTGTAAAGTGCTTTCATTTTTGTGGTATGTTTGAAAATTTTCTTAAGAAAGTATTAGCACAAAAAAGTTTTTCATTTTATATTATGGGATGTGTGGTCCGTTCCCCTTAGCCGCTGGTTGCTAAGAAAGTTGCTCTAGTTATCCCGGGTCACTGCTATATTGGGACAAGGTGATTTCTGGTGAACCGGATGGAGAGCACAGAGAACTCGGGTAACTGAACCAGCTGGGTCTGGGGTATAGCCTGGAGAGAGCACCCAGCCCCAGTCCATGGCAGGTGCTCAGTCCGACTATTTCTCTTCCTCTCTCGTGATAGCCCCGCCCTCTGATTTCTTGAATGTCCCCATCCTGTCCCTCCACCCAGAGCGAGTGCCAGCTACGCAAAGGCAACGACACAAAGCTTAGTTGATTTTGTAGGTAACAGCAGCGGCCACACGGTTTGAGGGGGAAGAGTTAGCTTCCCACTGCCACCTCACCGCATCCCTGAGTCAGTGGGTACCAGGTGAGTCTAACATTTCAGCGATGTCTCTGTCTCCTGCCCTTTCCGGTGCTCCGGCCACCGTCTCGCAGGCTCACGAGAGGCTTACATGGCCTGTCGCAGGCACCCTCGCTGGCACCGAGGCGCTGGTGCCGGGCAAACAGAGGTCTTTTCAGCGACTAGAAGGCAGACTGCTTCGGGACCACCCTCACGCAGACATCACTGCTAAAGACGGTGATTCCAGTCTCCCCAGGTTTTCAGCCTGTTTATGAAACGGTGGACAGTACCTAAAATATGTCATCCCGTCCACATGTCTTGAAAGCTTGACCTCACCGATGAGAGCTCTTTCGAACATTCGCCATGCCATTGAGCAAGCCGCTATGTCACTGAGCAAACCCCATTCCTAAATCCTCTGGATGAAGGCATTGATAACACCCCCCCAATAGCAAGCTTCTGCTTTGACCTTTTCCTCGTAGAACACCTGTTTGTTGGTCACAAAATATGCATGACGTAAAATTCACCCCCTTAATCATTTATAACTGCACGCTTCCGTGGCCTCAAGTACATTCGCGGTATGTGTCATCATCACACCCCATTTCCAGGACTGTTTCATCGCCTCCCACAGGAGCTGTGTCCCCACGAACCAGTGGCCCCCTGCCCCCTCCCAGCTCCTGCCAACCTCTCTTCTGCTCTCTGTTTCTCGGAACTTGCCCTTTCTCGACCTCGCAGATGTGGGGTTGTGTGATATTCGTTCTTTGGTGTCCTGTTTGTTTACATGGAAAAGTATCTTTAAGGTTCATCCATGTTACAGCCTGTGTCACAGTTTCCTTCTTAAGCCTGAATAATGCTCCGTTGTATGTAACGCATTTTGTTCATCTCTTCATCTGTGGATGAACACTTGGGTTTTTCCACCTTTTAGTGATTGTGGATAAATGCTGCTGCCTCTTGTGGGTTTGTTTTTTTTTTTTAATGCCAAACTTCATAGATTGTACATTTCTCAGCAGCACATTTTGGGGATGATATTTATATAGGGGAAATTTATACCTGCATTGCAAAAAATCAATATAATACTTTCAACAAAGTAATGCATTGTGATAAATATTAAGTTACCGACAAGATTCAATAGGTAGAAAATCAAAAATAGGGCCTATCGGGTTTGGCTCAGTGGATAGAGTATCAGCCTGCAGACTGAAGGATCCCAGGTTCGATTCCGGTCAAGGGCATGTACCTTGGTTGCAGGTACATACCCAGTAGGGGGTGTGCAGGAGGCAGCTGATAGATGGTTCTCTCTCATTGTTGTTTCTAAGTCTCTATCCCTCTCCCTTCCTCTCTGTAAAAAAAATCAATAAAATATACTTTAAAAAAAAGAAAAAGAAATAGAAATAGAGCCTAGCTGGTTTGGCTCACTGGATAGAGTGTCAGCCTGACAACTGAAGGGTTGCAGGTTCAATTCAGGTTAAGGGCACGTACCTTGGTTGCAGGATCCATCACCAGCCCTGATCAGGACGCATGCGAGAGGCAACCAATCTCTGTGTCTCTCTCATATCCATGTTTCTCTCTCTCTCTCGCTGTGTCTCTCTCCCCCTCCCTCCCACTCTTTCTAAAAAAGCAATGGGGAAAATCTCCTCAGGTGAGGATTAACAACAACAACAACAAATAGGAATCTGGACTAGAGACATTGCGAATCCCGCAGGCCTCAACAAGGCGGGGTGTGGTCCCGGGGTGCTGCGTGCACCACTGTTTGCCAGCAGCCGCTTGTCTAGTTTCCCGATCAAGAAGCGGCGCTGTAAGCGTTTTACATCCTAACAAGAGCCCTGTCACTCCCGTGCAGGTGTTTTATGTTTACGATGTCTTTGTTCCCTTTTCGGAAATTGATTGGGAGGAGGGAGTTGGCTTAACATGCGGTGCATTATAAGTTTTAATTATAATGTAATTATAAATTTTCCTGTTTAAAAAATCATGAGAAATTGGTTCTGGGCTAGCTTTTTGGCATCAAGCATTTTATTTTTAGGAATGAATTGTTGAAATAACACGGGAGATGCTTGCCTCTCCAGGTGTGTTGGGAAGATGAAACGTGGGTACCGAGGGAGGAAGCGACTTGCACGCCCCGCGCCCACCCGCTCCCCGTCTTCTCCCCTGCGCACCCCCCCCCCCCCGTTCTTGGAGCTGCCTAGAGAAGAGTAAGGATCGCCCCCACCACCACCCCAGGCCATGGCTCCTCCTGGTGCCGTAGGAGTCTCCCCATGTCTCCATGTCAGAACCATAGAAGGGATGGGCCCCGAGAGTAAGAGGAGGCTAATTGTTGACGAAAGTCTTGCCTTTGCAGATGCTTGTTAGACATCAGCGGGGATGGGCCAGGCATGCTGGGAAGTCAGGAGAGAGGAATGGGGCTTAGCCCATGTTCATGTCCACGTCTGTATGGAGACGTATAGACGTGAGCTGAAAGGCATGTTTGTTGTTTGCTGCTGACTGACCTCCTCTGGGCCCGTGAAGAGCCATATCCCAGTCTTGGGCTCATAAGCCTTCTTACTGCGCCCTCAGTTACGGCTGGTGAGAAATGATTCCCCCGGCACCACTTCGTCCCAGACTCAGCCATGGAGTTCTCTCTGCGATCATGTCATGTGCGTGGCCTGTAGTGTTAGGGTGACAACATATCTATTTTCAATCCCCTACTTCCACCTTTTATTTTAAAATATATGTTTTATTGATTTCAGAGAGGAAGGAAGAGGGAGAGAGAGAGAAACATCAATGACGAAAGAGAATCATTGATTGGCTGCTTCCTGCGCGCCCCATACTGGGGATCGAGCCCGCAACCCGGACATGTGCCTTGACCGGGAATTGAACCGTGACCCCCTGGTTCATAGGTCGACACTCAACCACTGAGCCACACTGGTTGGCCCTTCCTCCCATCTTTTAGAAAAGGGTGAGATCAGTCCTCCTGGCCAGCACCCTCTCCTCCACCTCCTCCCTCATATGTCCATTGGATTCACACTGTGCGGGGCGGCTGCCTCCACATCTCTTCAGCCTGGACTCTGGAAAGCCATGGCTCAGGACCTCCAGGTTGATGTTGGGCGGGGGAGGTTTCTTTGAACCATCGCCATCGCAAATTTCCTCTGCTTTCAAGCCAAAGGAAGGTTCGTGCAACTGCCGGGGCTGCACCCTCAACCTGGGCATTCCCGAGGCTGGGGCGGGGGGCCTGCGCCTCCCCCACGCCCCTGCAGCTTCTGGAACTTGGAAATAACCCTCATGCTTCTCGAGGAGCCTCCCAGGCAGGGTCCACGGGAGCTCTTGTTTCTGCAGCAGCCGTGGCTCTGCGGTGCAGGGCAAGCCCAGGAGAGGGAGGGAGGGATGGATGGATGGATGGATGGATGGATGGATGGGCGTTATGTGGGAGGACCAGCCAGATGGACTGAGGGGAGGTGGACATGTGGGAAACCGCCTAGTCCTGGCCTCACTGGCCAGATGGAGGTGTTCTAGAGGCTGACCTCCAACTCCACTGCCTTTGTCAAGAAGGTCTCAGGCCCGGCTGGGTGGCTCAGTGGTTGAGTATCAACCTATAAACCAGGAGGTCATGGTTCTATTCCCAGTCAAGGCACATGTCCGGGTTGCAAGCTCGATCCCCAGTGTGGGGCGTGCAGGAGGCAGCTGATCAGTGATTCTCTCTCATCATTGATACTTCTATCTCTCTTTCTCTCCCTTCCTCTCTGATATAATAATACACACACACACACACACACACACACACACACATATTTTTTTTAAAGAAGGGCTCAGGATTTCTCTTTCCAGTCCTTGTGTCTCTTCTCTATTTCTCTTCTCTGATCTCTTTACCTTTTCACGGTCTCCCCTCTTCTCCTGCCCTCCTTCCTCTCCCAGTGGTCTCCAGTAAAAGGGACACGGAGTGTGTGTGACTCGCCCCCTGTGGGTTGCTGGGCGAGAAGACACTTGGGTGCCAGTGTCTTCCAGGTGAACTGGGGATGTAGATACCTAAATCTGGGATTGGAGGGAGGAAGGATAATAACAGCCATCACTGCAGTATTTAAAGCTCTCACATTCCTATGGCGCTTACTGGTTCTACATGGGTGCTCTCAGTCCCAGGGCCACCCACGTGGCGAGACTGTTATCCTCAGTTTACAGATGAGGAAACCGAGGCCTAGAGAGACCAGCCAACTGGCCGAAGGGCACGGCACCAGCCTGCCGGCTCCCCGGCGTCAGGCTTCCCCGTGGAAGCAGCCAGTGCATGGGGAAGTGGGGGACTAACATTCACTGAACATCTGTGGTCGGGTTCTTTAACACGCACTGTGAAACATGTGCATTATACATATTTAAAGGATTATTTATTCACATTATTTCCTCCATTTTAATTGTCCTATTTTTTTTTTTTCCTTTTTACACTAATCCTTGTTCCCTCTCGGTACCCACATTTGGCTCAGCCCTCCTTTCTCTTTCTTTTGGTCTTTTCTTCTTTTTGGACCCCCCAGGATGTACCCCTTCTTCACACCTACTTCCTTTCTGTCTCCGGACATCTCTCTCCCCAGCCCTCTGCTCCTGCCTGGTTTTTCTTTCCTCCCCTATCTTCCTCTCATCTCTCTTTGCTTTTATCTGTCTTGATACTCACCAAACCAAAACCCAAACTCCGGCAGGGATTCGAGTCTGTTCCCCGCCCGCCCCCCCCCACACACATACCCTGTGGCCTGAGTATCAGGCACCCTACTAGGCTGGGCGCGCCCCCCCCCCGCCCCCCATCCCCGGGGCCACGCTGCCTCAGGACCGGACTGAAATTTAATCTCACCGAAGTCTGGATAGTTCAGAGATGTTTTTTTTTTGCATTCCTCATAACTTAGACACACACACACACACACTCACTCACACACACGCCAAGGCAATACATTTGTCAGCCTGTACAGTAACACACGGCTCTAAATACGGACGTGGTAGGAAGAGAGATGGTTACTGTGGGAACCATAACTTTTAATTTACTGGCTTAGAGCTCTCAACCAGGGCTTGGTGCTTAATGTAGTGTTTTTACATTTGGATATGTGATCAGGAAAGACATAAAACCTTGCAAAGCTGGGGCCCGGATTGGGGAAATCACTGAAGGAGGAGGTGGGAGGGAGCGTTGACAAATGAGGGAGGTGGAATGAGGCCGTTAATATGCCCTTAACAATGAGCAGGGACAAGGCAAGGCCTGGGCGCCCAGCTGCTCAGCACGGGAGGCGCACTGACCTGCAAGGCCGCTTCCATCAGCTTGCAGAGGAGAACAAGGTCCAGAGAGGAAGGAGAGAAGGAGGCTGGGAAGGAGGCTGAGGGGTCACCGCTGTGGGGGCCAGAGGTCTGGGTTCAAAACCATGCAGCACGCCAGGGATTTGGACTCCAGAAGCCTGAGCTTAAAGCAGTGGGTACCTCTTCCTAGGTGCCAGGTCCTGCTCTCAGCACCCCAGGCGGGGCTCACTCATTGCAGCTCATTCATAGCACATGGACTTGAGGCAGGCACGCTTGTCGCTGCTTTGCAAAGGGACCTCAGGGTAGAGAGGGGCCAGGCTAGGACTTCATCCAGACAGTCTGGCTCTAGAGTCCTTACACTTAATTTGCTACAAGTAATCCTGACTTTGTTACTGACTAGCTGTGTTACCTTGCATAAGTTGCCTAACCTTTCTGAGCATGGATTTCCTCCCCAGAAAAATAAAGACAATAATACCTGGCCTGGCTGGGTGACTCAGTTGGTCAGAGTGTTGCCCCAGTACGCCAAAGTTATGGGTTCCGTCCCCCTTGTATATGCAAGAATCAACCAATGAATGATTGAACAACAAATAAATGAGCGGAACAACAAACCGATGTTTCTCTCCCTCTCTCAAATCAATAAATTTAAAAAATTACAAAAAAGATAGTAATTCCTTCCCCATGTGGTTGTGGTGAATCTTGGGGGAGAAGAAGCATATGGCCACTCTGCAGGTGTGTTTTATTGTTTGCCATCGAGAGAGAAGCTGAGTGAGGGTCCTTGATCCAGGAGGAATAGGACAACAATTAGTATTGGGATATTTTTACTATTTAGGTGGGCAGTGCCCATGTTGGCTTCGGGCCTGCCTGACAAATAGACCATCTTCCTACCTCCCCCTTCCTCCTCCTTCATCATCTTCACGTGCCCCCCCTCTTCTCCCATCCTGCCACACTTCCCCCAGCACACATATAACTGACCCCAACACCTGCTGCTGGGGGTGGGGGGACCGGCACCGCTTCTGATGTGGCTCCCTGGAGTGGAATGTGATGCCTCCTCAGACATTCATTCCACGAATATTTATTTTGCACCTACTATGTGTCACATTGTTCTCAGTTCTAGGGCTGCATTTGCATCCTTATGAGGACTAAGAGAGAGTCTTTGTCCTCATTACACTTCCTTTCCAGGAAGAACAACGGGTAAGAAATAAGTTCTGACCCCAGCCGGTTTGACTCTTTGGTTAGAGGATCAGCCCTGGGACCAAAGGGTCATGAGTTCAATTACCTGTCAAGGGCGTATATCTCATTTGCAGGCTCAATACCCAGCCCCGAACCATGGAAAGGGAACCAATTGATGTAGATGTATGTC
Organism: Cnephaeus nilssonii; assembly: GCF_951640355.1. Taxonomy (NCBI): domain Eukaryota; kingdom Metazoa; phylum Chordata; class Mammalia; order Chiroptera; family Vespertilionidae; genus Cnephaeus; species Cnephaeus nilssonii. The sequence continues at coordinate 9,446,208 of NC_137077.1, forward strand.
TCTCACATCAATGTTTCTCTCTCTCTCCTTCTCCCTCACCTCCTCTCCTCATGCGTGCATGGTGTCAGGGTTCCCTCTGTTCCCTACAGCGCCGGGCCCTGCGACCCAGACCCACATCCCGCCCCAGCAGGGACATCGTCTAGACGAGGGACATCTCCCAAAGCTGTCCTGTTCCTAAGGGACAAACCCAGGTCCCGTTCCCCAACTTCATATAGAAATGAAACCCGCCTGGGGGTTTGTTAAACGTGTGCATTCCGGAGACCACGCCTGGGGTTCCGGGTCACTCAGACCCGCGTGCGGCCCAGGAACGTGCGTTTGGACCGTCCTTACAGCCATGATTCCTGCATTTGCCTTGAGAAGAGAAAAGCCATGTGACTTTGCCTTAATTATGCCAAACAGAAGATCCCCATTACCCAAGCCCCCTCCCCTCGGGGCGGGCTGGTGTCCCACACTCTGGGTAACGGGGTGCGGTTTTGAATGCCCTTTGGGAGCCTGTGGTCCTCCTCCTGCTTCCATCAATGTCCACGTGCTTTACCAGACGCCTCCGGGGAGACCTGCTCCCAGGTTTCAGGCAGAATCCCTTTGGGTTTCTTGTGCATAGTAGCCCCCCCCCCCCCATTGGCTCAGCACCTCCCCTGGGGCCAGGGGTTCCAGGTCCCCATCACTGTGCCTTCGCCCTTCTCATCTCCAGGACAGTGCCCCCCCCCCCCCCCCCCCGCCCCCGACTTCCCTGACCCAGGGCTCAGCCCTCTCCCTGTATGCACACCTGAAGGAGGGACTTGCTGGCTCCGTTTGGTCACAGGCTCACGCCCAGGGGAGAGTGAGCCAGCCGTCAGGAGCTTAGAGACGCGGGCGGTTCCCTCGCGGGCACCTGGTGTCCGCAAACGCAGGTGACGTGGAGCCTCGGCAGGCGTCCTCTGGCAGCTCGGGGCCGAGAAGGGACAAGTTCAGGGCCTCGCTGGGAAAATGGAGAGGTTGGGGGAAAGGGAAGAACAGGGATATGGGAAGGCTGATGGGGTTGAGTGGCATCTCAGGAGTTGAGGGGGTGCAGGGAGGAGAGAGTCGCTTTATGTAAGCCTTCTTGCCTCTGAGCTACACTTCAGCTGGCTTGGCCCCACTTTCCTTCATCCCTGGGGTACTGATGAGCAACTCACCATATACACAGCACCCCCGCCCCACCCCACCCGCATGAGCCAGGTCCTGAGGGTCCACCGTTGCTCATGGGGTTCCGTGTAGCTCTGAATGACCCTGAATGGGCCACACCTTTGCTTATGGGCAGCACGACGCAGGGAGTCCATGAAACCCCAGATTGATCCGCAAAGAAAAATGTTACCGAGGGGTCCTCCATGGGTTTTCTCCTATATCCGTCTTATTTATTTGTTTTAGTTTCTTACAATATATTTTTATTGATTTCAGAGAGGAGGGGAGAGAGGGAGAGAGAGAAACACCAATGATGAGAGAGAATTATTAATCAGCTGCCTCCTGCACGCCCCACACAGGGGATGGAGCCTGCAATCCGGGCATGTGCCCTGACTGGGAATCGAACCGTGACCTCCGGGTTCATAGGTCGACCACTGAGCCATGCCAGCCGGGCTCAGTCTTGTTCCTTGAGGGTCGGTTGCACCCTGTGGGTGCCAGGGACCTGAGGGGTATAAACGTGTGGACAGCCCGGGGCCCGTCTCCAGATCTCTGTGTCCGTGTTAGCCTCGATAACTGTGTCGTGGTCCTCGTCCATTCGCTGCACGGTTGCTGTCCAGGGGTCGGTGGGGAGCTTGGGCAGAGACGGGGACTGGCCGGAGGGAAGGAATCTGGAGACAGGTGCCTGCACCCCTTGTTCCCCAACACATTCCACAGTCGCTGGGTGTGCCGCCCACGGTGATGTCCGATGCTGCCGACTTCAGGGCAAGCGCGTTGGTACTAAATCTTGTTTCGTGTTTTATTGAAGAGCTTCTCGCTGTAAAACGGTTATGCTAGTATCTCGGAATGGCCTGCTCGCCTGCTGGCGCCCAGGAAGGCAGCCTCGGCTGCAGGGTCTCACTGCTGTTGGGACGGTGACTGTGGCTCCACCACTCGTGACGCGGAGACAGTTGCCACGCCCGAGCCGCTGTCGGGCGTTCCCTGCGGCAAACCCTCAGTTCTGTCCGGTGCTTCGGCCCCATGCTTGCGTCTCAGCAAGGGCTGCAGGGAGGACCTCCACTCCCTGTGCCGCCAGCCTGCAGGGGAGAGAGGCGCACGGAAGGCGGTTCGGGTGTCTTCTCCCCCAAAGCACATCTTACGGTGTTAGAGGGGCCAGTAAAGGAAAAGGGCAAGGAGTGCCCGCTGGGTGTGCGTCAGCGGTTGAGCGTCAGCCCAGGAACCAAGAGGTCACAGTTTGATTCTGGTCAAGGGCACACGCCTGGGTTTCAAGCCTGACCCCCAGTATGGGGTGTGCAGGAGACAGCCAATCACTGATTCTCTCTCTCTCCCTCTCCTTTCCTCTCTGAGACCAATAAAAATATATTTATTTTTAAAAAGTGCAAAGTGCCTAGCAGTTGTTCCACAGGAGGTTATACTGTGCTATCTTATTGTTTCTGTCATCGTCAATGTCGTGTCACTTACATAGTGGCTGGGGCTCCCCTTTCTGCCATCGGGGTCCCTGGGGGCTCAGGGCTGGCCTCCTGCGTCCCAGTGAACTCAGACCCCTGGCGTGCTGCTGTGCTTTGGGGTTGGATAACTCCATAGGGAGCACAGTGGTGCCTGGCACACCGCAGGTGGGACGCTCGCTGGCATGGTGTCACCGAGCTTCAGCTGTATGCCACCCTGTGCCGCAGAGGCTGGGATCCGGCCATTCCCACGGGCAAGGGCTCTGGTCTGAAACAGCCTCCTGTCTGCTGCGCACACAGATGCGGCCAGGGAGGATTTCGTTCAGAGATAGTTGCGGAACGGAAGCCTGCGTGCGGGGCGGCCGAACCAGCCAGAGAAGAGCGGGCTCTGCCTGCTGGAGTCGGAAGCCTGGGTGCTGAGGGGAGGCCTGGGTGTCAGGGAGCACGTGGGGTGCTCTGATGAAGGCTGTGGTGGAATTGGGGAGGGGAGAGAGGCCTGGGCCAGATCACAGCCCATTTGTTCCATGGATTTTTAGAGGGAGGGGGAGGGAGTGGGTAGAGACGGAGAGAGAGACATCAATGTGAGAGAGACACATCGATTGGTTGCCTCCCACATGCCCCTCTACTGGGCTGGGGAACCTGCAACCGCGGTATGTGCCCTTGACCGGGAATCGAACCCAAGACCCTTTGGTCCATGGGCCGAAGCTCCAACCACTGGGAAAAACCAGCCAGGGCAGGTATTGTTATTATTCCTGTTTAACAGAGGAGGAAGATGAGGCACAGAAAGGTTAGTTAAGTCGTGGGCCACAGGACACAAGGCTGATAAACAGCACACTTGGGTTGTGACCCCCAGGGCAGACTGGCCCTGCACCCCTGGCTCCTAGCAACCACAGGTATGAATTGACTTTTCAACTCCTCTCTTCATAGCTCCTTACTCAAGTAACTAATGACCCACTCCCGGTGTTCTCCGCCCGTGTTTAGGGGTGGACAGCTTGTTAAAATGGAATATTCAGAGCCGGGCTGGCCCAGCTCTGTGACACTTCCAGATATAAATCTACCTTAAAGATGTACAAGGACAGATTATGCAACCTGATTTTTAAGTGCTTTTCCAGCAAAATAAATAATGAAGTGTGTTGGAACTGGCAGGTATAGTACATTAAATCGGGTGCAATTAAAACACGGTGATATTTTTAAATTAACAAGCAAAGAACAAGTGGCGAGATGAAGAAATCTGAATCTGTCTTTGCAGTCTCCTCCAGCTGACGACAGGGTGGGGGTGGGGGGGTGCCGAGGGTCTTGGTAACATTTATACTCTGGTTTCCAGCGCGGTGAGAGTCACATTTAACACAAAGAGCACTTTGATTTCGCTGCCGCCTAACAGGCAGATGACATTTCTAACAACATCATCTTTTCAGCTCTTTGGAAAGCAGCTGACAAGGGGGTATTCTGAGGAGCCATCAGAGTTGAAGTAACGGCGTGCCTTCTGGGTAATGTGTCAGCGAGACCTCCGAGGGGCAGGATTCTCTCTGCGAGGCACCAGACGAAGCCGCGGCTTTCGCACTCACGCATGGGCTCTGCCCTTTCCGGAAGCCACGGGTCTGTGCAGTGGGGACCGGGCAGCTGGCATGGCTGTTCAGATTTTTCTCGTCCCTCCCAGAGCCTCGACGTGGACAGGCCAGAGCCACTCTCCGCGGTAAATTCTCGGAAAGCCGGATCAATACGTGCTGGTTGATCAGAGATCACCTTTGGCCTCCCTCCCGGTTCTGGAGTTCGCCAGGTCCAGGCAGGTCACACGGGCTGGTTTTGTTGTAAATACACCTGTGGCTCTGGCTTCACCCGGACGCGATTCCCCTGGGAGTGGCCATCGCACTTACCTGTCTGCTTGCGAAGCTTAGCACTCCGTCAGTGTGCAGAGACCCCGTGGACATCCCAGTTTTTGAAACTGGCTGCATGGCACACCTAATGAGAAGTGAGCCTCCTCCTCCCACGTCTCCAGCGGGCTCTGCATTCAGCCCTCTGCTGAGCCACCTCCTGGGCGTGTGGCTTCGTGGCTATGGGACTCTGTGGCTGTGGGACTCCGTGGCTGTGGGACTCCCTGGCTGTGGGACTCCGTGGCTGTGGGATTCCGTGGCTGTGTGACTCTGTGGCTATAGGACTCCGTAGCTGTGGGACTCTGTGGCTGTGGGACTCTGTGACTGTGGGATTCCGTGGCTATGCGACTCCATGGCTGTGGGACTCCGTAGCTGTGGGACTCTGTGGCTGTGTAAGACATCCTTCTCCATGGCTGGATATTAAGTATTTCTCTCTTTACTGTGACCAGCGCAGCTAGAGAGCGGACAGGAGTCCTGAGTAGGGGCAACGGGGAATTGAGAAAATAAAAGAGACACACAGAGACAGTAGGGAAAGCTGGGACCAGGTGGGACAGCTGTCCTCTGATGGAGAGACAGTGACCCAGTGCAGTGCGTTTATTATAACAGTATAATTCCAGGAAGTTTTACTAAAGTTTAAAACAAAGGAAATTATGTGAAATCATGGTTAAAGATCAAGCTGTAAATTTTCATTCTTGTGGCTTCTTTGTAATAGTCATTTCTGGCTAAGCCCAGATAATTGCGTCCGTTCCTTGCGCCTGGCTGAACTTAGATAATGAAACCTAACCCCTGGCACCTGAGCTAAGGGTCAGGCTGACAACATACCTGCCTCTGTCACCTTAGGTCTCCAGGATGTGGCTCTGCCAACGCCACTGGACTCAGCTGACAATAATTAAGGAAATGCTCATGTGCCTTCCCAGGGGCTCTACAGCTGGAGAAGTCACTCCAAACCCAGCTCACTGGGCATGGAGGTCCTTCACTCCTCTGCGTTGTCCCCTTCCCCAGAGTGCCTCTGGGTCCTTGTTTGACTTTTGATGCCCTAAACCAGTGGCTCTCAAGGCTGACTATGTGGCAGAGCCGTCTGGAGGGTTCTGCAGGTGGCCGAGTTCCGGATGCGGACCTGCACGTGGTGAATGGGATGGAGTTTGTGGGTGGAGGCCTAGCAGATACTTTCTTTACGAAGCTCTCGGATACTTCTGCTCTTCACAGCCATTGCCCTACAGCACTGGCTCTGTTCCCCCCAGGAGTCAACTCTTTCATTAGAGAACACGCCGGAAAGGGCTTTGATGGGATGTCACCTCTATTCCCATCACGGTGTCTCGGCCATCACGGGGCAGAGCTGTCTCCAGGCGCCTCCTCCTCGTGGCGATTAGGAGGGTTCTGTTGGGTGGCACGCTCCTCTCGGGTTTGTGGGGGTGTCACCGAATAACCACGCTCCCCTCGGCTCTGAGCGTGTCCTTAAGCAGCGCTGAGCGATCTGGGTCAGCTCGGAGAAGCAGGCGAGAGAACGAGCAGGGCCTGGTGCTAAAAACAGAACTTGAGCAGAGATTTACCTTCCCGTTTCTTAAGGGCCCTTTGGACAGACAAATCAGGGGACGTAATGAGCTTTCCCAGCCCAGCATCCTGGCGCTGAAATCTTACTACATAAAGCGGAGAATTCTTTGCAATGTCAGGGATTTCTCCTCCCCGAAATGTCCTGTGTCCACAGGCAGGTGGTCATTTACACTGAGTTTTTCCTGAGTTGGCTCAGAGGGTTGGTTGGATCCGTTGGCATCCCCGGTGAGAATTCGCTGGCAGCTCCTTAAGCCAACCAGGAGGCCCAGCCCCGGTGCCCTTCCCTCTCGCTGCGCCCTGGATGGTGGGGATGCACAGCAGCTGCCACACCCGGTCCACAGCATCCCTCACACAGAAGGACAGCCTTCTTACAATGGTATTTTTACAGTTTCGCATATTGGATTCTTCATCTATAAAATCAGTTTTATCGCTCTCGTTTGGTCTCTCCCCAAGTCCTCCAGCTTCTCCCTGGCCTGAGTAAACACCTCCCTCCTTTCAGTACTCGGAGGCTCTGTGCTCCTCCAGTTCCTCTGCTGTTTCCCTTGGGTTGCGGAGCCCAATCAGCCTTTCTCTTTTTTCGGATGTTAGACATGTTGGCATGTGTCCCTGAAAGAACTGACTTTTCCTGGGGCTCCGGCATTCCTAACCCTGTGGCACCACAGACCTGCCTGTCCTTGACCGAGCGAGGCTCAGTGGCTGAAGGATGCACCGTGGCCACACCCAGCTCATCCCTGTGCTTGCTGTGAAGGGCTCCCTGCTCCATCCCCACAATTTGCAGAGACTCTGAGGCTAAGCTGGAGGAAGAGGGAGAGGGAGACGGAGGGGAGGGAGGAAGAGGGAGATGGAAGGAAGAGAGGGAGAGGGAGATGGAGGGAAGGGAAGAAGAAGGAGAGGGAGTTGGAGGGGAGAGAGGAAGAGGGAGAGGGAGGTGAGGGAAGAAGGAGAGGAAGATGGAGGGGAGAGAGGGAGAGGGAGTTGGAGGGGAGAGAGGAAGAGGGAGATGGAGGGGAGGGAGGAAGAGGTAGAGGGAGATGGAAGGAAGAGAAGAAGGAGAGGGAGATGGAGAGGAGAGGGAGATGCAGGGAAGGGAAGAAGAAGGGGAGGGAGATGGAGGGGAGAGAGGAAGAGGGAGAGTGAGATGGAGGAGAGAGAGGAAGAGGGAGATGGAGGGGAGGGAGGAAGAGGGAGAGGGAGATAGATATGGAGAGATTGCTGCCTTGATTTCGATGGGGTTCCTGTTCCTACCAGTCTCAGAGTACTGTGTTCCTTTGCACTTGCCCTGTGTTAATGGTACACTGTCTTTTTCCCAGCTGGGCCAAATTGAGTGTTTCTCTTGCCACCCGCCTCCCCCGCGGAGATTGCAGACTGAATGCCCTTTGGAGCTATGGCATCTTGAGGACCATTTCCTGATCTTCCCCTGTCCTTTTCCCAGAGGGATCGTGTGTCCATCCCTAAGCAGTTAGCCCCGTGGCAGGGCGAAGGCCCCTGAGCGCTGAAGGCCAGCACACATGGGTTCTCCTCCTCGCTCCGTGTCATACAAGCTGGGAAGTCACCTTGCAGATGTTCAAGGTCTCAGCCTCAGCTCCTCCTTTTGTAAAATGGGGATAAATGATGTGTGCTTCACAGAGGTAGGTTATTATGAAAATGAAAAAAAAAACACACAACAAGAAACCCAACTTTAGGAAACAATTTAATGCCCTTCTTGTGTGATATCCAAGCACTTCACCATGACCTTGAGGGACTTGAGAAGACTTGTTCTTGACCTTCAGGGACAGGGCTTGGCAAGTTATAGCCTGCAGGTCAACTCTGGCTCCCCGGCTGTTTCTGTGAACAAAGCAGATTGGGATCAGCTTCATTTATGTGCCGTCTGTGGCTGTTTCTGAGCTACAGTGGCACACGTGAGTCGTGTCACCTGTGGCCCAGGAAGCCGACAATGCTTAGTATCTGGACCTTTCTAGGACATATTTTCAAGCCCTCTTTAAGGATCTGAGAGTCTTGATGGGAATAAAATATTCTCCTAGCCCTGGCTGGTGTAGCTCAGTTGGTTGGATGTCCTCCCGTGCACCAAAAGGTTGCTGGTTTGATTCCTGGTCAGGGCACGTGCCCTGATTTCAGCTTGAACCCCAGGAGGGGGTCATGTGGGAGGTAGCCAATCTATGTTTCTCTCTCTCCCTCTCCCTTACTCTCTAAAAATCAATAAACTATTGTTTAAAAAATTAAAACATTAAAAAACATCCTTCTAATATTCATGTTTTTGTTTTTGTTTTTTTAATTGATTTTTAACATGTCTTTGGCTTTTCACTTACGGGCCTCGTGTCTTTTGTGCCCCCCTCAGTTCTCCATCACTGTCTCATAAACCGGTTTTAGCTGGCTGGCTGTTTTCTCAGGCCTTTGCGTCTGCAGCCATCCGCCGGGTAGGCGGAGCCCACTCTCCCCCATGCCAAGAGCTGCGTGTGGGCAGTGACATTTCCCCGGGGACTCTGCACCTGGGCCCGACTGGCTCCTCTCCCTGGTTCCGTCCCCGCAATCTGGCCTCTTCGGGGGGGGGGGGGGGGGAAGCTCGGAGCGATGGCCCGATTCTCTCGGCAAGCGGAGTGAGCAGCGGATCTGTACGAGCCACTTTTTGATGTTTTATGCAAAAGCTATTTTTTGTTACCAAAATATCACCCTACAACTTATACTGCTGGTGTCTGTAATGCATGCAAACCACAGAACTGCCTTTTGGAAGGAGGACTGAAATAAGCATTCCGAAAAACAAATCCGAGCACCCCCAGGCTTCTCAGGAGCCATGGTTTGGTGATCATGGCCTGGCTATTGACGACAGATCTTTGTCCATGCCTCGGTCCTGATCACGTACCAGCCGGATGACCTTGGGCCAGTAGCTCGCCTTGCCTTAGCTGTCCTCGCCACGGGAGAGAAGGCCTACCTCCGAGAGCCTTGGGGGGATGATTTGAGATAATGCAAATGAGAAATGAGTCATCGTCCTGCGTAGAATTCTTGTTGGTTGAGGGGAGCGGTCTTGGATAGTTAGAGACAATCTGGCAAGTCCCTCAAACATAAGGTCCCGTTTACACTACAACTTCCAGGGAATCGAGAGCATCCGTTTGCCAAGGCCTTTTGGATCTGCACCTCCAGCAGCCCTTCCCTTGGGCCCCACCTGTCCGCCTCTCCACCCACTCTGGCCTTTGTGCTGGTTGTTCGCTTCTTTTCCAGTTTCCCGAGTAACCGACCTCTTTCTCCCCTCAGGCTTCCTTCCTCTCCTGTCTCGGATCTTCTGTCTCTTCCCTTTTCCTCTGGAGCCATCTTTTTCGCTTGTCAGTTATTGGATGAAATCTCACTTTTTTGGACATGCCCTTTCTGAACTCATCCAAATCAGGTCCTACTCTTGTGTTAACTTGTGAAATGATACAAAGGAACAGAAATGCTTTGCTACCTTACTAGATGCTAGCAGACATGCTTAGAACGGAAATAAAAACCGTCCAAGTCCAGGACGTTATGCCAAGTGAAATAAGCCAGTCAGAAAAAGACAGTTTGTATGACGCCACTTATATGCGGTTCCTAGAGTAGTTAAAGTCACAGGGACAGAAAGCGGAGGGTGGTGTCCAGGGCCTGAAGGGTGGGTGGGAACGGGAGCCAGTGGTGAATGGTAGAGAGTTTCAGTTTTGCAAGATGAAAAGAATTCTGGAGATGGGCGTGTCGATCATTGGCAACAGTGTGTGTGAATGCACTTCCTGTTCCCAAACTGTACATTTAAACGTGGCTAAGGTGTAACTTTTTATGTTACGTGTATTTTAAGGCAAAAATAATTTTTATAATAGAGTGAGTCCACGTGGATCAACTGGAAGGCACGGGAGTTTGGGATGTGGACTTGCAGGTGGGGATGGAGAGAATCTGATTAACAAGAGGTGATGGGGAAGTGAAGTGGCTGGGGTGTGAGCGTGATGAGGGGGTAGCGGCAGTGCATCTGGGAATGAGGGAGAGCGTGTGGGATTGAAAGTGGTGCCTGGATCTCAGGCCCGCCTACTGTGGGGCCCTTTACTGGGACTGAGAATCTTATTACAACTCACAGCACTTCATCCTTATCACTCTTAGAACTAAGCAATCGATTGGAGGGGTCGATTGTCCTGATGAACTAGAAATAGCACCGAAGAGACCATATCTGCCTTTCTCACCAGGTGTCCCCAGCACATCATAGGGGCTCCATAGGTGTTTGTGAAATGCAGAGGATTTGTGGTCTGTCAGGTCCACCTTCCTACTAACCGGCTTGATTCTCGGGTGTCTTGCTAGTGCTGAGGTTTTAGGGATCGATAACTAATACCGCTCTCTTCCGTGTCTGAGATGAGAACAGGCAGAGACGCAGGACCAGGCAGAGAGAGGAAAAGCTGTTTCTTTTTCGTTAAAACCACTTAGAGAATGTGTCTCAACCAGGTAGACAGATGTATTTCCTCCCGCGAATGAGACCATCTTAGCAGCAGAGCAGACTAATTAGCCCCCTCCTGGGGGGAGTGTGGCAGGCCTCTCCCCAGGCAGACAGCCCCTGGAAAGACAGGGGCGGGGCCAGGCTGAGCATGCGCAGGTCCTGGCCAATCAGATATATCCACCCCTCTTCCCTGGGCAGGAGTGAGTGACAGCTGGGGTGAGAGGCCAGGTGGATTGCTGTGGGACATACACTGAGTGGCCAGGTTATTATGATCTCTGAACGCATAATAATCTGGCCACTCAGTGTATATCCTATATAATAAAAAGCTAATATGCAAATTGTCCCCTCAACCAGGAGTTCCACCAGCAGGTAGGCTGGCCAACCGCCCATGTCCCCTCCCCCTGGCCAGGCTGGCCGGATCCCACCCATGCACGAATTTATGCACCGGGCCTCTAATATCAATACACACACACACACACACACACACACACACACACACACACATTGAGTGGCCAGATTATTATGCGTTCAGAGATCATAATAATCTGGCCACTCAGTGTAGATTGATAAAAGCTTTTGTAAGCCCAGTCAGAAATTTTTCTTCAGCATCACATTTTAAAGAACAGTCCTTCCTCATATATAAAATGCGCTAGGAGCTATGTCTTCAGTATTCTTTATTTGATTGTTAAATATAACATGCAGGCAAGCATTCGTAAAAAGTCAGCATTCTTGCAAACCTCAGATGGCTCTTCAGAGAAATGACAAGAAGGGTTGTTTCGGCGTGCCGAACCCGTCAGATGTTCTTGAAGTGAAACAGTCAGATTTCCCAGGAAGCTCTTTCTCTTTGTGTCCGGACGTGGTTTGGGGATTAGAGGGATAAAGGAGCATTAGCTTTGGCAATAACATAGAAGGAGGAAGGGCCGTGTTAACAGCCTGCCCGGTGAGGGGTCGAGGCAGGACTTGAAGTCCCTGTAGGTGGACTAAGTTTATTTAGAATGGGAAATGCATGTCTAAATGCCAGACAGTGATGACTTCTGTTTGTAAAGCATTTCCCATTTTGCATCGAGCTTTCACTTCGGTTCAGTGGGTGAGGGGAAACAGCGAGCCAGCCGTTCTGCAGAGACCTCAGGAGGGCTTTCATGGGAACGGGCCGGGCTCCGGCCCTCACTGCTCAGTGTGGGCTCGGCGTGTGGCAGCCACACAAGGTTGTGCCATGCAGGCGTTCTGAGAGCCCAGGGAAGCTCCCCGGGTGGTGCATTTGGTGCAGCAGGGACGTTGACAACTCTTGTGTGGCTGCCACTGACCTCGCACGAAGGCCAAGTTCTTCCATGTGCTTACGGGACCCTCGGGGATCCGCCCATCTGTCTTCCCAGCAGCTTCTCTGCTTGGGCCTCCCCTTGCCCTCGGCGAAGTGACTTAGTCGCGTGAACGTATTTTATGTCCGCTGTGAGCGCTAGGCCCTCTGGCCTCTACACCTCACATGCCCCCCATTTTCTCGTTTCTTGGGGCCCTTGGTGCCATAGAAATTTTTTTTCACCCGGCCCACAGGCCAAATGAAATACCTAATTATTCCATTGATTAATGTCCTGACACTGTTTATGTCGTAACAATTTAGGAGCTGTTTGGAGAAAAGTAAAGGGATTTTCATTTCACTCTTTAATAGCCACAGTGATTTGTTTATGGGATATGTTGACCTGTTGGGCACCGCACAACTTCTCAAACCTTGGAATCGGACTGGGCACCGAGGCACATTGATTTCCATGTGGTGATTGCTTTTTATCTTAGCAAGTTCTGAAAATCCAGTTTTGCAAAAAATAAAATAAAAAATATATATATATATGGCCTGTAGCACTGTCTGATGATGAAACTGTGGGCTGCCTTGAGCAGGCAGGTCAGGGAGGGTCTGAGAGATGCTGAGAATCACTGCACTTCTCTGAGAATTGGAAAATATCTGGTGGTGCCCAGTGGGTTTACTGGGGTACCCGGGGGCACCTTGGCACACAGTTAGGGAACCGTGGTTCTAAGCCTTTGCCTATGCTATTTCTTCTGCTTGAACATTTCTCCTCTCAATTCTGCTTCTAGCCACTCATGCTCCAGCTCTCGGCGGGGATGTGATGACTCCTGGGAGTTTTTCCTGAACCTTCCAGTCTGGGCTTAGGAGTTGCTGTCCTAACCCTCCTACTTCAGCTCTTTGCACTGTAATTTCATCTTTACTTACCTGTCTCCCGACGGGGCTTTAGGCTGTTCCATGGGAAGGGACTGTCGTGTTGCAGATGCTTTGTCAATGTGAGAATGGAGGGGATGAGCGAATACCTGACTTACTGGCGCTTGGCCAGCATGAGCTTGTAGACGGGAGGAAATCAAAATCCCAGTTCCAAACAGGCAGGTTGACAGAGCAGGGCTCTTGTCATTTGTAGGAAGATGTCTTTTGTAAAAGCCTGACCTTGGGGACCTGCCTTGTCTCTTGTTCCCCGTGACCTCGTCTGCTCCCGGACGGCAGGCTGCCGACCTCCCGGGTCTGAGCACACGGCCTCGTGAATTATAATACAAATCACAGCGGAGGTCATTTTGGTCCTTTTGCATTTATTCATGTTGTGAGACATTGACCCATATACACGTTCCTTTGGTTCAGACATTGTAGGTATCACTTGCTTCCAGTGTGTTTGTTCTTCCCTTCAGAGAGGGATATATTACGTTGCCTGATGGCTCTGACTCCCGCCGTACGGAAAATACTGTTGTGCTGCAGTCATTCAATCTCGGGGTGATGGGGGCTTGGGGACCTGGCAGGTGTTTATCAGAGGGCGCAGGACGTGGGTTTCATGCGAGAGCAGGTGGGGAAAGGGCTCTCCAGGCCTCGGCCAGCAGATGGTGGGTGTCCAGGTGCCTGCACAGGGGACCTGTCTGATCGCAGTGTCTGCTCCCGGAACTAATGTCACATCCAAGAGCCTTCTAATGTGACTAGAGGCCTGGTGCATGAAATTCGTGCATGGGGGGTGTGTGTCCCTCAGCCCGGCCTGCACCCTCTCCAATCTGGGACCCCTTGAGGGATGTCCGACTGCCCGTTTAGGCCCGATCCAGGTAGGATCAGGCCTAAATGGGCAGTCGGACATCCCTCTCACAATCCAGGACTGCTGGTTCCCAACTGCTCACCTGCCTGCATTCCTGATTGCCCCTAACTGCTGCTGCCTGCCAGCCTGATCATCCCCTAACACCTCCCCTGCCAGCCTGATTGATGCCTAACTGCTCCCCTGCCAGCCTGTTTGCCCCTAACTGCCCTCCCCTGCAGGCCTGGTCACCCCTAACTGCCCTCCCCTGCAGGCCTGGTCCCCCCCAACTGCTCTCCCCTGCAGGCCTGGGTCCCCCCCAACTGCCCTTCCCTGCAGGCCCGGTCGCCCCCAACTTCCCTCCTCTGCCGGCCTGGTCACCCCTAACTGCCCTCCCCTGCAGGCTTGATCACCCCCAACTGCCCTCCCTTGCAGGCCTGGTCCCTCCCAACTGCCCTCCCCTGCTGGCCTGATCGCCCACAACTGCCCTCCCTTGCAGACCTGGTCCCTCCCAACTGCCCTCCCCTGCTGGCCATCTTGTGGCGGCCATCTTGTGTCCACATGGGGGCAGCCATCTTGTGTGTTGGAGTGATGGTCAATTTGCATATTACTCTTTTATTAGATAGGATGTTCTCTGGGAGGAAGGTGGGCCTTTCCTCCACTGGGTGAAATACCTCCGGTGGCTTCTCAGAGCTCTGTGGATGTTGTTTTTCTTCCGTTTTGCCTGAGCTGCATAATATTAAGATGATAAGGCTATACTCTGCCACAGATGTCTGTGATTTTAAAAAATATATGTTTTTATTGATTTCGGGAAGAGAGAGGGTGAGAGATAGAAACATCAATGACGAGAAAGAATAATTGATCAGTTGCCTCCGGCACACTCCCTACTGGGGATCGAGCCCGCAACCCAGGCATGTGTCCCGACCAGGAATCGAACTGTGACTTCCTGGCTCATAGATCGATGCTCAACCACTGAGCCTCACCGGCCGGGCCAAATGTCAGTTTTTATTACTAAATTAAAGAGCGTGGTGCATGAATGTTTGCTAGTAACAACAGCAATACTCACCCCAAGGAAGCCCTGAGTACCTTCCCTTACGAAGAACATCGTGTTCCATGCCTAGAAGGTTCCCTGCCTTACCTCGGCCTTTCCCATAGACGTTGAAAGATCCTAATTTCACAGTAGTCCTGTGAGATACACAGAACCGTGGTCCCTGTTGACGGAGGCTCGGCCGTGTGAAATGACTTGCCCAAGGTCAGCACAGCTGGTACCCCTCCCGCTGCCTCCTCTGTGATGGCTCAGTCGCTGCAACAGGAAACCCGGGCATGTGCCCGCCTCACGTCTGCAACTGTGTGGGCCTAGAAGGCCTCAGAAGCACGGCCTGAGGCTTCGGGACTGGAGGTCTGCCGCAGTGTTTCCTGTGGAAGGACAAGGTCAGCAGAGGGGTCTGCGTCGATCCATTAAGGCGCCTCTCTCGTGACCGTGCTTTATTTCAAGGGAAGATCTGCGTCCGTGCACCCTCACACACCACTGAGTACTTACACTGCTTCCAGAGTTATACACGTGATGAGCAGCAAAATAGTCCCTAGCGCCAGTGTCAGGGACTGTGAACTCGTGAGAAGGAATTCTGTCCCCCTGGCCCTGCTCCCTCTGTTCCTGGAGACGGCTGGCAGGTGCCTGTGGGGCCCTGGATCTCACCTGCCTCGTGTGGGGTGGGCACAGTGACAGTCCCTTCTCTACTTTCGTCAACTCACAGGAAAGATTAATGGTAGCCCAGTCCGGGTGGTTGAGTGTCGACCTATGAACTAGGAGGTCAAAGGTCGATTTCAGGTCAGGGCACATCCCCGAGTTTCTGGCTTGATCCCCGGTAGGGGGCGTGCAGAAGGCAGCTGATCAAGATTCTCTCTCATCATTGATGTTTCTCTCTCTCTCTCCCTCTCCCTCCCTCTCTGAACTCAATAAAAACTTAAAAAGCAAAAATGATCAATGGTAGCCCATCCACAGATGCTCTACATGGATTGTCTAGTGGTCTAGCAATGCAAAGGAGTATTCTTTCTATCAGCCATCATGCATGGCTTACGGAAAAAATGGCTTGTCCCATGTAATAAGATAAATAATGAGAACTTTGGGCAAGTCCTTCTCTCACACCTAGCGTGGGCAGCTGGCTGCCTCCTGTGCATGGTCTCGCTGATTTTCCCAGCAGCAGCACCACGAGGTAAGGGCTCAGTGGAAGATCCTTAACTCAGCTCCACGGGAGAGCACATCCACTAACCAAGCACCCCTCCCTTCCCTCTCTGGAAGTGCATGTCCATCCACTGCACGTAGCGTCTCCTGGGTGGCGGCCTGCCTTCTAGACCTGTTTGGCCTTGTTCGGCCACACAGTTAAATTGTGTGCTTAGCAAAAGTCACTTTAGTATTTTACCAAACCTGTTAGGGTAGACCTTCATCATATAATTAAATGATCTAATTATTACACAAAGCAGTGAAATATGAGTACAGGAAGAAGCATTTCTATAAAAAAAAAAAAGACTTTGATATTTTGGAACAATGACCTAAAAAAGGCCCTTTGTCATATAAACAGCTACCAAGTTCAGCGTAAGCAAGACGGCTTAAAAAATGGGTAAAAGGTAAAAATATGGAAGGGTTTCTGTTCTGATTACTTCATAAATGTCTTTTTAAGTTTCCCCCGCATTTGAAAGATACCGAAGCTGAAAGTGTTTGGCAATGCCTTTGTGGTTTAAGCAAGAAAGGTGGTGTAGGTTTTCACAATGGGCATGTTCTTATAGAAGAGGCTTTAGCTGATTGTCAAATGAATGCATATATATCGGTTATAAATAAAAATAAAGTCTCCCTAGTACCCACAATAACCCTGATGGTGTTGTGTGAGAGGAGCCCGGCTTCTCCCATTTTACAGATGTGGACACTGAGGCCCCAAAAGGACCACAGATGTCAGCAAGAATGAAGAGACCCAGAGTTAATACTTTATATTGTTTTTCAGCCTGTTGTCTGCTTCTGTCTGTAGAATGTCACGGGTATGATTTTATTTATTTATTTATTTTTTAAATATATTTTTTATTAATTTCAGAGAGGAAGGGAGAGGGAGAGATAGGAACATCACTGATGAGAGGAATCATTGATTGGCTGCCTCCTGCAGGCTCCTACTGGGGATCAAGCCCACAACCCAGGCACGTGCCCTTGACTGGCATAGAACCTGGGACCCTTCAGTCCCCAGGCCGATGCTCTATCCACTAAGCCAAACCGGCTGGGGTGCGGGTATGATTTTAGACAGCCTATGCATGTAGACAGCCTGGCAGCTTCCTCATTACAGTCGGGTTTCAGTGTCTACAGGCGACACTGGTATTTTGAAGGCCCTGGTTTTCAGCCATGCTGAGGACAGCACCCTCACTATACTCCTGGGAGGGGTGACTTTCCTGTGTGCCATCCTTACCTGTGAAAGGAGAGACACCCTAAGGAGCTCCTTCCTTCCTCCCAAGCCAAGAGAAATGTTAAGACAGAGAAGTCCTCTAGCTTCTTCAGGGCCTGGAGCATCTTCATGGACAGGGGCAAAGATCAAAACGTGTCCGGAATAAGTGAGGAGCATAGAAGCCTTTTATTCGGAGAAACCAATAGCAGTCCCATCATCCAATAAAACCACCCAGGTGTGCGCGCATGCCTGGGTGGGCCCCCCCTGGGAGTCACATTCCTTGGCGACAGGTAGCTTGGTGGAACATGTCCCTCAGATCTGGGGAGAGCAGTCTCCTCTTTGAGCTCTGGATTTTGACAAACGCCGTATTTTGGGATGTGGGTATATTTAGGCTGAATGTCTGGCTTGATTGGTGTGGGGACGCGAAGGCCTAGCAGGCAGGCTGGAGCCCAGGCCTCCCAGAATGGCTCCATCAGGAAGTGCCTCCTCCCTCCCATTGTGGCTGAAGTGGGAAGTGCGCTGTACATATGCAAATGCAGCCTGAGTTTCACTTAATAATTATCAGCTGGAGATTCTATTGATGCGCAGCTGAAGGGACTCATCCCTCATCCCTAGAGAAACCGAGTTAACCATTTCTAGGCCTCCCTAGATACTGCAGCTTCTGAACCACCTCCGAATGCTTGGCGATTGCAGACAGAGGTCTCTGATTCCCCCACTTTCCCTTCTCCCCTTCTCAGGGGCCGCCCTCCAGCAGCTGAGTCCTCCTGACCCCTGACAGTATCCTGGGTGCTTCTTTCCCTGCCCTCCCCTCCTTCCTGTGCTGCAGGCTACAGAAGGCAGGGCAGATCCACCCGTATGCAATGGAGCCAGCAATACCAGCTTCAGGCAACTGGGTGTCTAGAAGCGCATCTTAAGATCATACCGTCAGCCCGGCCGGTGTGGCTCAATGGTTGAGTGTCGCCCTATGAACCCGTTTGATTCCTGGTCAGGGCACATGCCTGAGTTGCGGGCTTGATCCCCAGGGTGGGGCGTGCAGGAGGGAGCTGATCAGTGATTCTCTCTCATCATTGTTGTTTCTATCTCTTCTTCTCCTTGCCTCTCCGAAATCAATAAAATAAAATGTAAAAGTATATTCAATAAAAAAAAAGTGAGCCTTATGTGTTTGTGCAATGGGAACAACAGTGACCCCATTTGCCCTCAGAGGGAGCAGAAGGTTTTGGAGGTAGGAGTCCAGGGCTCTCCTTCGGATGTGGGGACAGCACGAAGCCCCTGAGTCGTCATCTCTTTCCACAGTGTGGCAGGCACCTAGGAGTGCCCCGTGTTCTTGACACTGTGAGACACTTGGGAAGCAAAGGGGATGCCCCACGGCCCCTGCCTTCACCTGCAGAGTGTCTGCCATGAGCAGGTGTGGAGGGGATGGTAGGCACAGGGTGAAGTTGGATGCACAATCAGGTGCTACCACCCCCAAATCCATGTGGTAGGAGGTTGCAGGGGCCCCGGGGCCTGCCAGAGGAATGGAGGGGCACTCACCCTGAGCGGAATAGAGGAGGGTTCCTAGAAGGAATGTTCAGGGAGATAGTCATGAGTCAAAGGGAATTCAGCAGGTGACTAAGCCTGCAAAGGAAACAATACAGATGCTTAATCCTTATTCCAACTGCCAGTCATGCCACCCAGGAATTGAGTACAGGGCTTGCCCCCTGTAAGGAAATGCTGGTGGGTGAGGCTCACTGGTTCTGTGGGGTACTCTCCAGGGCCAGAAGGGGGATTTGGGAAGGCCCGGGAGATTTCCACAGGAATTCCAGGAAGTCCAGCAAGGCTGGAACCGGCATTCCTCTGGACAGAGCAGCTTCATCACCCCCCGCCCGACCCAGCCTCTGAGGCCAGTCCCACGAGTAAGGTCTCAGATGGGCCTTCGTCCTGCGAGGGGCTCTTCTCTTCGGGGCCAGAATTGGGATCTGGTCCTGGGGCCCCCGCTATCAAGGCATCTCTCGCATCCTCTTTGTGGGTCTGTGCTCCCTACACTTTATGTCGCCCGGAAAAACCCTGGCTTTGCCTCACTGTAGTCCAACTGTTAAAGCTCCTTCATTTTATTCTTCTTGCTTTCCTGATACTGTTGGAAGCACCTTATAAAAAATTGCCATCCTCCCACGAGTAGGACTTGGAAGAAAATAACCATCTGTCAAAAGTAGAGATGGTAGGTTTTGCGTAATAGGTATCAGCACAATATTTTACCCAAACATCTATCTTGCTCGTGGTAAGGTCTTATCTTTGCCAAGTGCCCATCCTGATAAAGCGTGATTGCTGTCAAGCGGCGCTCCCGATAAAATCTCTCCCCTCCCCTCTCCCTCCCAAATCACTCCTGCTAAAACTTCATTCTTCATTTCTGATTTTCCCCTGAGGAATAGTTTGGATTTGTCAGGACAGGGTGAAAAGAGGATTGATAAGGGTTTTTATTTTCTGTGTGTGTGTGTGTGTGTGTGTGTGTGTGTGTGTGTTTTCTTCATTTCAATATAGATAGTGATGGGACTTGGAATATAATTTAAGTCAGTCACACTGACAAAGGGGTTGGAGGCTGTGAAGAAGGGACAAGAAGAGAGAGAAAAGGGGGGCAGCCATTTCTAGGCAGGGGGGACGCTCAGGCAGGCTTCTGCACGTTCCCTCTTGTCTTTAATTTACAGTTGAGCTGAGGTTGATAACGCTGATTTAGGTGACGCGGCAGTTTGCAGGAAAGGGATGCTATTGGAGGCATCACCCACATTGACAAAAATACTCACTTCCTCTTCTTTGTGAAATGTGCTAGAATATTCTTTCTCGCAGCGGCTCAGGCTTCTGGTTGGCTCCTTGGCCATTGCTAACTTTAACCGATGCAAATAAACAGCCCTCCTTGCCTTGGATAACTGTGTCTTTCTACTGATCTCTCTTTCAGCTCCTTCCTTTCAGCAGCTCATCGGGTTCTCCCTGCAGCGTGCACCCTGCAGGCCATGGTTGGGTGCTCCTGCTGACGCGATATCCCTGGGGGTCAGGCGAGCAGTGGGAGGTTGGGGGAAGGTCCGTGGCCGGTCTCAAAGCCTGGACG
Source organism: Cnephaeus nilssonii (assembly GCF_951640355.1). Classification (NCBI taxonomy): domain Eukaryota; kingdom Metazoa; phylum Chordata; class Mammalia; order Chiroptera; family Vespertilionidae; genus Cnephaeus; species Cnephaeus nilssonii. Next base: position 9,466,174 of record NC_137077.1, read on the forward strand.
GTAGTGGAGAAAGGGGTGTCAGCGGGCCCAGGAAATGCCATGCACATCGAGTCAGTTCTCCTTGGCACCAGATCCCCTGAAACAGCAGAGGTGGGAGGAGGGGGTTTTCCTCTGTGTTGATCCTCACTCCCATGCAGCCTGAGACCTTTGCTCAGGTTTGGCACATGTGGAGTTTCAGGTGCGGGGCGGATAAGCAGAATGATCGCTCTCATGGGCGGACATGCTGTGTGAAGGCCACTCTCCAGGCTTCTAGTCATGTTTTGCATTCAGCTTTGCTCTACGGCCCCAGGGCGTCCTCCAACCGATAAGGCCATCGTCGTCAGAGTGCTATATGGTAGCTCCCCTTCTTGGGAGAGCAAAGCACCGTGGGTCGTGTCCTTTGCGTCCAGGGAAAGGCCCATGTATGGTGTGAGGCATTCATTGTTTTCGGTTTTTTTAAAAATACACACACACACACACACACACACACACACACACACACACACATGAATCTTTGTGCAAGAATGGGCCTTCCTTCCCCTGGCTGCCGGCACCACCTTCACTCTGGCCAGAGCAGCCTTTCCGCTCCAGCCCGGAGCCGCCTTTCTGCCTTCCTACGCTGCCCAGAGGCCCGGAGCGGCTGGGGTGGTGCGGAACGCCTGCGTCGTCGCCATGGCGACGACGCAAGCATCCTGCCCCATCCTCAGCCACTCAGCACCTGCATATGCAAGTTAACCCACCATCTTTGTTGGGTTAATTTGCATACTCCTGATTGGTGGGCATTGCGAAGGTACAGTCAATTAGCATGTTACTCTTTTATTAGGTAGATATATATATGTGTGTGTGTGTGTGTGTGTGTGTATAAATATATACATACATACACACACACACACACACACACATATATTGATTTCAGAGAGGAAGGGAGAGGTAGAGAGAGATAGAAACATAAATGATGAGAGAGAATCATGGATCAGCTGTCTCTTGCATGCCCCCCAGTGGAGATCGAGCCCACAACCCAGGCATGTGCCCTTGACCGGAATTGAACCTGGGACCCTTCAGTCCGTGGGCTGATGATGCTCTATCCACTGAGCCAAACTAGCCAGAACTTGGGTCCTTTTTATGAGTCCCTTCCTCCCTTCCATGGGCCAGCATTTCATTCTGATATTCCACCCCTGAAATAAGACGGTGTAGACCAAGCATGTCAAACTTGCGGTTGGCAGTCCGCATGCCTTGTTTAGGCACACGGCCTGCTGGACACGAGTTTGACATGCTTGGTCTACACGCACTTGGAGAGGGTAAAGGAGCAGAATGGATAATACTCCCCATTAGAAAACAGTCACCAAAATCCCTTTTGGTCAGTGAATATGGTAACCAAAATGACAATTTGTGGTTTATTGATTCACATATTTAGAATAGGATAGTTTTCAATACCTTCTGTGTAACAAATGTAAAATAAAACCTTAAAACCTTGCTAAACAATCATCTCATGTGGCTCTCTTGATTTGAATAAGATTTTTAGTTTTAAAAAAATCAGACCTTATTAAAATTTTTTACTGAAAAATATGATTCTCCCTAGCACATATGATTTGCTACTTTGGGCCATATTAGTGGGATTTTATAAGGGCTATGAATATTTTATACAAAATAACACAGTTATTGCTAACATTAAAAAAACTGATCAGTGGAAACATACTTATAAAATCTTCCATCTTGAGTGCTGCCAGAGAGACAATTAAGGAGAAATTCTGGAATATTTCTGTGTCTGATTCTACTGTCAAGGGCCATGTTGAGGGCCTGGGTGAGCATGCCCAGTTCATGCTTTGCAAAGGATAAAATCATCGCTCTTGTTTCGCTTTTAGTTTTGATGACTCTATTAACCCTTTGCACTCGCTTGCTTTTTTCTCGATTCCTTTATTCTACTCAGGATTTAATTTTTTAAATACCCCAGATTTTACAAAGCGCGGCAGTAGAATAAAAAACTGGAGTTTCTTTTCATACAAACTTATTTATTTGGATTTTTTTATATTTCAAATTATTGATACATTCAATACGATTCGACATACGAGCTGCTACCGATGCTAACCGTGTCGAGTCACACTCGACATCCGAGTGCAAAAGGTTAATTAAGGGTATTGGATCCAACTGTTGCATCTACACTAATAAGAGAGAAAGATGCAAATTGATCGTACCTTCGCGACACCCACAAGCCAATCAGGAGTGAGTGTGCAAATCAACCCAACAAAGATGGCGTGTTAATTTGCATATGCAGGCACTGAGTGGCCAGGGGCGGGGCGGGATGCACTAGTCGCTCCTAGCCTCTGGGCAGCATGGGAAGGTGGAAAGGCGGCTCTGGGCTGGAGTGAAGGCGGTGCCGGCAGCCAGGGGAAGGAAGGCCCATTCTTGCACAAATCTTTGTGCATCGGGCCTTTAGTATGTATAGAATACGGTGCAAGATGCTGTGCCAGGGAAATGCTGCCTTCTCAAGCTCAGCCAGCGGGGACCAATGCGAGAGCGGGTGGCCATGCAAAAAGTGATGGGAGTTAAGGAGCTAAAGGGGCAGAGGGTGGTCAAACATGATTGGGATGTGAATGGATTGTGCTCTCACACACTGGTTGATTCTCCAGATTTGGAGGGAATAAGCACTCACATTTTTTGGGATGCATTGTGTTGTTACGCACCCATAATTTACTAAACGGCCTAGTGATCTAAGATAAGAATTCGGCTCCACTGTCCAGTTGTTCAATTATATAAAAATAATAGAGCACTGCCTGGCCGGTGTGGCTCAGTGGTTGAGCATCGACCCTTGAACCAGGAGGTTGTGGTTCAATTCCTGGTCAGGGCACATGCCTAGGTTGTGGGCTCGACCCCCAGTGTGGGTCGTGCAGGAGGCAACTGATCAGTGATCCTCTCTAATCATTGATGTTTCTATCTCTCTCTCCCTCTCCCTTCCTCTCTCTGAAATCAATAAAAGCATCTTTAAAAAATAAAGCACTATATACATTATCTTCTGCTGAGTTTGGTGATGATGTGGATGCTACTAACCAAAGTCCTTCTGCCCATGCTTAGACTTCTTGGATATCTATCCAACAGAAATAGGAAAGATTCAGTTACTGTATTGTGAAAACAGTAGTTCAAAGACCGACTGTCCAACTTTCAGAACTCAGGATATTTGGCAAAAATAATAATAACAATTTGAAGCTTTGCAATCATTGAGTCTCGCGTTTCAAGGGGCAAAACACTGACATCATTGCTCATCAGGGTACATTTCAGCACTTACAGCCCAAACCCAGCTAGAGACACAGCACACTGGCACTAAGAACGTCTTCACCTGCTTGACTTAATGAAGCTCTTTAAGACAAGGCTCTGGAAAACAATTTAGTGGAGGAAAAAGTCAAGTCACATTTCGCTTGTTAGGAGGAAGCAAACCTCGGTGTCCTCCCCGGTCTGTGGTTGCAGATTCTCTCTCGGAGCTTGTGAGGAACCACCCCTCTTCTTACTGTTGTTCCGTCTTCGCCAGAAGATCTCCGAGGCCTTTTCTGGAACGCAGGGTTGCTTCGGGTGCCAAAGACAGCTTCCAGAAAATCCCGTTGGAGGATTTTGGGAGGAAGCATTCCCTGGTTTCCCCCACAGTGAGCAGCCCTTGTGTGGCATCCCTGTCGCTTCCTCCCAGCAAGGCTGGCTCCAGCTTCTGGGACGTAGGACAATGGCTCCGCCTGGACCCTGGGCACAGCATGACTTCCCCTCTTTGAGGCCTGGCGTTTATTATTCTGTGTGTCTTCATTGGTGATGAATGTACAGAGTTTGAGAGCAAAGTTTGGTTCAAGCCATGTGGAGTCGAAGAAGGGTCCATAGAAATGGACACAGGATGTTGAGAGCATTTCCCCTCCAGTATCCCTGGAATTGTAGCTGCCTGGGACTTGCATAATTATCCTTTGTTTGTGGCTAATTATCAAAGAACTAGAGGAGCAGTGCACGGTGGGGTCCCTCGGCCTGGCCTGCGGGGATCGGGCCGAAACCTGTTCTCCAACATCTCCCAAAGGGTCCGGATTGGGAGAGGGCGGTTCTTGGGTGACGCACCCTGAAATTGGGCTCCCTCCTCTCTGGTCCGGGTGCGTCACCTGAGAGCCGCAGCTGCCAGGTCACCACAACTGGACAGCTCCTGCATTGAGCGTCTGCCCCCTGGTGGTCAGTGTGCGTTATAGCTATCGGTCGGAGCTTCTGCCCTCTGGTGGTCATTGTGTGTCAGAGCTACCGGCCAGCTGGTCGCTTAGGCTTTTATATATATACTAGGGGCCCAGTGCACAAATTCGTGCACCTTGAAAGGAACTGTGGACCCTGAGGCTGTGGTAGGCACAGGGGCAGGTCTTGGCCCATCCTTTGCGCCCCTGCCTTGCCCCTCCTGCCGCAGCCCCTGGTCCCGTCTGCCAGCAGCCCGGCTCCCACACACCGACAGCACTAGCCCCACTAGCACCCACTGACAGCATGGAGCAATTGGGGCCAGCTCCAGCCGTGGGTTCAAGCGGCGGCTGCTTCCCCGATTACCCCTTAGGAGCAGGGGGAGGTGTAGAAGCCCTCAGGGGCGATCGGGGCCTGCAGCCGCTGCTCACACCGCTGATGGTGCAGAGTGATCGGGACCGGTGCCGGGCACCAGCAGCAGGTGCAAGCGGTGGCTCCGGCACCGACTGCAGGTGCCAGCGGGGCCAGCGCTGGCAGCGGGTGCGAGCAGGTCTGGCACCAGCAACAGGTGCGAGTGCTAGGCGGGACCATGGCACACGGGAGCAAAGAATTTTCAGTAACCACCAGAGGCTCGCCCCGATGACAGCGACGGCACCCTGCCTTGGTCTGGCACCCCCCCCCTCACCTGCTCCACCATCCTATTGCAGCCAACGCCCGCCATGTTCCGCACACACACCCCTGGTGGGCAGTGCACATCATAGCAACCAGTTGTTCGGTTGTTCCACCATTCGGGCTACTTGCACATTAGCCTTTTATTATATAGGATAGATAATCAAAGAATTGAAATGTGCTTCCCATGAACATGTCAAATGTGGGGCTTTCTGGAGAGGAGCAGGGGAGGCGACGAGGCCCCCGTGGGAAACCTGCCTGACTTCCCTATCGCCTTGGGTGAACTCTGACCCACCTAAGGCTGAAGGCAGGATGGTGTCAGAGGAAGGCCTGGCTTGCTGGCTACTCCTCCCACAGACCACTCAGAACAGCGTGGTGTTCAGAAAATATACCATCTTATCATCATCAGCTCATCTCACCTGTGATACCACGACCCGCACTGGGAAGGAGTTGGAGGAATTACTTTATACTGAGTGACTCCCAGGGACAGGGCTCGGTGCTTGCATTTTGCGATCTTACTTAAGCCTTCCTTCCTCCTTGCAAGGTTAGCATTTCTGCTCCCATTTCACAGAAGGGAACACTAGGGAACACTGACACTGGGAGCATTTAAGTAACCCCTCCAAAGAACCCACTCACAGTTCCCGTTTGTCGTTCATTTTGCGGGCTCCCAGAGATTCTTGGGTTCCTGCCCAAAACGTTCCCCAAGACCTTGTGCCCGAGCGCACCTGTACCTCTCACTCACCTCGGATCTAATCAGGCTGCACCACTGTGGGAACACGGCTTACGCTTTTAGGGTCTCAGTGTCCTCATCCGTAATGGGGTCACCAATTGCCAACTGCCTGGGCCGTGATGACCTAAGACATCCTCAGCATGAACTGCCAGGCGGGGCGCAGACACACAGCCGGCGCCACGCTGCCCACTGCCAGGCCCGATGCCCCTCTGCCACCCCTGCCCCAAGGGTGGATGTCGGCTGAGAAAACACAATTGCTGTTGGCTGCTTATTCTTTTTCCTTCTCGGTGGAACTGATTTGATTTGAGCAAACAGGGAGACCGGTTTCAAAAGCCTGGGTCACCGCTCGTAATTGGCCAGCTCAGCGACAGTGCCACCCTCATTGACCTGTGGCTTCACGTCCCCACACATGCGCCCTGGCCTTTGATTTGTAGTCCCGGGCAGTGTCATCCCGAGCGTCCTATTTGCCGCCTGGATGGGAGAGGAGCGGGCGCTCAGGAGTTTAACCCCGAGGTGATTAAGAGGGAAAAAGAGAGCCGTGTTTGTGCAGGCCCAGAGGGACATCAAAGGGCCCTGGGCACAGGGGATGCCGAAGGCTGCATGAGGAACTGCAGGGTGTGCTTGCCTCTTCCTTTGATCCTCAAGTTTTGTGAGTCTCACCGACTTCCTGGGACAGTTTGGAAGCTCAGTGGGGCCTGGAGAGGAAGAAGAAAAACTCGAAGGATGAAAAAAGAGGAGTGTTTTTCTGGCAGGCGGCTGAGAGAGGGTAATTGCTGGAGACGCGATGGTTGCTGGGAAGTCTCTGAGGCAGCCGGGGTGTAGCTGCGTCCAGGATTTCAGGGGCGTGGGCACAGGAGCGACACCTTTCCCTGTGTCTTATGTTGCTGGGGCTCCTGGGTGGTAGGCATGCGTTGAGCCTACTGTGCACAGGGTGGTTTGCTAAGCATCTTTGGGAGATGGGGTTTTACATTAATAATGTGTGTGTGTTTTAATTGATTTTTTTTTTTTTTTTTTAGAGATAGAGGTAGGGAGAGGGAGAGGAAGATAGAAACATCAACATCCATGAGAGAGAAACAGTGATTGGCTGCCTCCTGCAAGCCCCTCTTGGGGATCGAGCCCACAACCTGAGCATGGGCCCTGACTGGGAATCGAGCTGGTGACCTCTTGGTTCATGGGTCAGTGCTCAGCCACGCAGCCACACCGGCCGGGCATAATGTTACTTTTCATTCGTGGCTCTCTAACCTATTATGAAACGGCACTTGGTGGAAAGTGTACAGGCTCGGGCATCCGGAAGACCTGGTTACGCATTCTGACAGCGCTGCGCCCTGGTTGTGTGGCTTGGAAAACGCTACTTATCTTCTCTGTGTATGATTGTTCAATGGAGTGTTGCTGGCACTCCGTGGAATGGTAACGGCTTTTCTGGGGAAACTTTGAGATTGATTACAGTCCTACTTTCTTCTTCCTCGTTGACCTTAATTATTTTACTCTTGGCACGGACACATGCATCCAGCCTTCCAGCACTTATTGGATATTATGATAATGTTACCACAAAGATAAGTAGTATAGTAAGGCCTGGTCTTTGTCCTTAGTGATTTCCTAATCTTGACAGAAGATGTTTGATAAAATAATTTACCAAATACAATATGACAGGTACATTTTTATAGTGCCTATGTACAAAACACTTTTGGGACCTGTTGAAGGATATTTTGCCTGCAATTAGAAAGTTTCCCCTGGGAAGTGATGCTTCTGAAATAGGGTTTTGAAGGATGCATAGGAGTTCACCCAGGAAGAACTAAGTCAACTTAATCATTATTAATATTTCTTCTCCCCCCCCTTCCTTTTTTGCCTACTTCCACATCCTCCTACTCCTCACCTCCCTTTTTCTTCCCCTTCTCTTCCTTCTCCATTCTTCCTCCTCCTTCATATTTATAAGGCTTTATTGATAACAAGAGTGTCTAGCTAGTAACGTGCCAAGTAGGGAAAAGAAGACAGTGCATTTAATTAGGAAAAATTATATTATGATTGTCTTCTCTAAACAGCATGTTAGTTTTTATCACCGTAATAAGTCATTCTGTTCTCAACTTTGTTCCCAGCTCCGTCTGGATGCATTTATTTGTAACCCACTTTCCATCTGTTTTCTCTTGTAAATGGGATTGTGAGAAGAACTTCGCGATGTAGTAATGCATGTCTGGGGTACGTGGAGGGGCTGGGGTGTGTTTCACTCTGGGTTAACTCTTCCCTGGTCTTTCTGCACCCACAGATGGGAAGCCCGTGTCGCTGTCTCCGCTGGAGTCCCAGCCGCACAGTCCCCGGTACTCCGCCCCCAGCCAGCGGGAGCGCGAGAGCCTGGAGGTGCGGGTGCGTGAGGTGGAGGAGGAGAACCGAGCCCTCCGCAGGCAGCTCAGCCTGGCCCAGGGCAGGGCCCCGGCCCATCGCCGTGGCAACCACTCCAAGACCTACTCCATGGAAGAGGGTACTGGGGACAGCGAGAACCTTCGAGCTGGCATCGTGGCGGGCAACAGCTCCGAGTGTGGGCAGCAGCCAGTCGTGGAGAAGTGTGAGGTAAAGAGCACCTAGAACCCTCCAAGGCCCAACTGCCCCCCCCCCCCTTGCAAATGCTGGCCTAGAAGCACCGCCAGATGCCTGGACAGGGCTGGCGCTCTTGACTCAGACCTGAGTGTGAATCCGACTGGCCACTAACTCTGCTGTTGGTCTGACAAACCGTTAGCCTCTGAGCCTCAGTTTTGCCATCTGAAAAATGGGGATAAGAAAGCCTACAGCCCTCGCTGGTTTGGCTCAGTGGATAGAGCATCGGCCTGTGGACTGAAGGGTCCTGGGTTCGATTCCGGACAAGGCCACATGCCCGGGTTGCTGGCTCAATCCCCAGTAGGGGGCATGCAAAAGGCAGCCAATCAGTGAGTCTCATCATTGATGTTTCTCTCTCTCTCACTGCCTTCCTGAAATCAATAAAAATATATTTAAAAAGAAAAAAAGAAAGCCTACACTACAAAGATATCAAAAGGCACAAACTGATGGAAGCCAGCTCTCCTTTCTTCACAGTTTATTTGGACCTGCTCAAGGTTTATACACCTGGTTGTCATCTGGGGGCCCCCTGTTCTTAGACCAGTGGTTGCCAACCTTTTGGACCTCTTGGACCACTAGTGGTCCGCAGACCACCAGTTGGCAACCGCTGACTTAGACTACAGTGTGAGTGGTGTACCCGGGGTGGTGGCCCTGTTAGGCAGCTCCCTCGGGTCTCATTCTCACTTTAGGAATAGCTTCTACAATTCAGAACCAGAGACTTATTGTTCATCTAAGGCAGTGGTTGGAACTTTCATAGCTTCATATCACTTTCCCCCTTTTAGGGTCTGCTTTATTTCTTAGTACCTTTCTAGACATTCGGGAAACTTACCCTCATCCTATCACCTCTCACCCCGCTCATTCATACAACCATGCTTATTGTGTGTACTGAATACACACACACGCTTTCACTCTCATTCACTCATTTCCTGCTGCTTCTAGTTCCCATGCACAGGAATTAGAGCTTCCCTGTGAAGAGCAAGACCTTTGGAGACACACAGAAGCCCGAGTTCATTTCCCAGCTCTGCTGGTTTCTGCTGAGAGTACTTGAGCAAGTTACCTAACCTCTCTGGACTTCAGAAGTCTCATCAATAAATCTGAAAAATAACGCCTGCCTGTGCTATATAGAAGTAGAGAAATTTCTATGAAATAGCAAAATGACAAAAATAGAGGCAAATCAAATTTAAGTCATATTTTTAATTTAAATTCTTTATTGTTTAAAGTACTGCGTATGTCTCCAGATGCAGAGTCGTTGTTCCTTGAGAGTAGGTCCCAAAAATATGAGTATTAAAAGAATCTATTCGGGTGATTCTGAGATAGTGGACACTGTTTAGAAATCACTGCTTGAAAGCACAGATGCATGATGTGATCCTCTGTACCCCTGTGCTCTCTGCAAGGTGATGTAGAAATACAGGAATTGGACCTTGAGGTTGCTGATGGTTACGATAACGTATTTTGTAGTTTTTTGACTTGTGCCTGAGAATTAGATTGTATTTGTTCTCCTCTTTCTTTGCGTTAATTAGTAATGTTACTTCTTACACACTTAAAAAGTGATTTTTGGCAGAATTTGTCTGTGATGAGCCCCTGGTCCTGTTCAGATCTTCCATAGATGAATCTGAAAGTCTTGATCTCCTGGCATGTTATTCCAAAGTAATCTCCTCTGGGTACACATTTACCTTGAGATGCTGGCTTCCTACCCATCAGCAGTCCACTTCCTCTGTCTCCATGGCTTCGGGTCTATAAATTTTAGTGAAAAAGCCATAGAAGCAAACAAGAATGTCAGTCAATGGAGTCAAAATAGAAGCCACCCTTCATCTAACACGTGGTGGTTACAAGTGCCGAAGCTAGTCTTTTTTTTTTTTAAATATATTTTTATTGATTTCAGAGAGGAAAGAAGAGGGAGAGAGAGATAGAAACATCAATGATGAGAAAGAATCTTTGATTGGCTGCCTCCTGCACACCCTCTACTGGGGATTGAGCCCGCAACCCAGGCATGTGCCCTTGACTGGAATCGAACCTGGGACCCTTCAGTCCGCAGGCTGACACTCTATCCACTGAGCCAAATCAGCTAGGGCTGAAGCTAGTCTTGACACGCTGTCAGATGCAGGCCCCTATAACCAAGGATGTCACCCTCATCTCCTATTGGTCTGAAACTTCTCTAGAGAATGACAAGTATTTCTGAAAACGCCTCTGTAATGGCTGTCAGCTGAGAGTATCTGATGATAGAAACGGGGCCCTCACCAGTCCTGTGCCTCTGATCATTTCCTAGTGTGTGGTTTGCAGCTAGCTGCCCATGTGATCCCTGCATTTCTGCTGTCAGGGAAGGGCTGCCCCAGCGAGGGGCTGGCTCTTTGTGCCTTGAGACTTGGAGCAGAATGATTCTCTTTGATCCTCACGTGTGCCTAAGTGTGTACAGATATGTATATTTTTCTTGCATTTCTGGTCTACTTTGAGCGTCAGCTATGGAGCAGCAGAACCATCACTGGACCCGGAGTCAGAGTTCCTGACCAGGAATCTTTGCTTTGCCACTCACTAGTCATGTGACTTTGAACAATCCGGATGCTCTGTAGTGTCTGCTTCATCCCTATAAAATGAGAATATGTTTCCCAATGTAATTGTGGTAGCAGGTGGGAAACTAACTCTGTATGAGTGTCATGTATATACTTACTAGAGGCCCGGTGCGCGACATTCATGCACTGGGGGTGAAGGGGGCGTTCCTCAGCCCAGCCTGCACCCTTTAGCAGTCCGGGAGCCCTCAGGGGAATGTCCGACTGATGGACTGATGGACGGAGCGGGCCCAAGCTGTAGTCGGACAACCTTAGTGCTGCTGCAGAGACGGGAGAGGCTCCCGCCACCACCACTGCACTGGCTAGTCATCAGCCCAGCTTGTGGCTGAGCAGCACTCCCCCTGTGGGAGTGCACTGACCACCAGGGGGCAGCTCCTGCATTGAGCATCTGCCCCCTGGTGGTCAGTGCACGTCATAGCAACCGGTCGTTCTGCTGTTTAGTCGATTTGCGCATTACCCTTTTATTATATAGGATGGCAGATATTGATATTCCAGTTTCCTAGCAAATCCCCTAAAATGTAGTGGCTTCAAACACCTGTGGTTTTATTACCTCTTGTAGTTTGTGTGGGTCCAGGGCTTGGGAATTGCTTAGCTGGTTGGGGGCCCTTATATCTAAGTTGTTATTTTGTGGCTGGAGCTGGAGTAGTGCAGTGGGGGCTGGCTGGCTGGCCTGGCATCACTGCTTTTTCCTGTTGGAGACCCTGGCCTCTCCCTGTGGTCTTTCTGCAGGGGCTAGTTGGGCTTCCTTCCAACATGGCAGCTACAGGGTAGTCGGCTGCTTTCCTGGCGGCTGAAGTACAAGCACTCCAGTGAGCAAGCCAGAGCGAAGCACTTTATGACCTGGCTCAGGAGTCACCTGGTGTCCGCTCTGCTGGTAGTGTTGAAACATGCACAGACGCCCACCCAGTTCCAAGGGGGTGGAAACACACACCTGTCTCTCAATGGGAGGGATGTCTACACATATATGGATATACTTTCAGCAGCAAACATTGGCATTGTCGTTATGGAAAGTCAGGAGAATGGTACTGCCGATGTTCTTTAAGGAAGGATCTCTCTTTCCTGTTCTCTATGCTTTGAACTTGATTTCTTGGCAGCAGTGTACTAGTGATACAAGCGAACGTTTACCAGGCACTGCTAAATGTTACCAGACACTACACTTGCATAACATATCTCATGTCATCCCCACAACATACTCTCTAACTTTTAAAGATTAGAAAGCTAAAGGTGAACTAATTATTTCAAATTCACACTGCCAGGAGGAGGTGGAGCTGGCATTAAAGCTAAGCTGTTTGCTTCCAGAATCTGTGCTGTGACCCACAGTATTAAATGCTCTGTGCCTGATCGCTCCTGGGACCCACCCTGTCCTCAGCCTCAGAGCCTCAGTCCTTGTTCTGTGCCTGGCAGGTGCCTCGCCTCAGAAGGCTTCAGGGTGACCAGTTAACAATGTGGGGGTCCGCTTTCACATTGGGGGCCGTAGCAGCCTGGCAACCTGGGGGTTCCCCTTTCTCAGTGGGTCTAAGCCAGGATGTGTCTGTTCCTTTAAAAGAAGGTGGGTTATTTTAAATTGCCTTTCAGATTGCAGATGCATTTGTTAGCTACCATTTTGCTATAGGCATTGCGTTTATAACACTTGCCACCTCTCAGCTGAGTTTACTGGGCCCCTGACCAACCCACAGTATTTTGAGCTGTTTGATCTAGTTCCTTGTTTTTACTCCATCTTCCAGGGTTTTTATTTAATACTAGAAGCCCGATGCATGAAGATTCATGCAAGAGTGGGCCTTCCTTTCCCTGGCTGCCAGCACCGCCTTTCTGCTCCAGCCCCAGAGCTGCCTCTTTCCCTCCGGCCCCGGAACCTCCTCTTTCCGCTCCGGCCCCACCTTCCCACACTGCCCAGAGGCCCTGAACGTCTGGGGCGGTGCGGAATGCGACACTCATACAGTCCAGCCCTGCCCCACCCCTGGCCGCTTGGCACCTGTGTATGCAAATTAACCTATCATCTTTGTTGGGTTAATCTGCATACTCACTCCTGATTGGCTGGTGGGTGTGGCAAAAGTATGGTCAATTTGCATATTTCTCTTTTATTAGTGTAGATCCCAGCAGTAGAGAGGGGTGTGCCTGCAATCTTCCCATGTACCACGTGACTATGGGAAGACACTGGCACAGCCTGTGGACTCACATTTTATTAGCTTCATGCGTCGCCTTTGGGGCTCCTTCGAGGATGTAGATCCACTAAAATATCTTCCCTAAATGTCAGGCCCTGACATGAGGGAATGTTGTAGATGGAAGAGCCCCGTCAGATTTCTTAGGCAGCGATTTTTAGGGAGTCCTGGCTCCCGTCACATCTGAGGTGCCTTCCCTGAGTCTAATAGTTATTTATTGCTTCATAGCATGTTATCCCCAACATCTAACGGCTTAAACAGTAAGCATTTATTATCTCATGCAGCTTCTGAAGATGAGCAATCTGGGAGCAGTGTACAGGGTTGGGACTCTAGCTCTCACACGAGGTGGCAGTGAGATGACCGGCCGGGGCTGCGGCCATCTGTGGGCATGCTTGGGGCTGGAGGCTGCGCGCCCAGGATAGCACACTGGCCTGGCTGGGGCCGTAGTTCCGTGGGACTCCTCGAGCGTCCTCCACTGCACTGCTTGAGTGTTCTCTCCACCTGGCAGCTAGCTTCCCGGTAAGTGATTCCGCGGAGCAAGGCAGGAACCACAGTCTCTTGGATGCCCTAGCCTTGGACCTTATGTACCGTGGCTCCTGCCAAGTTCTGCTGGCCCCGCACATCAGCCCCGAGAGTGCAGGAGCGTTCCCACCGGCCGTGACTACCAGCTGGCCAGGAGCTGTGAGGACAACCTGGGAGGCTGCCTAGCACACGATGGCCGTAGCAAGGGGCCCGTCTCCAGCAGCCTCCTGTCTGAGCCTCCGGAACAGGCCTGCCTCGATCTGCTCCAGATAGTGCATTCTCTTACAAAATTAATTTTTGAGGATGTACCGACAACAAAAACAGAGAAGCCGAAACTGCAGTGGAGAACAAGAAGAGTGCTGTCCTCGTTTTCCCTCGTTGTCATCGTGGCCCAGATGATGAGTGAGTCGGTGGCTCATCTCCTCATTCCGCGCCTCCTGCCCCCTCGTATGTGAAGGGGGTAAAGGCAGCACCCGCATGGGACAGAGCAGAGGGAACTGGGCAAATCTGAACGCCCTCCTTTCAACAGCGGGGGAGAGACTGTCCCAGGTCTTCCTTGAAGGGGGTGGGAGTGAGGGCGGAAGGGAGAAACTGAGGCCTGACTTTTGAGAACATTTAAGGCTCCAGGCCTTGAAGCTAGAGCCTTCTCATACTATAAACTCGTTGATAATAACAATTAATAATAATGGCGGCTGGTACATATCTACTACTTACAGGGTGCCTGGCTCTAAGCCCTCTACATGAATCATCTCTCTCTGTCCAGCAGCCCTGGACGTTGACATATTATTACCCCTTGTTTATAGGTGAGGAAGCTGAGGTTCCACCAGGTGGTATTACATCTTCCAAGAGAAGGAGGAGTTTGGCAGGGGAGGTGACGCACCAGGGCATCCTCCCCTGAGGGCACGTTACAGAAATAAGGAGGCTTAGCTGGCCCTCCAGCTGGCTCAGAGCAGGGGCGCCATGGGAGGCGGGGCGGGCTGTGGGTGGTAACGATCCCAACCATATCTGCTTTCATGCACTGTGGGTTAGTGTTCAACACTGCACTTTACATATGTTAGCTCAGCTCAGGGGAGCATTTTCACCATCCTCATTTTATCCACGGGAAGGGTTAGACTTGTCGAGGCCACATAGCTAAAAAGCAAAGGCCCACGTTGGGAATCTTTTTTGGTGTTTTTTTTTTTTTTTTAATATATTTTATTGATTTTTTACAGAGAGGAAGGGAGAGGGATAGAGAGCTAGAAACATCGATGAGAGAGAAACATCGACCAGCTGCCTCCTGCACACCCCCTACCGGGGATGTGCCCGCAACCAATGTACATGCCCTTGACCAGAATTGAACCTGGGGCCTTTCAGTCCACAGACCAACGCTCTATCCACTGAGCCAAACCGGTTTCGGCCTTTTCTGGTTTTTGATTGTGGAACAGTGAAACCCTGTAACATGACGTTTACCCTCTTAATCATTTTTAAGTGCACGGCTCAAGCCGTGCCGAGTGTGTGCATGTTGTTGTAGGACAGACCTTCAGAACTTGTTCATCTTGCAGAACAGAAAGTCTGCGCCCATTAAACAACTCCTTCCCTCTCCCCAGGCCCCCGCACCCACCATCGGCTCTCGGTCTGTGAATTCGTGTACTTTAGGGACCTCGTATACGTGGGAGGGATCATTCAGCATTTGTCCTTTTGTGACTGGCTCATTTTACTTCGTGTAATGTCCTCCATGTTCATACATGCTGTAGCATGTAGGATTTTCTTCCTTTATTAAGGAAGAATATTATTCCAGTGTGTGTGTGTGTGTGTGTGTATACACCACATTTTGTTTATTTCTCCATCTGACAATGGACACTTGGTTCGCTTCCACCTCTTAGCCATCATGAATAGTGCTGCTATGAACCTGGGTGTGCAAATATCTATTTGAGATCCTGCTTTCAGTTCTTTTGTATATATTTTTATTGATTTCAGAGAGGAAGGGAGAGGGAGAAAGAGAGAGAAACATCAGTGATGAGAGAGAATCATTGAGCGGCTGCCTCCTGTTTGCCCCACACTGGGGATCAAGCCCGCAACCTGGGCATGTACCCTCACCAGAAATTGAACTGTGACCTCCTTGTTCATAGGTTGACGCTTAACCACTGAGCCACACTGGCTGGGCTGTTTTCAGTTCTTTTGGAGATATCTCTCTCTCTCTCTCTCTCTCTCTCTCTCTCTCTCTCTCTCCAGATGCGGGATTGCTGGATTATATGGTTTCTATTTTTAATTTTTCTGGGAACCACCATACCCTTTTCCATAGTGCCTGCACCCATTTATACTCTCCGCTGCAGTGCACGGGGGTCCAGTTTCTCCACATCCTCGCCACAGGCTCCAAATCTTAATCTATGACAGTTTTCTCCACTGCAGAAGCGGACTACACGCTGACCACAGAGGATTCTGAAAGAATGTGTTACCTGGCCCCGTCTCCCCTCTCCCCTGCCTCCCTGACCCACAGACACACCTCCTGCTTGCTGTGCTGTGAGGCACCCGAGATGCACGTTCCCGCATGGACCGTCCATGGAGGCGTGTCCGTGGGGCCAGCACCGAGGATGCTGTGGGATTTATAGGATGTGGTCACCCCAGGAATGGGCTGACCTCCGGGCAATTCCTACAGGTGTGACAGCTCGCGGCTGCCTTGGGACAGCCCTCCGAGCAACCCGGGCAGCATGTTTCTCACCGAAGGGGCATTTGGGCAGCACCCACCACACCTGGCTTATTGCATTCTGGACTGTTCTCTCTGCTTCCTCGCTTGCTCCCCTGCCCCCACCCACGCACACACACAGAAAATCTGTTCTCCACTGGCATCGTGAGTGAGCCTTTGAAAAGAAAAGCCAGAGCAGGCCATTTCTCAGCTCTGAGCCCTCCAGTGGCTTCTCCCCTCGCACACGGGGAAAGGCAAGTTCTTACAAATGACGGTGAGCGTGAAGGGTCAGCCCATGTGGCCCCTCTGGTCTCAGCTCACCGTCCTCCTCGCTGCCTCTCTCCCAGGCAGCCCGCTCCCCGTGGTCCTGATGCACGCCGGCTCCCTCGCTCGGTCCGCTGCCTGGCGCCTGCGGCCTGGAGACCTACAGGCTCATCTCCTCATGTGCTTCACATTCTTGTTCCAGGGTCACCTCAAAGTGATCGCCACCCAGGCAACCCCCACTTCCCCTCCACCCACACACGTCCTTTATCCCTTGCTTCATTTTCTTCCCGGACTTCCCATCCTCCAGCATTCTATGTATTTTAATTATTTATGCAGGGTATCCCATAAATGTATACATGCTCTGAATAATTATTAATTCCAACGGGTTAACTCTGAAAAGAAAGGAACGTCAACGGAGCTATCGGCTTTAAAGTGTATATACTAGTACATTTTGGGGGACACCCTATCTGTCTGTTTTCTGTGTCCCCCCAACGAGAATGCCAGCTCCCGTGGTGGTGGCAGGATGGAGTCGTTAGCTCACTGCTGTGCCCTCAGCTCCCACCATTGAGCCCAATGCACAGTAGGTGCTCAGTCCTCATGTGCAGAACGAGCGAATGTTTGGCGAATGTGTGTCAAATGTTTGGGTCAGGCCAGCCACCCAGAGGCCCCGTAGGTAGGAGCGTAGCATGCGGCTACTGCGGTGGATCAGTGTCAGGCGGTATTTGGACAATACACTTGCCTGAACATGGGTCTGCCCTCCCCATTAAACTTCTGTTGACCCCACATCGTCTCACCCATTCACGTGCTTTCCCAGAAACGCTTGGGTTTCTGCTCCCCTGGGTCATGCTATTCTTCCTGACACAGCAGATCAATCCTAAAGCAGGCCAGGGATGTGCAGGGTGGAGGAGGCCGATGGGCATTCACTTCTGGCTCATTTATTGGGCCTTGACTCTGGGAGAGACACTCAGGGTCACCCCTGGAGTCTTGGCCCATCCTGTCCCCACACTGGGCCCTGTCGCCCCTGCAACTCGCCTGCCCCTTGCCGAGTCCCGGATGGCTTTGGCTTCCCCTGCAGTTAACAGGTGTCTCCTTCTGATGTCTACGAGGTTGAAATCATTGTGTCTGTTGGGTCCATCATTCAGTGTTTTGAGCAAATAAAATTCTATCGGCAGTTTCCCAAGGGAGGAGAGGTGCCCAGGAAGTTGGTAAGATGATTTTAAGTGCCCCATTAGTGATACTTTTTATTTTATTTTAATTGTTACCTGTGTGCTCTACTGAGGCAGGGTAGTGTGGGATTCCGAACTCTACCCATTGGCCACCAACTGCTGAGCCATGGGACCTTGGACAAGGCACTTAACTGCTCTGGGTCCCTCTTTCTTCATCTTGAATCGTGGAAAGCCCTAGACATGAGGAAAACTCTGCCTAGAAGTTCTAAAGCCCTCCTTCTATAGAGGAGTCACTGAGGATCAGAGAGGCTCAGTAACTTGCCCAGGGTCACCCAGCTGGCCAGAGGCAGAGCTGGGGCGCCATCCGGCTCTCCTGACTCCAGGGCTTTGTTCTTCGCACCGTGGAAGCCTCATCGCTTTGCCTTTCCCTCACCTGGGAGAGGAAGGCAGGTGGAGGATGGGGGCCACCCTTACTGGTTTTGTGTAAGTGATGGAGGGAAGGTATTCGGAATGGGTTCTATGAACTCCCCTCGTACCTCTCAACATAACCACAGCTAACGTCTCTTGAGTTCTTACCAGAGACATTTATTTATTATTTTAATTTTTCTATTGATTTTTAGAGACAGGGGTAGGAAGGGGAGAGAGAGGGAGGGAGGGAGGGAGGGAGGGAGGGAGGGAGGGAGGGAAGAGAAGAGAAGAGAAGAGAAGAGAAGAGAAGAGAAGAGAAGAGAGAGGAGAGAGGAGAGAGGAGAGAGGAGAGAGGAGAGAGGAGAGAGGAGAGAGGAGAGAGGAGAGAGGAGAGAGGAGAGAGGAGAGAGGAGAGAGGAGAGAGGAGAGAGGAGAGAGGAGAGAGGAGAGAGGAGAGAGGAGAGAGGAGAGAGGAGAGAGGAGAGAGGAGAGAGGAGAGAGGAGAGAGAGAAGACAAGCATCTATTGACTGCCTCCTGCAGGCCCCCTGCTGGGGATCTGGCCCACAACTCAGGCATGTGCCCTGACCAGAATCCAATAGGCCACCTTGTGGTGCACTGGGTGACGCCCAACCACACTGGCCAGGGCACCTCACAGTGCTTTAGACAGAGCAGTGGTTTCTAAAGTGTGGTCCCTGGGCCATCAGCATCGCCTGGATGCAGGCAACCCTCAGGCCCCCTGGCCATGCCCCTGAATCGGGAGCTGGGGGCGGGGGGGGGGAGGGCCCGCTCTCTGTGCTAATAAGCCTCGCAGGGGTTCTGGTGCATGCTCCAGTTTGAGGGCCACGGCTCCAGGTCCTCACCAGCCCCTTGAGGGTAAGCAGCAGGATGTCCCTGAAATACAGATGGGCAAGTGGCAGCAGGGAGATGAAGACCAAGGTCTCCTTATGCTGCGTGTGCATCCAGTAAGTGTGCGTAAGCAGCTCACCACCTGCACCTTCTTGCACCCAAGCGTCTGGTCCTCACAGCAGCCCAACGGGCACCCATTTTTACATCCATTTCGCAGAAGAGCCAAGTGAGGCTCAGGGACGTTAAGTGCCTGCTCCAAGGTCACATGACAACGCAGCATTGAAGTTGCAGCTCAAACCCAGGTCTCCTGACTCTCGTTGGTTTTCATCACTCCCTCATCCCGGCCTCAGTCCCCAGCTGTGTGCTTCTCCGGCTGCCTCCCCACCTGGCCCCTGCCCAGGAGGCTGCAGCAGCGGCCCAGAATCCGCACTGAGCCTAACTTTTCGCAGTTTTTAAACCGGTTTCCCCTCTCACTCCCACTCCTGCCGTTCCCCTCATAGGAGAAGGTTTTCCCTAAATTGTGCCCCCAGGCAGAATGCCCTGCAGGGTGTACCAGGCCTTCTGGGTCACTGCGGATGGATGGATGGTGTTGCTAAGGCAACAGGGCTGGGCAGAGTGTGGATGACTTTTGCCAGGGCCACCGTTCATTGGCCTCCGTCCTGTAGTTTGGTCTGAATTTCTTTGGGACAATGCTTATTCTCCCCGGCTGGCATATATGTGAAAACAGCCCCAGGGTGTTTTTTTTTTTCTGTCACACTGGAAACTCCAAAAAATGCGCTTGTCCTACCTGAGTTCTTCCTGACAGAGCGCAGCAGCATAGGGAGTGAGCCTAGTGCACAGCGGCATTCTCCCTGCGTGTTCAGGTGCACGTTCACGGCGTGCCAGGTGGGCAGAGCTCCCTTTTAGGGTGAAGGCAGGTGAGCAGGAGCCTCCATGGGCCTCCTTAGAGAGAGCTTTGCGGTCTATGTGTCTGCGGAGTTTGTTGAGCTCCTTAAACGTTATCCTGCAATTATCCATCCCCAAGTGTGGCCATGGGTGCCCTGCCGCTTCATTTCACCTTAGGGATAAGCACTGTATCTGGGACGGTTTCAGAGCCTTCCCCTCCAGCCTCCAGGACAGAGGGATGTGAGGAAAGGGCACCAGAATCGGTCAGGAAACTTGGCTCCTTCAAAAGGTGTGGAAGCCAGGCTGGTGTGGCTCAATGGTTGAGCGTCGATCTATGAACCAGGGGGTCACAGCGTGATTCCTGATCAGGGTATATGACCGGGTTGCAGGCTTGATCCCCAGTGTGGGGCGTGCAGGAGGCAGCTGATCAGTGATTCTCTCTTCATTGATGTTTCCTTTTCTCTCTTCCTGTCTTCTTTCCACTCTCTGAAATCAATAAAAATATTTTTTTAAAAAGGCCCCGACCAGTTTGGCTCAGTGGATAGAGCCTCAGGCTGTGGACTGAGGTTTGATTCCAGTCGAGGGCATGTACCTTGGTTGCAGGCTTGATCCCCAGTGTGTGGGGCGTGCAGGAGGCAGCTGATAGATGTTTCTCTCTCATCGATGTTTCTACCTCTCTATCCCTCTCCCTTCCTCTCTGTAAAAAGTCAATAATACATACACACACACACACACACACACACACACACACACACACACATATCTATATACATGTGCTGAGCCTGAGGGGCCAGCCCTGCCTGGTAGCAGGAGAGCTGGAAGAGATGAGTACCTCCATCGCCTGGAGTTCATGTACAGCACACCACGGCGCCGAGGCACCCCGTTTGGGAAGCTCGGTGCTCAAGGATATTTGTGCTGTGACTGCAATGCAATGTGCTGTCACCATATTGTGCTTTTGGCGTCATTGCCACACATGCTCCATGACATTCTGCAGGACGTGTTATACCTCTTATGTGACAGGGAGTCACCTAACACTACAGCATTCGCAGGGTCACCTTGGGTTAAAGGACGGAGCCAGGATTCATTCATTCACGTCTGGGGCCCACGCTCTTGACTCCTTAGGTGATATGGCCCATCGGGCTCCCTTCACTCCTGCCAGGCTTCAATTCTTTGAATGATATCCAGCTGCGGTCCATACTGGCCCCTCTGCCCCTCTGCCATGTTATCACGTTGACCCGAACCTGAGACATCTCGTGGGAACATTTCACAAGCTCTCGGAGCCACCCCTTCTCGGTCGGAGATCCCCGATGGCCAGCTCATCCTTTTGGGGCGTATTTTCTTTCCTCTCTCTGGTTGCCATCTGTCATCGTCTGCAGCTTGGGGGCAGGGAGCTCACTGTTTGTCTGTTTGAGCCAATTGCCATGTCTCTCATCCCCAAAATGTAATTGAAAAGAGCCTTAATGGTTTCCAAATGATGATAGCTCCATAAACCGATTAAAAAGGCTTAATAAAACGGTCTCGAGTTACTTTCCAGAGCTGCAGCCTGTGTTCTTTGTTTTCTGATGATCCCAACAAGGAGTAAAGGCGATTTTTCTCTGTCATGCAGTCGGAAGCCGCGGGAAGGCCCTTCTCCATGGATCTAACTGCTCGCCCTGTTTTTGTTTGCTTCCCAGACGATCCACGTTGCTATTGTCTGCGCGGGATACAACGCCAGCCGGGATGTTGTCACCTTGGTCAAATCTGTCCTGTTTCACAGGTGAGCGTGATGGTTGGCGTGGCGGTCTGCCTGTGTGTGTTTCTGGGGGGAAGGGTTAAATCCGAGCACCCTTTCATCAGACATTCAAGCTGTCATGAAGATTTAACTTTAGCCTGAGACCTTGGGGAGACTATCTATGTATATAAAAGGCTAATATGCTAAGTGTCCATCTGACCGGTAGCTATGACGTGCACTGACCACCAAGGGGCTGTCGCTCAACGCAGGAGCTGCCGAGCTGCAGTGACTTGGCAGCAGCAGTTCTTGGATGACACAACCCGTCTGAAACCAGAGAGGAGGGAGCCTGATTCCTCGCAGGGCCGCGCAATTCCACCTTCGGCCATGGGTTATGTTGTTGCTGGGGCACTGTCGGCCCGGAATCTGGTTTACTGCACACTTGTGTTTGCATTCCATACCCTGTACGACAGCAACTTTGCAAAGTGCCCTCTCACACTCTGGGACTCCTTGGGGGATGCTGGAGAGCCGGTTTCGGCCCTATCCTCGCAGACCACCGAGTGACCTCACCTGCCTGAGGGACCCCCCTCCACAGGTGCCCTTTGAGCCACGGCACCACCCTAGGTGCAGCTGGCCCCGGAGGGACTGTGGAGATTGGCCCCAGGGCGTGTTCAGCCTGTCTCGCCCAGTCCCACCCCGCCGGCCACCTTCTGATTAATATCCTTTCAATGTGCATGAATCCATGCACTGGGCTGCTAGTTGTGTTAATGTTTAATAGTAGCAATTAGGTGCTGTTTCACAGTGTTTAGAATTGCAGCTTTTAGACTTGAAGGGACCTTCAAGGACACCCCAAATTTAATGCTCCAATTCTTCATCAGCTTCCCGTGCCTGACAGTCACCAGACCTCTCTGTGTACACGTCCCTGTTGCCAGGTTGTGGCTGAATTGTGTGTGTCGCCCCAAAACACTTTATCTGTTGGAGTCCTAATCCCCAGTAGCTCAGAATGTGACTGAATTTGGAGATAGGATCTTTAAGGAGGTGATTCAATTAAAATGAGGTCAATAGAGTGGACCCTAATCCAGTATGACTGGTGCCCTTATGGGAAGAGATTAGGACACAGACTCACACAGTATGAAGACCATGTGAGGACACGGAGAAGACAGCATCTACAGCTAAGACAGGAGGCCTGGGAAGAAACCAGCCCTGCCCACACCTCGGTCTTGGACGTCCAGCCTCCAGACTGTGGGAAATTCTTTCTATTGGTTAAGCCACTCAGTCTGTGGCATTTTGTATTGTTCCGTGGAATTTTGTTCCGGCAGCTCTAGCAAACTAAAATAGGTTAGTTGCATTCTCTTTTTCATTGTAGCCTGACCCACCTCTGGCCATTTCTGACCATTAGAGAGGCCCTGCCTTACGTGAAAGTTCAAATTCCAGCCTGCAGATGATATCCATGGCCCCAGGGGTCCGCAGGGAACCAGCCCGCAAAGGACAGATGCCTCTGCCTCCGGGAGGTGCCCGCCTTCCTAAGTCATCGCTTCTCCCCCTTAAATTCCAGGCGTTGGCCTCCACTTTCCCCCGGGACTTTCCTCCGTCCCCTCTCTGTGTTGATTGATGCCTCGGCATACTTAGGGTCTATCCAGATCGAACCCCCCAGTTCCAGCCAGTGTCATTGGCTCTGATCAAAGAAGCTTTCCAAGGCTTGGATGAAGCTTACCCAGAGCTTTAGCCAACAGCGTACAAATGTGTCAGGTGACGGGGTCAGGATCCAGAAGGTTCTCAGCAGTAGGAATAATCACAAAAAACTCCGCGTTCAGTTGAACAGAGATGAATGGAAAGTTTGATGCTAGAATCCAACTGTCAGTGGCATCAACAGAGACAGGAGAAATGATGGACACCCAAGCGCTGCCAACCCTGCACGAAACAGGGTTCATCTTGGGTTCAGCCCCCCGTCCAGCCCATCTATTATCGGTGCCTCAGGGTTCTCCCTTGAACAACTTTTTCCTCTCTACCCTTTCCTCTCCTCCCACTGTGACTGGCAGAGTCCAGGTATGCTTAGTCTCTCTGGCTCTTGTCCCTCCCATCTCCCCACAGCCAGGCTCCCAAAGACTAGGATGGTGTTTCAGACACGCAAACCTGGCTTCTCAAAGCCCGGCATTGACTTCTCCTCGTCCAGGGGAGAGAACTGAATCTCTTTACAGTGTCACACAGACCATCTGGATTCGGATGTTATCCCCAACGGTGCTCTCTCTCCTCCCCTTGCTGATATTTCACGCTCCAGCAACACTGACCTGGTCACACCCTCACTTGCTGCAGGTGTGCCCAGTGAGCCCTGCCTGCTGTCTGTCCTCATTCAGCTCTGTCTGCCCATTTCTCCCCTCTTCCTTCCTCTCTTCCCACCCTAACTTACAAACTCGCCTTACTCTTCAATACTCCACATAGGCATCATTTCTCCCAGGCAGCGCCCCAGAGGTGTAGGTCTAGGTTGGGGCTTCCCTCCTACCAGCCCATAGTGCCCTGTGCCTCTTTCTGCTATTATTTTTATTACACTGTATTTATCTATTTCTGTTGTGTCTTTTATAGTAGAGTGTGGGACTTGTGGGGACAGAATCTGTGCCTTATTTTTTCTGTATTTCTAGTATCTTAGCCAAGTACTTAACACACATTATGTGCTCCATCAATGTTTACTTGGTTGACAACTGAATCTAGGGGACTGCATTCATAAATAACCTGAAGATATATTTGTTCAACCGGTTAACAAATATACTTGGCTCAGACCTAGTTCAGTTTCACATTTATGCCACTGTCTTGCTGACTGATTTTTAGCAGGTCATTTGAACTCTTTAGACCAAGCATGTCAAACTCAAAGGCTAACACGGGCCAAATAAACGAGGCATGCAGCCCGTGGGCCGCGAGTTTGACATGCTTGCTTTAGATGTTAGTTCTTGTCTCAGTTCGCTTTTGCTGCTGACCACCTCACCCTAAAACTTACTTGGTTGAGAAGAACATTTCCTTATTAGCGTGGCTCTTTGTACTGACCTCACCTGGATGGTTCTTTTGCTGTCTGTCCCCCCACTTTATGTGCCTGCAGTCAGCCAGTGGGGTAGTAAAACATCCATCACTGCCCCCTGGAGGGGGGTGCGCATTGGGAGAAGCGAGCAGCCATGATCCCTACACCCTCAGGGGTGGGGCTCTCGGCTCCTCCTCATCGCCCTGTCCAGTTGGCATGGTGACTT
Organism: Cnephaeus nilssonii; assembly: GCF_951640355.1. Classification (NCBI taxonomy): domain Eukaryota; kingdom Metazoa; phylum Chordata; class Mammalia; order Chiroptera; family Vespertilionidae; genus Cnephaeus; species Cnephaeus nilssonii. The sequence goes on from NC_137077.1 coordinate 9,490,732, forward strand.
CGGAGGAAGGCAGGAAGTGGCAATGGCCAAGTGGGGCTCTACCCCACATCTTCCCACGTGTGGCGGGACGCCCCTCCCACACCACCTGGCTCCAGTGCACTTTCTGAAACTCCACGTGGTTCTTCACCTTCATCTGCCACTTGAAACCAGGCGTTTTGGGGCCTGAGCATTGAATTCGATGAGTGTTAATCGAATGCATTTATTTTGATGCATTTATTCCTTCTCTCCACTAAAGAACTCAGGTCCCTCCCCGATCGGGGGGAAAAAATGAAAAACCACTCTTTAGAGAAGCGTATTTGCATGACCACAGACCGTCAGCTATGCTATTTCTCAAATTTATGGCCAGTTTTCAGGTCACAGAACCTTCTGGTGGTCATGTTTGGTGTAAATATTATTGCTGTTGCTTTAGCTACAGATCCGATAATCCCGAGAGTTGTCGAAATGGTGAGAGTTCTGTTGAGTGCAAACTTTTACTCCGATGGTAACGACGCAGCACCGTGTAAAAATGTGAATGTAAAGGCAGCAGTAGTTGCACCATCTGGGAGGCATGGGGAGTGGAGAAGAAAGCACATACCCCTGAGGTGTTATGAAAATCCTGCACCCCACGGCAGTGACCAAATAACCACTTCCGCCCTCCCACCCAAGAAATTCTACCAATGAGAATGGTTCTGTGCATTGACAGGCAGGGGCGCGTGAGTTTAGATATCGAGACAGCAGGGCTTCTGAGAGGTTTTCCGCTCAGAAAGCCCAGCTATAAATAGCTCCCCTGCCTCCACAGCACGTTACGGGGATTAACACACACATGATGATAAAGCTCTCTGACAAACGAAGTACCTGCTAATGGAAAGAATAATATAATAATAGTGGGGCAGGATGGCTCTTTCGGCTTTCGCTGTGAATTACAGTAATTAGATTTGTTTTCCAGACGAGGTTTTCGGCAGATTTTCATGGAAGGCTTGCTTTGTTACTTGAAATCAATGTTACTTCTGCAGCCTGCCCGCTGACGGTAGGCACACTGTGTTATGAAAGGTAGGAAAAGAGTGATACGGACACTCATACACGGGGACGCCGGCCCTGAAAATGGCTATGGCAGCTTTTGGGGAAGACATGTCATAGTATTATGCCCAAGACCATGATCCCACATGACTGCATTAGGGGCTCTGTCTTAAAAGGCCAATCCTAATGCAAAGTGGCTTTTGTGAAATATTACTTATAGTTAGAAAAATTTGAATAGCACTTATAAACAGTAAAGTTAAATAAATGGAACATCCTCTGACACTAAACCACGTGCTTGGTTGGTTTTAAGAAGGACATCATAACATAGACATAAATGATATTTTATGATACAAAGTAAGTGACAGCAGAATTAAAAAAAAAAACACATATGCATGCCCTAGCCGGTTAGGCTTAGTGGATAGAGCGCCGGCCTGTGGACCAAAGGGTCCTGAGTTCGATTCCAGTCAACAGCACATACCTCAGTTGCAGGCTCCTCCCTGGCCCGGGCCCTGGTTGGAGCGCATATAGGAGGCAACCAATTGATATATTTTCTCTCACATTGATATTTCTCTCTGTCTTTCCCTCTTTTCCTCTCTCTCTAAAAATCAATGGAAAAATATCCTCGGGTGAGGATTAAAAAAACAACAACAAAAAGCAACAACGTATGCAGAGTATCATTCCACTATATAAACATGTCCCATGCACACAGATACACATCTACCTGGTGTAAATACAGGGGGTAGAAGACTAGCAGAAAATAAACTTTTAAATGGATTTTTTTGCATGTGGTAGTTGGGGGTGATCTTGCTTTTGTTTTCTCTTTACATATATTTTGGTCATCTCGGTATGCAGCCTCTATGGCGAAGAAAAAGCTGGGTGAGAATATAATAAATTCAAAATATAGGTGAATAAAGGCTAATCTAATAGAAAGCAGCACAATGTAAAGTCTTTGTCACCTAGCTGGAAAGATGTTTAGAGAAAAATGTGGGGAAGCCTGTAACTCCAATCCCATTTGCAAATAAACTGGGAAATACAGCTGCTCTTCAAGGAAACGGAGCTTTTAGTGAGCCGAGAAAGAAAATATTTATTTAGTAACTTACATGTTTACCTCCTGGGCAGGAAAGTTGGCCAGCTTGTAAAAATTTAATATTTGCTCGCTGGGATGATCTACTTACTCTCACACTCAACAGTCCTGTTCGCAGGAGGGAGCGTGGTGATTCCCTCACTGTGCATATCAAGCAGCTGGGTTTTTGTTTGGGGTTGTTGTTTTTTGTTTGTTTGTTTTAATTTCACATGTGCCCCTGAAGACCATGGAGGATATAACAACATATTCGTGGCCAGTATCTGCCTCTAACTGTCTTATTGCTTATTCAGGCTTAAACTTATTATAGAAGCAGTTTCCAGACTGTGAAGGGAGGAACGAGGATTTTAATAAAGCCAAGAACCAGAGCTAGATGGGGATCCTGATCTTGCCATCTGTGAGCTGGGAGCCACTAGGCAGGTCACTGTACTTGGAGCTCTGGCTTGTCCCAAAGCTGTCACTGAGCCTGTTTTGACTACCAGAGGAGATGATCTGTCTGAAGCATCCCTGCTTTTTATTTATTTAACAAACACGAATGCATCAGGCTCTGTTCCTCGTGTTTTTCAGAAATGAGTGCATAGGTTTCTTTGAGGTGGATACTGCTATTGTCCCCATTTTACAGATGATGAAACTGAGGACCAAGATGTTAAGTCATTGCAGAGAGGATGGGCAGGGCCAGGTTTGATCTCTGTCAACCTCGCTTCAAAGTCTGAGCTTTCATTCAGGGAAAAAAAAAAAAGTTACCATTTTGAGTATCATTATTCTTTTATTTTTAATTATCATTGGGGGGGGGGGCATGTAGACATTGCTATCACTATTGTGATTCTTCATAGTCATCTTCATCCTCTCAGGTGGGTATTTTTGGGGTACTGAGTATGAAATAAGTGGAAGTTTTAAAGGCCTGGATGACTTAAGACAATACCATGGAATAAAGAAAAGAAAAAATGATAACTATAGGAGAGGAAGACTATGATAATGGACTTGATTGTCATATTGTTTCATAATGTATACATATGAAACCATCACCTTAAATGTTTGTACTTCATGTTCACCTTAAAATACATACAATTTTTATTTGTCAATTATCTATCTATATAAAACCCTAATATGCAAATCGACTGAATGGCAGAACAACCAGCAGACAACTGGTCGCTATGATGCGCACTGACCACCAGGGGGCAGACGCTCAACACAGGAGCTGCTCCCAGCCCTTAGGCCCCCACCAGCAGCAGCAGTGGCCGGGGGTGGGGCCAGCAAGCGGGCAGTGCCAGGCCAGCCAAGGCAGGTGCAAGTGGGCTCCCTCCGCCCCCCATCACCCTGCTGGTTGCCCTGCTGATCGGCCCTTATCACCGGCCAGGCCTAGGGACCCTGCCTGTGCACAGATTTCTGGACCAGGCCTCTAGTATCTCAATAAAGTCAAGAATGAAAAATATGGTCAGGGTAATATCTTTAAACAGGCAAGAGAGCTTATGCTCTTTGGTTATGCACATACACATGAAATCAGAGAACGAACTTGTATAGGTCAGATGCCAAGCATCACATATTTTTATTCTACCATTTTATTAGACCTTCATCCCAGCCCAGTCAATAAATGCCATTATCCCCACAAGTGGATGAGGAAACTGAGGCATGTAGAGGTGAAAGAGCTTGTTCAAGGTCACTGGTAAGGGATGCTCCTGGGATTCCAACCTCCCCTCTGCAAACCCTAGAGTCCATGCTGCTCTTACTACAACGGGAAGCCTTTTGATTTTTCTGGAAAGTGGCTCTGTTCTTCTCCCATGGAGAGCTTTTCTGACATGAAACTGACTTGTCCTTGAATCATCCCACGTTATCAAGGCCGCCTGTCCTCCCTCACCCTAAACCTCTCACTGAAAAAAAAACCCTCATTCTGGCCGCCGCGTTTTCCTGCAGTGAGTTCTGTTAAATCTCTAAGTGCAACAGATTCACTGAGCGTCCAGGTTGCCATCACCGGCTCTTTCTTTTTCTCCAAATTGCAGTTCCGTTCCCAACTTAATAATTAAGGATTATTCAGCTCAGATGTCCCTGCATAGTTTAATATAAACAGACCCTGGGTTGCCTTGCAGGGGCCGTGGCACCTTCCTGACAGGATAAGGAAGAAGCTGAGGTTTAATCATCTCTGCCTCTTTGTGTTACCATATTTATTGCATCCCACCCTGGAACAGGGGGGCAGTGGAGGCGGCCAGAGCATCGCTCATTACCAGCCGAGTTGCAGGCCCTGCTGAAGATGAGGCACGCACTCGCTCGCTTCTTTGTTGTAAAAGCTCGGTCTTGTTTGATGTCTGCGGCAATGTCTGTGTGTTTGAACCCAGGGAAGCTGTCTGGGCCCCACAGTGGCCTGCCTGTACGGGCAGGAGCCTCTTCTCATGGGTTTAAAGCAATGCTCCCAAAAATGCACATATAACCGGTGACGGGTATAAAAGGCTATGTCAGATGTTGTGTAGATACAAAATTAGGTAGCATTGGATAAAAAAATGGAGAGAATTAATCCCTTTCGGATTCTTATGAATGAGTCCTGACTGTCATGAGTGGATGAAATTCACTTCGGCATAACTGTGTCCTTAGCACCTGTTGTCACGTCTCCCTCAGAACAGAAGAGAACAGGATGGAGACGTGGCCTTGGACTGATCTTGGAATTTGCAGGGCCCTGTCGTTAAAACTGGTGCTTACCTGGTGAGTTAGGAACCGGATGTGAGACAAGACTCAGAAGTGACACAGGGAGAATGAAATGTCACCTTCATTGTCTTGAATTCTGGGGTGTCCTTGCAAATGTGGGCAGGACCAGGCTCCCGTTTTCGGTCCTGTGAATTGGGTTGACCTTCTGGCCAGAGGCCAGCTGGACAGTTACAGGCCTTCCTCACCTGGGCAAGCCACTTAGTGCACAACAGCACAGCCCCCCGAGGAAAAAGTCCAGAAAGAGCCCAGCCCACCAGGCTGATTCCCGCTCCCAAACTTACCGTTCGGACCACACTCCCCCTCTCAGGCAAAGGAGGAAGTACTGGGATGTAACTCACGTACTCTAAAATTCACTTTTTAGACGTGTACACTTGGTTGGCCTTTAGTGTATTCACAGTTGTGCAACCATCACTGCTATCTAATCGTAGGCCATTTTCATCATCTCGAAAGCAAACCCTAATACCCAATAGCAGTCACTTCCACCTCCATCCCCTGATGCCACAGATCTACGTTATCTATGGATTTGTTTATTCTGGACATTTCATAGAAATGGAATCATGCAATATCATTTAGTCTTTTGTGGCTGGCTTTTTTCACCCAACGTAATATTTTCAAGGTCCGTCCATGACATAGCACCTGTCAGTACTTCATTCCTTTTTCATGGCCCAGTAATGTTCCATTGCATGGATAGACACGTTTTGTTTATCCATTCACCAATTGGTTTGACTTTTGAATAATGCCACTGTGGAGATTTGTATACTAGCTTTTGACATATGTTTTTGTTTGTTTTAAAGCAAAAAGACTTTATTTTCTTTATTAAATTTAGTAGAGGCCCGGTGCACAGATTCGTGTACATTGAAAGGAAATTAATTAGAAGGTGACCAGCAGGGCAGGACTGGGCGAGATGGGACGGAGACACCCTGGAGCCAACCTCCTGTGGTCCCGCCCCGGCCACCACACCTGGGGTGGCGCCGTGGCTCGAAGGGCATCTGCGCAGTGAGTGAAGTCCCTCCGGCAGATGGGGTCCCTCAGCCTGGCCTGTGGGGATCAGCCAAAACCAGCAGTCCAACATCCCCCAAGGGGTCCCAGAGTGCGAGAGGGCACTGTACAAAGTTGCTGTCACTCGGCAGCTCCTGCGTTGAGTGTTTGCCCCCTGGTGGTCAGTGCACGTCATAGCTACTGGTCGGCCGGTTACTTAGGCTTTTATATATTTAGACTAGAGGCCCAGTGCATGATTGAATCATGCACGTGTAGGGTCCCCTACACGCTTTCGCTTTCGCTTTCGATCGCAGTGGAGCTGGGTGCCTGTCCGCTGGTGCACCAGGCCTTTCAGAAGCCTCCGGCTCGGCGGAGGCTTCTGAAAGGCCTGGTGCCGGAGCAGACAGGCACCCAGCTCCCCCGCTTTTGATGGTCCACGGGACGTGAGCTCGCTGCCCCAGAGGCCCCTTCTGTTCCGCAGCACAGCCATGGCGCAGACACTGAACTCGTGCCGCCACTGGTGACGCGAGCTCAGCGTCCTGCCGGCCCAATCGGCCCCCCCGAGTCCCGCCCCCTGCACCTCCCTCTGGCCCAATCATGGGCGAAGCGGAGTGATGGTAATTTACATATTACCATTTTATTAGGTAGGATTGGAGTGACATTAGTTAATAAGATCATATAGGTTACAAGTGTACATTACCATGACATATGATCTCTATATTGCATTGTGTGCCCACCACCCAAAGTCAGATCATCTTCTGTCACCATATATTTGGCCCCCTTTACCCTTAACGTGTTTTCATATATTTTTGTACATAACTAGGAGTGGACTTGCTGACTAACTCAGCAATAGTACCTCTATGCTTGTGGGAGGGGACAAGAGAGGACAAAATGAGCCCCCACGTAATATGCTGGACATTTTTTCTGGGGGCTGGGATATACCCATGAGTGACAGACCCCAGTCTGTCCCTGCGGACGAGATGGTACTGAACAAGCACTCCACAGTTAGTAACCTGGCGGGGTGGGAGGGTTGTGATTGGACTGTCTTGATTCCAAGGGGCCTGTGGAATATGAAGGGGAGACCATCTGGTTGGCAGTGGATTAGCAAGTTAAAGCTCAAGGGAAACTTGGTTTCCATGGAGACTCCAGGAGAAGTGGTCTGGGCAATGCTCTCAGATGCTTTCTCCATGGCCACCGAGAGGTGTGGCGGGCAGGACCGAGTTCTCACGATGAGTCAGTGTCAGCACATGTCACCTGCGCTGGAGAGCCCCCCATGTCCCCGGTTGAGCATTTTCACAGTCTTCTGAGGGAAGTGCATGAGGCACACTGGCCCCTTGAGCCGTGCACACACTAGTTTTGCCCTAACAGTGAGCTAAGTGTCTGCAGATTTACTCTCCCTTCTGGGAAGGCACTTGGGACCAGAGGAAGGTCATGGAGGGGACACCTCCATGTGTGGGGAGATATACATGACTTAGGTATGGGGATGTATACCTGACTCAGGTGTGGGGAGGTATACATGACGCAGGTGTGGAGAGGTACACCTGGCGCAGGTGTGGGGAGGTATACCTGACGCAGGTGTGAGGAGGTATACCTGACGCAGGTGTGGGGAGGTATACCTGACGCAGGTGTGGGGAGATATACATGACGCAGGTGTGGGGAGGTATACCTGACGCAGGTGTGGGGAGGTACACCTGGCGCAGGTGTGGGGAGGTATACCTGACGCAGGTGTGAGGAGGTATACCTGACGCAGGTGTGGGGAGGTATACCTGACGCAGGTGTGGGGAGATATACATGACGCAGGTGTGGGGAGGTATACATGACTCAGGTGTGGGGAGGTATACATGACTCAGGTGTGTGGAGGTATACATGACTCAGGTGTGTTGAGGTATACCTGACACAGGTGTGGGGAGATATACATGACTCAGGTGTGGGGAGGTATACATGACTCAGGTGTGTGGAGGTATACATGACTCAGGTGTGTTGAGGTATACCTGACACAGGTGTGGGGAGGTATACATGACTCAGGTGTGGGGAGGTACACATGACTCAGGTGTGGGGAGGTATACCTGACTCAGGTGTGTTGAGGTATACCTGACACAGGTGTGGGGAGGTATACCTGACGCAGGTGTGGGGAGGTATACCTGACGCAGGTGTGGGGAGGTATACCTGACACAGGTGTGGGGAGGTATACATGACTCAGGTGTGGGGAGGTATACCTGACTCAGATGTGGGAGCTATACATGACGCAGGTGTGGGGAGGTATACCTGACGCAGGTGTGTGGAGGTATACATGACTCAGGTGTGGGGAGGTATACCTGACTCAGGTGTGGGGAGGTATACCTGACTCAGGTGTGGGGAGGTATGCGTGACACTCGGAAGTCCGCACTCCTGAATGGCAGCTCTGGGAGTGAACCCAGCTTTGCCCTGTGTAATGCTGGGTTGTGCTAGATTGCCGCCTCTGTAAGGGCTGGTTGACAGAGGTCGGATGAAGAAAAGCTGTAGAAACGTGAACAGTGAGGTACACTGCTATCCAGTGATGGGCCCAGGTGACTCCTTCTGGGGTGCCTGGTTTTCTTTGGGAGAGAAACAAGCAGGAAACAGACCTCAGGACTGTGCCGGCTCCAACAGCCGGGCTAAGGACGCCAGAAATAAGGGCCAGTCCAGGTGTTACACATGCTCCACTTAGGACACCCGGAAACACAGATGTCTAACTCACAGGTGTGGTGGTTGGCTTGGATGGCCATTTCACCCCCCTGGTCCTTGTCGTCACCTGAAAGGCTGAAGTTGGTGGCATGTCCTCGCTCCTTGCCGGCCCTGCCACCCTCACCAGTGGGCACTGATTTGGTCACATGCCTGATTTGCTTTCCCAGTTGCTGTTGGAAACCGGCCACGGGTGAGGGTGGGTGAGAGGTGAGGGTGTGCTTTTGGGGCTCGGTGCTCCCTGCTGACCCACGCCCTGCCACTCCCCACAGGCGGAACCCTCTGCACTTCCACCTCATCGCCGACTCCATCGCCGAGCAGATCCTGGCCACGCTCTTCCAGACCTGGATGGTGCCCGCTGTGCGCGTGGACTTCTACAATGCAGACGAGCTCAAGGTACGGGTGGGGGGGGTGGGCGGGAAGAAGGTTGCCTCCTGGTCTCCTCAACTGGGAGCTTTTCTTGTTTATGGTTTAGGGGACCTCAGCCATGGCAGAAGACTCAGCTCCCCACTGGAAATGCCCGGGGATCACTGAGGGTGCTGCCACCCGAGACTGCTTTTATCCTCCAAAGCCTTAAAGCAACCACTTCCTTAGCTCACAGTGTCCGTGGGTCTGAGCATTTCTGGCTCCCCAGGCTCTCTGTGGAGGCTGCAGGCCGTGGGCCTGGTACGTATCAGAAAGAGATCTAGATTACGATCTGTTCCTCCATGAGGTAAATAAATGCTGAACTCCGCCTCCAATAGACCTGGGCTTGGATTCATGGATTGTCATCCACTGGTCATAGGACCCAAAGTGGATAACCTGTACCTTTGCCGGGTATGTTTTGTCACCAGAAGAAAGGTGCTACCATGCTAACCTCATGAGGGATTAATAGGCTCAAATGAGAGGATGTATGTGAATGTGTTTTAAAAGACTGCTGAATAACTATTAAGGACTAGAGGCCCGTTGCACGATATTCGTGCAAGAATAGGCCTTCCTTCCCCTGGCTTCGCTCCCGGCCGCCCGGGAACCTGCAAGTCCTCGCTCCCGACCGGAGCACCGCTCCTGTAGCTCCCTCTGCCACCCCTCTTCCCCCTCATAGCAGGCGTCCCGCCCCTCCCAGCCGCTCCACGCCTGCATATGCAAAGTAACCCCCCATGTTTGTTGGGTTAATTTGCATACTCACTCCTAATTGGCTGTGGGTGTAGCGGAGGTACGGTCAATTTACATGTTTGTCTATTATTAGGTAAGATTATGTTGGGCCAGAGGGTTTCAGCCAGATGAGACCCATTTGATCCCGTCACTCCCTTGCTTAAAATCCTGTTGTGCCACTGTGCTTGCGTCAACATCTGGTTAAGAAGTCCTGCATATCCTGACTCTGGACTCTCTTGTCATTCCTGCAAATTCACTGTGTTACTGGTTCTCTCCGCCTTCTCTGCTGTGTTTGAGGCTTTGCTTGTGCTATTCCTTCTGACTGCCATGCCCTTCCACACGCCTTGTCACCACTCCTGCTCACCCTTCGGAACTCAGATGCATTGCCACCTCGTCTGAAAACCTTTCCCAGTTTTCACAGAGAAGAGGACACATTTTCTCCTCGCTTGTCCGTCCGCCGCTTCAGTCTTGGACCTTCTTCATGGGGGCGGGGACGGGGCCCATCTGGTCCTTTTCTGTTGTGTGCTGCATAGTCGGAACCCCGTCGTGCTTGTGGGTTTAACAAATTGCTGTTGTTAGAGGAACATATAACTTTGCAGAGATACGTGATGCTCTGTCTCCAGTCACCTTGGGGAGGACTCAACACCTAGGCATGAGGCGGATTCCAGCAAATTGCTTGTTCCAAACCTCATAAAGCCATTATATTTTCATCTCTGAGCCATAACATTCTAAATAGATCGCAGAGATGCCGGCCAGAGCTGCTGATTTCCCTGTATTTCAGGCCCTGAGGTTGATGGAGACGCTCAGAAGTCAGCGTTTGGGGATTGTCGTGGTAATTTGTGTGCCATTCCAATCTATTCTGAGCTAAAATTGATTAACACTCTCAAAAAGGGAAAAACAGAATTTAGCAAATTGCTGCACTAATTAAGGTAAAAGCAAGCCACTCTGTCTCCCCGGGTGTGCGGGCCAACACCGTGGGGAAAAGCAGTGGAGGGGCGAGCGGCGTCTGGCGCAGAAGGCTGTGTCCGCCTCCTCCTCCGGCGTTCTCCTGTCTTCAGGCAATCCTGGGCCGTGTCCCTTGCAAGCCTGTGCCCTCTACTATTTAAATAAATGTCTATTTTTATTGATTTCAGAGAGGAAGGGGGAGGAAGAGAGAAATAGAAACATCAATGATGAGAGAGAATCATGGATCATCTGCCTCCCACATGCCTCACACCATGGGGATGGAGCCAGCCACCCGGGCTCGTGCCCTGACCGGGAATCGAACCGTGACCTCCTGGTTCATAGGTCAATGCTCAACCACTGAGCCATGCTAGCTGAGCCTGTACCCTCTACTTTTTAAGAAAAGACAAAGTAGCAGAAAACAAAAAGCCATGTTCATCTCCTGGCCTGCCTCGGAATAACTCTCTGATTTGGGTTCTGAGCCCTGCTACATCAGCTGTTGGATGAGTAGGACAGTGCCAGCTGCCAAGGGATCAAATAAGATGGCTCATGTGAAGGCCAGGCAGCACCCGAAGTGCAGCAGATCCTTAAAGATACCCCGCTCTCCTTCGCAGCCGAGGCAACATGGGATTAAAAGGCTCCTGACTGTATAGCCCATTGTGGAATCTGGGGAGAGTCGGGGGGCTGAGGAGTAAGGTACCGAGAACTGTAATCTATTGGAACTTCCAGGAGCTCTTGGAGGAAAGGGGAGTGGCAGGGAGGAGATGGGTCTTCTCACTCTCTCCTGCCCCCTTGAGTGCAGGTAGACCTGCTGTTCATTATTTTACTTACTGGACTGTTGGTCATGTGAATTGAGGGCTCCAGGCCTTAAAAAAATAAGAATTGAAAAATACACACTTGGTGAGTTCTAAAGGACATCGTCTCCAGTGTCCTGTCCTCTGGCCTGATTCTGCTATTGGCTGTGCCAGGCAGGTCCCCGACACCTGCATTTGATTTTCCTACCAACATACCCATCTCCCACAGTCCTTTATCCCCCAAGATTGGAATCGGGTAAGAGTCCAGTAAAGATGAGGACTGGGAAGGCATTTTGTAAGACATACTTTCTCCATCCTAATATATAAAAACCCTGGGTCTGTCACATCCACAATGACCGGAGGCTCGACCTAATGCCCAGGCTGCGCGTGCAGCAGGCTCTGGAGGGTGGGGACTTACGGCAGCAGAGACAGGGACCGGGTAGGTGGGGATGGCACTCACACTCACAACCACACACAGGCACAGACACACACAGCGCCCACCAGCTTTCTTTCCCTTCCTCCCTTTCTTTCCCTCCCTCCCAGCTCACTCTCTGAAACTAGCCCCACCCCCTCCCAGCTGGGAAAGAGGAAGAGGGAGGCAGGGAGTCCTGGAGGACTGCTAAGAAAAACAAAGAGAGACAGAGACTGGGCGAGATCAGGCTGGCAGGGGAGGGCAGTTAGGGGTGATCAGGCAGGCAGAGGAAGTTGGGGGTGAGATCAGGCCAGCAGGGGAGAGCAGTTGGGGGCAAGATTAGGCCAGCAGGGGAGGGCAGTTAGGGGTAATCAGGCAGGTAGGCAGAGGTAGTTAGGGGTGATCAGGCAGGCAGGCAGGCAGGTGAGCAGTTAGGAGCCAGTGGTCCCAGATTGTGAGAGGGATGTCCCACAGGGATTGGGCCTAAACCGGCAGTTGTACATCCCCCAAGGGGTCCCCAATTAGAGAGGGTGCAGGCTGGGCGGAGGGAACTCCCCTTCCCCCCTGTGCATGAATTTCATGCGTCCGGCCACTAGTAATCCATAATGATAGCAGTGGTAATAATTTATACGTAATGCTGCCCAAAATACCCAAGACCACGCTCTGCCCACTCTCCCCAGCCCCAGCCTCTCCTGGCTCAGCGCAACCATCTCTCTACTTAGTTGTTCATCCAGAACCCAGCAGTTTGTCGTTGGCGGGACCCTTTCCCTCACCCCGTGTCCCACCATGCCACGTCCTGGCTTGCCGCCGTCTCCCCTGCCAGCACCCTAGTCTCCGCGTTCTCCATCAGCAGCATGAGTCAGCCGCCCCAGAAGCCAGCTCCAGCATCGCCACCCCCTTTCCTCCATGTGAAACCTTCCGGGGTCTTTAGCTGAGTCGCATTTTCCTGCACCACCTGGCTCCTGCCTCCTTCAGCTTCACCTCATACCACCCTTGGTTTCTCCCTCGGTCTTCAGATTTGCTCTGCCGCTTCCCTCCACCAGGGGGCTCAGGTACAGGTTACTCTATCCCTTCACCCCTGTTCTCTAGCTGGCCTTCTCTCCCCCCAATGCTAATATGTCAATCCCACATTCGTTTGCGTAAGCAGCATGTACAGGCACACTTCGTCTTGTTGCACTTCACAGATGTTATGCCTTTTACAAATCAAATGCAAGACCCTCCCTCGGCAATAAGATTGCAGCTGGCTTTCCTTCAACACTCGCTGTACTGTGCTGGTCTGGAACGTGACCCACCTCTCTCCTAGGTCTGCCTGCACTCGGGGAGCCCCTCCCTGCCTCTGTCATCACACAGGGGCTCCTTTGTCATATGTTGTCATAGGGTCACCAGCATTTCTCAATAAACTCATGGCGCAGTGTAACCTTTCGCGTCTGTGTGTGATGAGCAGGTAAATGCGTCTCTCTCCCCAGGATAGAAAGTGCCAACAGGGCCAGCGGTGTCCCGTTCGCTCCTCATCGCCCGCCTATCCTTGTGCCTGGTGTGAGGCCTGGCTCATAAAAAAGATTTTCTAAATGGCCCGGCTGTGGTGACTCAGTGGTTAAGTGTAGACCTCTGAACCAGGTGGTCACAGTTCGATTCCCGGCCAGGGCACATGCCCAGGTTACGGACTCAATTCCCAGGAGGGGGGCGTGCCGGAGGCAGCCAATCAATGATTCTCTCTCATCATTGATGTTTCTATCTCTCCCTCTCCCTTCCTCTCTGAACTCAATAATATATATATATATATATATATATATATATATATATATATATATATTTAAAGTTTGCTAGTCCTAGCAGGTTTGGCTCAGTGGATAGAGCATTGGCCTGTGGACTGAAGGGTCCCAGGTTGGATTCCTGGTCAGGGCACATGCCCAGGTTGCGGACTCGATCCCCAGTGTGGGGCGTGCAGGAAGCAGCCACTCAATGATTCTCTCTCATCACTGATGTTTCTCTCTCATAGGGTCACCAGCATTTCTGTGACCGCTCCCTTTCCCTCTGAAATCAATACAAATACATTTTTTAGAAAAAGTTTGCTAAAGGAATGGTGCACAATAATGCGGAGCTGGGTCCCTGAGAGTTTTCGAGTCATTAGGAAGGGCTTTCTCCTTCACTGCCAGGGCTCACCGCATCCTGAGGCCCCTGGGCAGGGACCCTGCAGAAGCGTAAATAAGGCAGCTGCCCCTGCACCACCCACATCAAGTCCCCAGTGCAGCCCTGGGACAGGTGGGTGTCTCTCCAGAACAGGTGCGCCAGGGAGGGAGCACAGCGAACCCATCCCTTAGTGATGCTGGGGGAGGAAGGGCAGGGGCGGGCGGGTGCTGCTGGGACCTTCAGTGCCTTCAGGAGGCGTGTTGGTGGGCAGCCTCAGCCACCCAGCTCCTGAGCTCCCTCGGACAGCTGTTGGGAACGGTGTTCCTCAGAAATACCCCTGTGGGCCCCTGATTGTGTCTGTGGTGCAGGAGAATGGAGAAGTAGGGAAAAGGAGATTTCTGAAGGACCGGTGCATGATTAAAGATGAGCCGCGGGAAATCCGAGGGGACGGGTACGCCACTAGTCTCTGTGGCCTGTGAGATGCTGGCCCGTCTTCCTCCTGTTCACACGGCCTGGTCAGTCCCGGCCTCCAAGGCTCCGTACCCACAGGCTGCAGGACTGAGGGCGTCTTTGTGCTGGGAACCCACAGCAGATGGGGCTGCTGTCCCAGGGGGAGGACCAGGACGAGGAGGGGGCTGGCTTTCCTGTCGAGCTTTGTGGATGGCGGCATGCTGTCACTCACTACCCAGACAACCCCGTGGGGCGGAGCGAGAATTTTATTGCCTCCCTCTCAGTGGTGATGTATAACTTGAAGCGCAGAGTTGAAGAGTATCTGCCTAAGATCAGGCAGGTGGCTAATAAATGCCAAGGCTGATGGCTGACTCTTCCCTTTCCAAGCGAAGCGATGTGGGACGTGGGATTGTATACTTCAGGAGAAACGGTCTGGCCCCCATTTGGCCCAGAAAGTCACCCCACGCCTCCCTGGGGTGAGGATGATCCCCAGCTGGGGAAGGGAGGGGGGTGGAGGCTGTTTCGTGATTTGCTGTCTAGCTGGGGGCCCTCCTTTATCCCCCTTCCTCTTAGACCCGATGCCTGCTCCTTCCCAGCAGCAGAGAGCTTGTGAAGTGGAAGGCAGGACTATTTACAGAAAAGATTGGTGTCTGACTCTGAAAATTGGCTTCCTGCTCACACTCGGTGCCTTTGTGCTGGCCCCCAGGGAGTACCACAGAGGCCTCCGTAGGTAACTGCGACCTCTCGGCACCCTGCAGGCTGGGGAGACCAGCTCCCGTTGTTCCTCTCACCAGGGAAGGTGGGCAGACTGCCCCCCACCTGTCTGTCTCCTAGGAAGGTGTGCTTTCTGAATGACGGGCATTTCCAGCCAGCAGGGACTCGTGATGCCACGAAATCACAGGGTCTCAGGTGGGAAGCAAGCCCAATACTCACAGCGCGTTTTGGACAAAAGAAACCCAGGGGGTTAAGCAAGCCGCCTGGATCTCACAGGTGACTCTTCCCAACACAGTCGTCTTCCAAACATTGGGTTTGGGTTTTATGATTGCCAGGTCCAGGCCATCGTCCAAACAGACAACCCTTGGCAGGCGTGGTGATCACATACCCCGGGGGTGGGGGTGGGGGTAGGGAAGGCTAGATGAGTAGAAGGGAGACTTCGCCTACAGAGAAGGACAGAGGACCTGGGACTGTCTCATGGAGGACACTATCCGCTTTACGATGCCCTGCAGAGAAGTGAAGTAAGGTATGTGTGACCTTTGGGATTGCCTTGTGCAGTTTAATAATATTGTGAGACAGATAGTAACGCACAGAGTTTGTCTTTCAAGAGCTGATCGCTCCTCTGTTGTTGAAGATTAATGCAGTAAGTGAGGTCTTGGGATGAAAAGCACGGTGCTTGGCACACGGCAGGCTGTCAACAAATTCTATTTCCTCCCCTTCCTCTCATGGATGTGAAGATGGCTGTGATTGACCTCTATGTCTCTTCTTAAACCCATCATGTCCACGCACCTTGCCTTCCCCTTCTACAAAGGAGCAAGTGACTCCTGACTTCTCGCCAGAGACTACCCATCTGGGGTTGTTTTTCTAGAATAGCTTACGGACTAGGGCTCTTGTTCCTTCTCTCCTTTTGGGTCTCGTGTTGTGCCGGAGGGCTGGCTGAGGTTAAATGCCAGGTTCACATCTGGAAAAGCTAGCCTTCTCCCGTTTTCTGAGCTGCTTTACGGGTTCCTGGATTATCCTAGTAGTTTGTGAAGATGCAGGCTGGTTCTCTCGGCCAGCAACCTTAGCTTTGCCTTTGGCTTTTCTCTCTGGCACCACAGAGGCGAGGTCGGGGCACAGACATGGAGGGTGAAAGGCATTCGGAAGCGTACCTTTCTGTGTTTAGAAGACTGGTCTTGGGCTTTTAAACAGGAGACATGGAAAATTGTAGACAACCCTCCGAAATGGCCATCTGCGTTAGAAAAGACTCTTTCTGTGTCGTTGGTACAGTCCACTCTATACACTGGCAAATGTAACGGGGTGTCCTAATGAATGGGCCCTGTCCCCTTCCGAGTCATAGAATCTTAATTAGGAAGGAACTTGGCATTCATCCGGCATAACCTTTCCCTTTCTTCTGTGATGTTCTACATAAACGGTCATTACTCTTCTGCTTTTGAATACTTCCAGAGATAAGAGATCATTGCCTCCCAGAGGCCCCCGTTCCACATTGCGAGACTCGACCAGAAATAGTGCTGTTCTGAAGTCTTATCGTTCTGAGTCTCTCCATTGGTTCTGAGCATCAATAAAGACCAAACGTCAGAGTATAGATCGCCGTGCGTTAACTCACCTGCTGTGCCCACTAGATGAGAGAACCAAGAGGGCAGCACCTATACGTTTCATCTCTATGCCCAGCTTTAGGGTGAAACCTGGCCAGTAGTGGCCCCAACAAATGCCTGGGTTCTGTGTTTGGGGCTGCAGGGAAATGAAGGGGGCAGGTGTCTGAAAACCTGGCATATCTCCTGAATCGTCTCCTCATCCCCCAGAATCCTCTACCTGAACCCCGAGTGGCAGCGCTCAGTACGTAATCTGACACTCACAGGTGTCTTCTGGCATGTTTGTGTGACACGTGGTTTCCAAGGTGTTGCCTGCCTGGAATGTGCTCACCCTTGTCCCTGTTTCAGACACCCACTGTTCTCTGCGCTTCCTTACAATGCCGCAGTTTTTCCAGATCTACGCAGGTGACATGTCCCACCAGGAGCAGTAATTTGGTCTGGGCTCAGAGACTTCAGCGCTGTTAAAGCAATTTAAGTGGCCCCCGACCCTTCTCTCTCCCATCTCAAGCATTGATCCCTTTACAGTTGCATTGCTGTGATCTCATCGGTGGTCATTCACCTGGATAAAGAGGAAATGCCTTCGGATACCTGATTCCATTGTGTCCTCTCAGGAGTCCCATGCTAGGGAAACAGCACGCGTGTCCTTTTGTTACTAAAGCGTTTACCAGAGGAATTAGCAGAACGCTGCTGATCAGGGCTGAGGTGATGTGAAAACCTAGCTCTTCGGGCCTTCAATGCAGTGCTGTTCTCTTGTACCACAGGTCTCACCCTTCCAGAACTTGAGTTAAAAAACAACTTCAGTGCCTACTTGGTGTGGCTCAGTGGTTGAGCGCCGACCCACGAGGTCAGGGCACATGCCTAATTGTGGGCTCCATCCCCAATGGGCGTGCAGGAGGCAGCCGATCAGTGGTTCTCTATCATCATTGATGTCTCTATCCCTCTCTCCCCTCTCCATTCTTCTCTCTGAATCAATAAAACATATTTTTAAAAAAAGAACTTCAGTGACTCATGTATATAGTTATGATGATGGATTTTGGAACATAAGCTGGACCAGAAAATGAAAAAAAGAAATGAAGACCAGAGGTATTCGATGGGTAATGAGAAAGTAATGGGTGGAGTGAATTGGGAATTATGGTGCGATTAGGAACTTTTTGCCGTGAGAACGGGAGTCTTTGTCCAAATGTCTTGAAAAGGATGAAAGGCTGGATTTGGGGAGTGGAGTTTTAGATGAGGCACACTTTTTGGCATGTCACCCTGGGATGGAGTAGCTGAGGTGGTGTGGTGAGAAGTTAATAAATACGAGGGGCCCCAGGCACTTCAAGGCCAAGGTGTTAGAGGGCCCATCTAAAGGATGATACAATCTAAGAAAAGTTGTCAAGAGCTGAAAAGAATTCTATTCATGGAGCTCAAAAGGGGGCCGGCACCTACAATCCAAGTCAGTCAGCTGTAAGTTCACATCAGGGCACACGCTAAAAAATATTTGAATTATAAGGATTAAAAAAATCCTTCCACTAAGAATAATAATAACTCTCATTAATAAGAATTGATTATGTGCCAGCGTAATAGCCTTACGTGCATAATCTTATTTTATCCCCACCATAAGCCTTGAGGTGAGTATAATGATTTTCACTCATTTCCACATGAGGAAATGGAAGGTCATAAAGAAGACTGGAAATTACTCAGCCTTGCGGAACCAAAATAGCAATGAATCCGAGCAGTCCAACTCTTGAGCAGGGCTGTCCATCAGAAATATCAAGATGTAATTTATGTAATTTTGAAGCCTTGGCTGGTGTGGCTTAGTTAACGAGCATTATGTCCCTTCACTTTGAGGGTCCCCGGTTCCGTTCCTGGTCAGGGCACATGCCCAGATTGTGGGCTCAGTCCCCAGGAGGGGGTGTGCAGCAGGCAGTCCATTGATGTTCCTCTCTCATTGATGTTTCTCTCTCTCTCTCCCCTTCCTTTCTTTCTGGAAATCAATAAAAATATATATTTTAAAAGATGTAATTTTACATTTTCTAATAGCCACATTTACAGAAGCAAAATGAAACAAGTGAATTGCATTTTAATAATATTTACTTAATCCTGTATATCAAAATTATTATCATTTCAGCATGGGATCAGTATTCTAAAAATTACTTATATTTTATGTACTTTTTTTGTATTTCTGAAACCAAGTGCATATTTTAAGCCTCTCAGTCTGGACTTGCTGCCTGTCAAGTGCTCATAGCCATGCGTGGTAGGCAGTGCCAGGGGTAGAATTTGATGTTTAAGGCTACACTGAAATGCAAGGGCAACCGGTGGACAGAACCATATCATCTTTGAGGAGTAGAAATCCTACGTCAGTTTTTCTGCTACAATAATACATGTCCTGATAAAATGTCTGCTTAGTTTTGAGGGGGGGAAAAAAAAAGACAGAGACCCAAGAATACCAGCCAAGTTCTCCCATGTATAAACACAACAGAAAAATGACACGCTGTGCAAGAGCCCACACAGTGTACACCAGTGTATACTTCCTGAAGAACGCATCCAAAGGCAGCCAGCCAGCCACAGAAGTAATCAAAATGAATATTCACGAACGAAGAGGTCTTGTTCTAAAGGGGCAGGCGGTTCGCACTGAAAGGAGTTGCACGTGGAGTGATCTGTAAATAATTGCTCTTAGTCATTTGCAAAGCGGAATGCAGATGCCAAAAGTCGCTCTTGAAAACATACAGAAAGCCAGCTGCTGGCATTGTAAGACAGACTAGGCCCTAGGGTGGTGTGCATTGCGATTCGAAGCGAAGTTTTTTGTGTGTTTTGTTGTGTAACTCAGGTGTGATTTTGAACCCTTCACTCTGATCATCAGTGAGAAAAGGTCAGATGTTTCTTCAAAGCTCCAGTGTGACCATTGGTAAAGCTATAAGTAAAATGAAACTAAGTTATTGGAAAGGATTGTTGCAAATGAAACGAAGTCTGTGGCAATTAGGAAGGAAGCAAATAAAAGGAGAAGGAGATAAATGGTTCTAGAATGTTAGGTATCCATATGGGGTATCCACTTTATACCATTTCCAAAAATTAGCTTGAAATGAATCTTACACCTAAATGTGAGAGCTAAAACTATAGAACAGACGGGAAGAAAGCAGAGGGGAAAAAAATCTTAGTGACTTTAACTTAGACAAAGATTTCTTAAATAATATGCAAAAAGCACAAACTAGGAAAGAACAAAGTTGATAAGTTGGACTTCATCTAAACTGATAGTTTTGTTCTTCCGAAGATATTAATAAGAAAATAAAATGACAAGCCACAGACTGGGAGAAAATATTTGCAAAGCACAGGTCTGATGAAAGATTTGTATCTGGAATATAAAAAGAACTCTTGCAACAGTAACAAGAAGACAGATGACCCATACTTTAAGAGAGACATCACCAAAGAGGATGTAGGGATAGCTAGCAAATCCATGGAAAATGCTCACCATCATTAGTCATGAGAGGAAGTTAAATTAAAATAATCATGAGGTACAACTACCCACCCAGTATAATGATAATACATTATAATACAAAGTGTTGGTGAGAATGGGGAACAGCCAGAACTCTCAGACATGGCTGAGGGAAGTGTAAAATGGAACAATCCTGTAGGAAACTAGTTAATTTCTTGAAAACTTAAACATACATACAAAGCATGGCCCACAATTCTAGTAAGAATTGCACAGCAGCAATTCTGCAGTTCTAATAGGTATTAATCCAACAGAAATAAAGTAGGTTTACAGTTCTTATGGAAAATAATACAATAATTAATAAGTAGTAATATAATAAACTGTGTTTTGCATACTCACAGCTGTAAACCTACTTTTGCCCCACCCTGTATGTGCACATAAACATTTAATCTTGAATATTCATAGAACTCAAATGTCCATCAACTGGAGATTTGGTGAACAGTGGTAGTATATCCATTCAGTGGATCGTTCAGCAGTGAAAAAGAATGAACTGATGATATATGCAAAAGTATGAATAAAAGTTATTTTCTTTGGCACGTACCTGTCCAATTTTCCCAGCACTATTTATTAAAGACTAGAGGCCCAGTGCACAAAATTAGTCCACGGGTAGGGTCCCTATGTCTGGCCGGCGATCAGGGCCAATCTGTGGGGCAACCAGCGGGGCAATCAGGGGGCTCCGGCTGGCACCTGCCTTGGCGGGCCTGTGGGCTGGGAGCAGCCCCTGCATTGAGCATCTGCCCCCTGGTGGTAAGTGTGATTCATAGCAACCAGTTGTTTTGCCGGTAATTCTGCTGTTCGGTTGATTTGCATATTAGGCTTTTATTATATAGGATACTGTCTTTACTCCCTTGTGTGTTCTTGGCTCCTTTGTCATGTATTAACTGACCCTCCAGGTGTGGGATTATTTCTGTGCTTTCTGTTCTCTTCCACTGATCTATGTGTCTGGGTTTATGCCAGTACCATGCTGTTTTGATTACTATGGCCTTGTACTATAGTTTGAGATCCTGTAACGTTGTTCTTCTTTCTCAAGATTGCTGTGGCTATTCAGGGTCTTTTGTGGTTCCATATACATTTTTGGATTATTGGTTCTAGTTCTGTGAAAAACACTATTGGCATTTTGATAGCAATTGCATTGAATCTATAGATTGCTTTGGGTAGTATGAACATTTAATGATGTTAAGTCTTATATCCATGATTATGGCATATGCTTCTGTTTATGTGTATCTTCTACAATTTCTTTCTTCAGTATCTTATAATTTTTCAAGTACAGGTTTTTTACCTCCCTGATTAAATTTATTCCTAAGGTGTTTTTTTAAATGCAATTGTACAATAGCAATAGCTTAACTGTGCTTATTATATTTAAGAAACACAACTATAATAAATTATAAATTTTAAAAATAAAATTTATATTAGGATGTGTCAGACATATGAAGACACATATGATGTGGATACATTAATTTCAGATATTATAAATACAACAAAATACTGTATTTTCCAGCGTATAAGACAACTAGGCATATAAGATTTTCCTGGGGTAAAAAGTCGTCTTACAGACTGGAAAATACGGTAAATATCTATGCAGCTTTGAACACAAGTCACTTCACCTCTAAGATGGAAATACTGTATTTTCCGGCGTATAAGACGACTTTTTAACCCAGGAAAATCTTATACACCCCGTCGTCTTATACGCCGGAAAATACAGTATATAAATATACTTATACAATTTTATATATAATACACTATAAATATTATATAATATAAATAACATTTTAATATGTAACAAATATATTAAATATAAATATATTTAATTAGATTAATGATTTTGAATTGGTGCTACACATCATGTGATATTTAAAGCAAAAAGTGATAAAAATATAGGATATATTAGGAGAGTTTTAGCCAATGAAAAGGCAAAACATATTGTTAATGACAAAGGCAGTTTTTAAAATATAATTGATTAGAGGCCTGGTGCATGAAATTCATCCACTGAGAGGGGGGATGTCCCACAGCCCAGCCTGCACCATCTCTAATCTGGGACATCCCTCTCACAATCCGGGACTGCTGGCTCCAAACCGCTCACCTGCCTGCCTGCCTGATTGCCCCTAACCACTTCTGCCTGTCAGCCTGATCACCCCCTAACCACTCCCCTGCCAGCGTGATCGACGCCTAGCTGCTCCCCTGCCGGCCCGATTGCCCCCAACTGCCCTCCCTGCAGGCCTGGTGGCCCCCAACTGCCCTCCCCTGCAGGCCTGGTCCCCACCCCCCCAACTGCCCTCCCTCCCCTGCTGGCCTGATCGCCTACAACTGCCCTCCCTTGCCGGCTGTCTTGTGGCTGCCATCTTGTGACCACATGGGGGTGGCCATCTTGTGCAAGGGTGTGATGGTCAATTTGCATATCACCTCTTTATTATATAGTATATCAATAGATATCAAGTTTCATGTCCATAAAATGGGATAAAAATGGATTTCCAATTGTTCATGAAAAAAATTACATAAACTGGGGGTGCAATAAATCCTCATTAAATTTCAAACCATAAAAATTATGCAGGCCCTACTCCTGACCACAATGCAATAAAACCACACATCAGAAGCAAGCTTTCTAATGGAGGTTCTAAAAACTTGGGTATTAGGGGGTTATGAAGAATGTTCCTAAATGCTTACTTAAGCCAAAAGGAAATAAAAACTAAAATCATTACCCATTTTGAAAACAGCAGAGGTGGAACGTTTCACACTGCGGTTGATGGAACGTCCCCAAAGCTGTCACTGGAGATGTCTTAATAGCCTTCAGTGCCTTCATTATTCAAAAACGAGACCATGATAAATGAGTCTCACATTCTGCTTGGAAACTCAGATAGGAACAATGGTGTGGACCTGGGGAAAGCTCACGGAAAATCAAGTGAAGGGCACAAATTCATGAGGCAAGGAAAGTACAAAACAGAAAACCAAAATTAACCCTTTGTACACCATACACGTCTATAGATGCTTTAAGAAATCATTTTTCGTGAGGATTTTCAACTGAAAATACTCAAGAACACCCGAATTGTGAGTAATATATTTATTTTTATAATAGTCATTGCAAATTGCTTTTTTTAAAAAATTAAATTCAAAATATCGTGGCATGTGGGGATGGTTTCCATTTTGGACGTGTGGCAGTTAACTGGTTAAAATTTTTAAAGCTGATTCTACCTATAAGAAACTGCGACCTGTGGAAACTGAGTAATGAACAATGGAGAAAATATTAATAAGCTAACCAATGAATAAGATGGCTTACCCTAATATGCATAAAATGGTCATAAAATAACAACTACCACCACCATTTATTGCTACTTATATACTGGGTACAGTCCTAAGCATTTAATGTGGGTTATCTCATTTCACTCTCACAACAACCCTTTAAAAGCAGTGCCATTATGACCCTGTTTTGCAGACGAGGCACCTGTGACCAAAGACAATTTGGCCAAGACATCACTGATAGTTAGAGGTGGAAACGGGAATGAAGACCTTCAGCCTGGCCCTGGGTTTAATCCCTATCACAGAATACTGTGTCCCATCCACGCTGATTTAGGAAAGCAGTGAAGTTTGCCTGAAATGATGCGTGCATACAGGCACAACTGGGAGATTTTGCGGGTTTGGTGCCAGACCACCCCAACAAAGCAAGTCATCATCTCTTTGCTGGTGGATGGCCTTGCCTACAGTTTATTTAAAAAAAAACAATAACCCGTGACTGTGAAGCAAGGTAAAGTGAGGTATGCCTGTGTATTACTGCCAATTGCCCGAGGCACTGCAGCCCTAATTATTTTGAATTAAACTCTCCTTTTGAGGTGTGTCAGCTCTAACAGGTAGCTTGCATTCAGACCACACACCATTGGATGGTACAGTTTCCAGGTACAGGGTCTCAAGATCCCCTCCCCCACAAGGAGCCCCCTTTCCCCATCAAGCTAGAGACCATTGTGTCTCCTGGCATTTTTCTCCTGTGTGGTGGTGTTTATTTCCAGGTCACCTTATGCAGAGAGTCCAGAGTTTGGGGTCCTAACTTTATGCAGTGTCTTCTCTCTAACTCCCAATTAGCCAGGCCCTGGGCCTCCCCTTCTCTCTCCTGCACCCCCAACCTCAGCAATGGAAACTGCTTCCCTTAGGGCGGGGTGGGTTTTGAAATGACTTGTAGTCTCATTTTCAAACTCTGCTTTTATTTGTAGTTTTGCTTTTGTGACAGCTTAGGTTTTATATATGTAATATATATAAAGTATACAACATGTAATTACCCTATATAATAAAAGCCTAATATGCTAAGTGTCCGGTCAGGCATTCAACCAATCAAAGCATAATATGCTAATGATTAGAGGCCTGGTGCATGAAATCCTTAGCGCTGCCACAGAGGCCGAGAGGCTCCCGCCACCACTGCTGCACTTGCCAGCCATGAGCCCAGTTTCTGGCTGAGCGGCGCTCCCCCTGTGGGAGTGTACTGACCACCAGAAGGCAGCTCCTGCATTGAGCGTCTTCTGCCCCATAGTGGTCAGTGTGCATCATAGCAACCGGTCGTTCCATCGTTCAGTCGATTTGCATATTATCCTCTTATTATATAGGATATGCTAAGGCTGCTCAACCGCTCGTTGTTACATGCACTGACCACCAGGGGGCAGACAGTAGACCAGTCGACCAGTTGCTATGATGTGCAGTGACCACCAGGGGAAAGACGCTTCAACTGGTAGGTGAGCTTGCTGCTGGAGTCCAGTCAATCAGGACTGAGCAAGACGGGCCAGACACACCCTGGAGCCCTCCCACGGTCCCTCCCCGGCTGGCCAACCTCCTGTGTCCCTCCCTGGCTCTGATCTTGCACCAGTGGGGTCCCTCGGCCTGACCTGCACCCTCTTGCAATCCATGACCCCTTGGGGGATGTTGGAGAGCCGGTTTCGGCCCGATCCCGCAGGCCAGGCTGAGGAACCCCACTGGTGCACAAAATCGTGCACCGGGCCTCTAGTATTTACATTAATATATGTATTATATGTACATATTAAATGTATGGTATACATTTTAATGTATCTTAATATATGATATATAATATACCTAATACTTATCTATTATATACTTACGTAAACATATACATATATAATAAATTATATAATATATATTCTATAATATGATAGATTACTATATAATATATTACATAGGTGCACATATGTTGTATGTGATCTATAATGTAAATACATGTTGTTATATAGCCATATTATATACATAATACATATATATATTTTTTAATTTTGCTGGTAGGGCTTTTGGGCTATCTAGTTCACCATGTTACCTAAAATAGAAGTCTTCCCTTCCCCTTCCCTCCCCGTCTGCTATTTAGAGCTTAGTATAAATCAGGGAAACTGTTCTTGGTCCCCCATCCTATTAATATTTGGGTTCCCTGCTATAAGTTATCATGCTACTCTGTGCTTCCTTCTTTATGACTATTGTCATTGTATAGTTATTTGTTAAACACTTTCCTTGCTTAATTATTTTTTAAATTCTTTTGACACCTAAATATTGGTGGTAAGTCTAACTCATCCACTACAACGTGACGTTCGTGTGGGTGGACACCCTCTGCTCTTTACCATCTCATCCCTATTGTTGACATAGAGCTTACAACGTAATTGACTCTAAGGGTAGAGAAAATTTGTATGTGCCCAAGAGAAGTGGAAAAAAATTGTCAAAGGAAAGCTTGAGTAGGTTTGAATAATTGAAATGTAAAAACAAAAACAAAAACAACCCAAGGGGAACATTTTGAATGTCAGTAAGCAACTGAAACAAAATTAAATGGCAAATGAAAACTGGGAAATTTATACTTGAAGTAGACATAGCATGTCACATATAAAGAACTCTTACAAATCAATAGGAAAAATAGACCAATAGAAAAATGGGTAAAAGATAAGAATGAAGGATTCACAAAAGAAGAAAAGCAACTTGTTAAAAAAAGAAAAGGAAAATAGTATCCACTTGGGAACAACTCATGGGAGTGTCTATTGTAAATGAACGTCATGGTAGTCTTTCTTTTTTAATAGTTTTACAATATCAAGATTGTTAATAAACATATACAAGCTACTGGAGGCAGAAATGCTTTGCCTGTGGAAATGAGTCAATGGATTTAATCATGGTATAGTTTGTTTACAGTACTAAAGATCAGACGCAACCTGCCCAGCCGGCGTTGCTCAGTGGTTGAGTATCAACCTATGAACCTAGAGGTCATGGTTCGATTGCCGGTTGGGGCACATGCCCGGGTTGAGGGCTTGATCCCCAGTAGGAGGCGTTGCAGGAGGCAGCCCATCAATGATTCTCTCTCATCATTGATGTTTCTATCTCTCTCTCCCTCTCTGCACTCAATTTATATATATAAAATCAGACACAACCTAAATCCTAACAGTTGGGAAAAGGTAGTGAGAATATGGTATAGCCTCACAACTGGATAAAGTTTTTCAAAATCCCTTTTTAAAATTAGATTTTTATTGATCTAATAATGAAAGTTGAATTTTGCTTGAATAAATGAATAGGGAAACTACTTTTGATTTAAGATTAGGTTAAAAAAGATACAAAGCTACTTCCCCCAAATTTCAAGGTCTCTATATTAGTTATATAACTAGAGGCCCGATGCATGAAATTGGTGCAAGGGGTTCGGCCTTCGCAGCTGAGGCAGCTTGCCTCGACCCTCACAGCCCCGGCTTTGTCTGAAAGGACGTCTGGAAGGTCATTTGGCTATCTGGTCTAATTAGCATATTACCCTTTGATTATTATAGATTATTATAAAAGGAAGAATGGATGGCAATAGGTTCTCTCTGGATATAGGGATGCTACTGGAATTTTCTTTTTATTTCATTTTACAAAATATCCACAGTAGTGCAGTTTTTAAAAAACATCTTTTTTCTTCTGAAGGAAGGAAAAGAAGAGGGTAAAGAGGAGAAGAAAGAGAAAACAGGACGAGAAACCTTGCTGTTCTTCCAGTGGTGGGCGGTGTTGATCATGGGCGTGAGAGCAGACGCCCACCGTGGGGTCCAGCCCGCCTGCCTGTGAGTCCTGTTTGTCCACGCCCACGGCGCTGCCGTTTCTGTGATGCCCTTGTGGGGGAGAATCTGGGTAAAAAGAACCCAAGCACTCCATGGGGCTTCGTGTGCATTAGCGAGCCCACTCTTTTTTCACCTGCTAGTAGATCTCATCTGGGGTGTCTTTGTAGGACAGGCCCAGGAGCAGAGCATTGGGGACCGAGGTCGCTAAGGACGCACTCCGCGCCCTTTCGCGCTGCCTCGGTGGCTGCATTCTTCCTGTGCTCAGAACAGGATCGGTCATCCGTTTCAGACTCGCCGTCTTGGTCTATGACAGTTCGCAGGGAGAAGCTGTGAAATGTTTGCTTTGCTGCAAGTAAAACAAACAAACAAAGAACCAGTAAAGATGGCTTAACCTTTTGCACTCGGATGTCAAGTGTGACTCGACACGGTTAGCATCGGTAGCAGCTCGTATGTCGAGCCACACTCGACACGTAGTTTCACCGCGGGGGGGGGGGGGGGGAATTTTTGTCTATTTTTCCAGTATCTTTTCTTGTTTTCATTAGCATGAAAGGACAAGTAAAATGTAAATGCCGTCTCAACTGATGCCAAAAAAGAAAAAATGAAAAACCGATAACGCATGTGAAATTTATTAGGAAACTAGTACATGATCTTGTTGGAGAATTCAGAGATGGTACACTAACTTCCGGGGGTAGATTATTATCCACTAACTTAGAGCAACGTTTAGATGGAAAGCTCCATATAATCACACCTCACCCTAACAAAAAACACAAAGATTGTGTTGTTTGTTCTAACAGAAAAATCAAAGGAAGAAGAGAGACGATTTATATTTGCGAAACATGTGAATGTAAACCAGGTCTTCATGTGGGTGAATGTTTCAAAAAATATCACACCATGAAAAATTATAGAGATTAAAATTACTCTTTGAATGTATCAATAATTTGAAATATAAAAAAATCCAAATAAATAAGTTTGTATGTAAAGAAACTCCAGTTTTTTATTCTACTGCCATGCTTTGTAAAATCTGGGGTATTTAAAAAATTAAATCTCGAGTAGAATAAAGGAATCGAGAAAAAAGCAAGCGAGGGCCAAGGGTTAAACCAGCTCTTCATTTTCTCACATAGCAAGCAGCCCGAAGGTTGGCAGTTCCCATCCTTGGGAATTCCCTGGTGTTCCTCATGGTCATAGCAAGTTCGGTCATCTCCTCACAAGACAGTGGAGAGGAAAGTCAAAGCCTCTCTCTCTCTCTCTCTCTCTCTCTCTCTCTCTCTCTCTCTCTCTCTCTCTCTCTGAGTCTTTTCTCCCAAACCCCCCATTGGCATTGGCCAGGAGTGCGTGTATCAGGTCTTGTCTGGGGGGAGATGGGGCAGCGAGGGCTGTGTGTCTGGTCTGCGTGTGTCTCTGCCTGCGTCCGCTCAGCAGAGAAGTGGAAGAGCAGCTCTGGGTAGAGGAGCAGCAGAATCTCACTCCCTCTGCGGGTCCGTGGGGAGGAGAGACGGCATGTGGAGGAAGCAGGGTGCTTAGCATACTTGTCAGTGTGGCCCTCCCTGGCCTTCTCTTTGGAATCTGACATCTGAGTTAACTAGCTTGGGGTTGGGCTTGGACCACGTTGTTGGGATTTTCCAAAGCGCTTCGTCAGTCCGGACATGGGGACGTTCCCAGCCCCTCCGGGATCCAGGTGGCTGGGCTGCCGGTACTTTCCATTTTCTCGGTCGCCCAGGGAAACCGGCTGGCTTGGCAAACCTCACTCTAATGAACAGATAGCGGAATTCTCCCCTAATGAAGAGGCAGCAGCTCAGGTCTGTGCCGCGGTGGACATCAATCAGTAGATAAGGGTTTGCGGCATGCGTGCGATTCCAGAATTCAGATGTGGGAAAGACGTGTCTTCCTTCTCCAAGGATAACGAATGAACTGGACCAGTGCAGCCTCAGCCGGGCACCGGCTGGGCTGTCAGCGGTGGCTTCCCCTGGAAATGGTGCTGAGGCTTGGGCGTCCTTGTGATTTCCAGAAGTGACGGGGGCCCGGGGCCCGCTCCCCGGGGCAGGTGCATCGTTGTGAGGAGCAGAGGGTGTGAGGAGGGGTGCGGAGAGAGGGCATGGAGCCTTCCATCCTGTCCGTGAACTAATGGCAGGCTGTTGTTGCCTGAAGAAGAGAACGCCTCTTCCCAACCACAGCTCACTCTCTGCTGAGCTGGGAAACCTAATGCCCTTATCATTGCGCTTTTTCTGTCAGAAAAGAAAAGAAATGCATTTCTTCTATCCGCCTGGTCCTTCCTTTCATTTTTCACTTATAAAGACTACACCTTTTGATAGTAGAAGGAACTAATAAACCGGATCACTTACACTATCACCCAGGAGCCCCCGGAAAAGAACAAATGGGATTATTTTTACCTTCTGGTCTTCAGTATCTATGTAGTCAGTATGTTCGCATTTGGCTTAAAAACAAGCAAATTGAATGTCTGCTCTGTGCATAGTATCTTGAAAAGCTCTAGGGGAGTTTCCGAGGTGAAAGAAAAGTGGGATCTCCCCCAAATGAGGCTCCTACAGGGAGACCCGTGTGTGCCAGAGCGAGTTGCCCACGGCGTTGACAAGGCGGGGAAAGGCTGCTTCCTGGCACAGGAATGTGGACCTAGCTGGCCTGATGTTTGGAAAATCGGACTCTCGTATAGTGTGCAGAATCCACTGTAAAGTCAGTGTCCCTGGCCTATTAGATGGGTTCCAGGGTGGAAGAGGGAGCTGCATGGCATAGGCATCGTTCAGTTCCTCTCTGAGGTCCTGCTTCTCTTATTTATTGGATAATTTGCAACTGGAGCTAACGCTTTGCCCTCTGGGGAAGAGCTGGGCCTAGGTGTCCCAATGCAGGAAATGAACAGATCCGCCCTAGACGCTGCTCTCAGGGTTCTCAGGCCAGAGACCTAGTGCCGTGTGGACCCTGGGGGCAGGATGTCTTGGTGGATGAGTAGGAAATCAAGAAAGAATGGAATTGGTTCACCTCCTCTCAACTTACCTTTTACACGATGTCCGTTTCCCAAAGAGAAGTGCAGTGTGTGGGGTGAAAGGTTTCCCTGTAGACTGCCTTCATCCTGCCCAGGGACTGGCTACCTGGGAAGGCAGATTGACCTGAGCAGCCAATGTGGCAGGGTTTGCACCTGATGGATGTGCCAGGCGAGGGAGAGAGGAATCAAGTCCGACCCTAGAATGCTGGTCCAATCTGGTGGGTGCGTGGTGCTGTCATCTGAATTGGGAGAAACTGAGGAAGGAGCAGGCTTTGGTGAGTTTTATCTGTCATCTAGACATCCACTGAGGGATGGTGGTCAGGGAGTAAAACATAGGTGGCTGGAAACTGTTCAGAATGGAAAAGTGCTCATACTTAGGTGATGGTTTTCCCTTAAATAATGATGACGTGCAGGATCAGCAGGTGCCCAGGTGTGCCATTCTCCAGGCATCCGGCGAAGAGGTGAGCCCAGGTTGGGGCACAGCTAAGCATATCCTGGGACTGGGACCCAGCAGAAAGGATCGACTCGTCTCTCCTTGTGTGGGGCAAGCATGAGAGGGCTCTTGACCTGGTGACGTTCACATTCGGGGCGGAGACACCAGGGAGCTTAGGTGGACGTGTTTGGAGAATGAATGCTAAGCCACAACAGCATCTATCACTGGAGCTTGAAGCCCCTGGGGCAGTGTGAGGTTGAGCGTAGAGGAGGCTTGCCTGCTGGGCAGAGGGCGCTCAGTCTGCTGGGAAGGTGGGTCCCTCCTTCGGGGAGAGGGGCAGCCATGGGCCTGGCTAGCTCATTACTGCTAGTATGTATATACGAGAGGCCCGGTGCACGAATTCATGCACAGGCGGGGTCCCTCAGCCCGGCCGGTGATGGGGGACCATCGGGGCCATGGGAGGTTGGCTGGCTGGGGGGAGGGGTCACAAGAGGTTGGCCGGCCAGGGGGAGGGGCCATGGAAGGTTGGCCGGGAGGGAGGGGCCGTGGAGGTTGGCCAGCCGGTCCAACAGAGAACCCTGGACAACCAGCCACTGGACAGCTTTGCTTGTTTAAACTTTATGCTATTTCATTTATAAGCCCCATGTAATTCTCTCTTGTTTGTGGGGGTGTGGAGTGGTCGCTTTTTCTTTAAGTCAGGATGCAGAGGACTGTAACCCCGCCTCCTCCCTCCTCCCTAACTCTGGCTCATGCAGAATTTTCCCGTAGGTCCACACTGAGGCAAATTGTCCTCCAGTACCAGGAGCAAGTGAAAGTTCTGCGTGTTCATCCATACACACCTGTTCTGAGTTGTCACTGGTACTTTCAGACAAGGTGCCTCCACGGGTGATGTTCTGGGCCAATCCTTTGTTGTGAGGTTGTCCTGTCTGAGGACCTGTGGCTGCATCCCTGGCCTCTGCCCACGGGACGCCAGCAGAACCTTCCCCTCAGCTTGTGAGGACCAAAGGCTATGTATTGCCACATGCCCTCCAGGGGGCAGAATCACCCCTCGATGAGAACGTGCATTAGGATCTACCAAAATTAGGGGCAGCTCCCCTGTTCAAGGCCTGGCTGTGATGAGGGAGAGGGGATGGGATGGGGAATTCAGGCCACTGACACAGAGACCGGCCATATGGACTTAGGTCTTTTCTTCCCAGCCACGCAGAAGGTGAGCCCGTCCAGATGCTGCCAGCACTGGCCACGTTCCCTGTGGACCCCACGGTGGTCGCCATTCACCACCCTCCAGCCTCCTCTGAGGCACCGAGGAGCCAGATTCTCTTTGTTCTCTAATTGAAACATGGAAAGCAAATCAGAATTATTTCAACGCACAGATAACTTCGAATAGGAAACCTGGAAACCTGTCAAGTCGGCCTCCCTCGTTGCGCCACGTCACCAAATTGATTTGGGGAAGAGGAGGACCTAGGTGTCCCAATGTGAGTTTTCTGGCTAAAGCACAATACACAGTTCTTCACAGTCCATTAATTCCATCTGCTTCCCATGATCAAGTCAGAGCGTTACATGTGCCTCGTGAGTGGTTTTCCTGAAGGTCAGAAGAAGTGAGTTGCTACCCTGCCATTCACTAGCTGTGTAGCTCCGGACAGCGATGTTTCAAAAGCCTTACTTCTCCAGATGTAAAATAGAGATGTGAGTTCCTTACTTCCTTCATTCACAGAGTCATTTGACGAATCAAATGAGATCATAGATCTGAAACTATTGTAAACTAGAATATGCTATATACACAGGACTGTTGGTATCATCACTCCTGTTATCTTTTTAAAGGATGGATGCTTCACATACTGACCTGTTAAATATCCACTTGTTGCCCGGCCGGCTTGGTTCAGTGGTTGAGCGTCGACCTATGAACCAGGAAGTCACAGTTTGATTCCCAATCAGGGCACATGCCCACCCAGGGTGTGCAGGAGGCAGCCAATCAATGATTCCCTCTTATTTGATGTTTCTATCTCTCCCTCTCCCTTCCTCTCTGAAATCAATAAAGATATATTAAAAAACAAACAAAAAATCTTGAAAAAAGAAAAAACGATCCATTTGTTTACTCAACTCCCTCAGCTAAAAAACTCCTCTAACTAGGATATTTTCATTGGCTTTAACCACTTACCCAGGCGGAATTCAAGAACCCCCAGCGGGTTTTAAATCTCACTCCTAGCTAAGTAATAGGTTTGAAGAGAAAATGGGAAGCGATGATCAGCATCTTATTCACAGGCATAATAGCGATGCTGAAACTCCCCTTTCCCATCCCCTGTTGTCATTAATGTGGGGTTATTACTTAACGTACATCCTTCCCTGGGTGGGCTGGCTGCCTGTCCATTGTGCGCTAAGGCGCCCGCGTGTCACTCTCTCAGTGTTCAGGCCTTTCTTCCCCTTGGCATGTAAGGAAACAGTCCTGATCTCTGGGTTCGGAGCTAGCAGCGCATGAGCACGGCTTCGTCATGGTTCTCAGGTGCTTCCACATCCATCACTCGTCTCAGTCCTCAGAACAAGGGTCTTTGTCTCTAGTTTTCACATGTGGAATCCGAGAGGGCAACTGACTAGACTCTAACTTGTGATTTTTTTTCAAACACTGAGTCCAGTGCTCATTCCATTATTTTTTGTTGCTTCCAGGTCAAGGATGCTTATATATCCCCACACCAGGGAATTTTCTAAAAATTGATATACAGTATGTATATACTAGAGGCCCGGTGCACGAATTCATGCACAGGCGGGGTCCCTCAGCCCCACCGGTGATGGGGGGCCATCTGGGCCATGGGAGGTTGGCTGGCTGGGGGGAGGGGTCACAAGAGGTTGGCCGGCCAGGGGGAGGGGCCGTGGAGGTTGGTCAGCCAGCCCAATCAGGGCTGATTGGGGCCGGCCGGCTGGAAGGAAGGACTGCAGGAGGTTGGCTGGCCATGGGAGGTTGGCTGTGGGAGCGCACTGACCACCAGGGGCAGCTCCTGTGTTGAGCATCTGCCCCCTGGTGTTCAGTGCATGTCATAGCGACCGGTCAACTGGTCATTCAGTCATTCGATTGCTTAGGCTTTTATCTATATAGAATAGATAGGAACTTGAAGATTTCTGTATAAACAACAAAAAAAGAACTTAAGTTGCAGAGCTGTGCCATTGATTTGTGTCTTGATTTTTCCCAGCTAGAAGTTAGGATTGATTGGTTAGTTCATTTCCCCAACTGTTGTGTACCGCAGGCTTGATCCTGCAGAAAGTATTTGGTAGGCTTTAGTAACACAACACAACACGGAAAATGATGCTAGGCCCACTCTTGATTGCACATTAGCTTCACATGTGACATTTTCTCTTTATTTGTTAAATGTATTTCTCATTGAGGTAACACTGGTTTATAACACAGTCAACATCTCTATGTATTACAGCGTGCTCACTATCAAAGTCTAGTTTTCTCAGCCATACCATGAGGCCCTTTACCCTTTCAACCCCTCCTCGCCCCTTCCCCTCTGATAACCACCAATCTGTTGTCTGCCTCTGCAATTTTGTTTTTCTTTTGTTTTGTTTGTTCATTTGTTTTGCTTTCATTGTTCTGTTTATTTTTATATTCCACCTATGAGTGAAATCATACGGTATTTGTCTTTTTCTGTCTGATTTAATTTACTTACCTAATACCCTCAAGGTCCATCTGTATTGTTGCAAATGGCAGGATTTCACTTTTTTTTTTTTTTAATGGCTGTGCAGCATTCCATTGTGTGTGCGCATGTGCACATCACGCCTTCTCTGTCCTTCACCAATCAGTGGACACTTTGGTTGTTTCCAAACCTGGGCTATTGCAATAAACATAGGGGTGCAGGTATCTTTTTTAATTAGTGTTTTCTTCTTCTTCCAATAAATGCCCAGAGGGATTGCTGGATCATATATTTGCTCTAGTCTTAATTTTCGGAGGACTCTCCATACTGTTTTCCACAGTGGCTGTAACTTCTGACCATTATCAAACCCGAGCCAGCATTAATGCCAGGCCCAAATGAGACATTCCGGGCTGAGCCTGGGGGTCGCCCAAGTGATTGTCATGTGCAGCCTGGGCTGGACCGTGGCTTCAGGTGCTCTTCCTTGGTGTCCTGGGGGAGGACATCCAGGCTCCAGGTGGCCTTTGCCCTGGCCCCACGACGGCATTGTTCATACTAAGGCTGAGCATCGCAGACTAAGCTTTTCTCTGTCATCTTTTTTTTTAAAATATATTTTTATTGATTTCAGAAAGGAAGGGAGAGGGAGAGAGAGATAGAAACATCAATGATGAGCGAGAATCCTTGATTGGCTGCCTCCTGCAAGCCCCCTACTGGGGGGACTGAGCCTGCAACCGGGGCATGTGCCCTTGACCGGACTCAAACCTGGGACCCTATAGTCCACAGGCAGATGCTCTATCCACTGAGCCAAACCAGCTAGGGCTTCTCTGGCATCTTAAGACGGTAAGGACCAGAAATGAGGAATCCATTCTAACAGTCCTTGGGGATCTAGACGTATTTTTTAAGCTTTCCTCTCTGCTTTTGATCTTGGTGCCTCTTCACGGGTCGCATGGACTCTCTCTAGCTCCACGGAATAGCCACCATCACCTTTTCTGACTTGACCTCCTAGTTCCAGGGGCCATTGGTTGCTGCATTCCAAGAGTTCTAGTAAGGTTTTATGTGTAGCTCTCACCGCCTCGTGATCATTTGAATGTCTTACTTTGAGTCCATTTGCAAAATGATGAAGATTTTTGGAATGTGTCAAATCCGATTTTCAGCCCCTTTAAGATTGTGTGATTTCCTTAATGTGTACTTTATGGGGTCATTGTCTGACTGCAATGATAATTTTTGTAAATGGCTTATAGTGTCTGTTACATAGTGAGCACTCAACAGATGCAAAATTGTTATTTT
Organism: Cnephaeus nilssonii; assembly: GCF_951640355.1. Lineage (NCBI taxonomy): Eukaryota > Metazoa > Chordata > Mammalia > Chiroptera > Vespertilionidae > Cnephaeus > Cnephaeus nilssonii. The sequence goes on from NC_137077.1 coordinate 9,526,181, forward strand.
CATAAATATAATAATACCCTTTCCCTTTTAACTACTGTCGCCTAAGAAAATAGGAGCATTCTATATTTGCTAAAATAGAGTTTGGCACACAGAGTGAGTATTTAGATAAATGAGTCACTTTCAGAATTAGGTGATTTTTTTTTTAAGGGGGATTTAGAGCATTAGGAATTCCTTTGATCAGTAACCAAATCCCCAAATGGAAGTAAGGCTTAATGGGATTATCTTGTACTACTCACCATCTTCTACAGCTCTTTCCAGGGGTGACATTCCTCTCCTGTCTGCATCTCCATGCACGATAAATTCTAAATCTAGACAAGTCAGACAGCTCTCCTCACACCTGGTCTCCTTGGCAACCCTTCATATAAATAGTAAGGGCCTGTTTGGGGGCGGGTGTGTGTGAATGTCCGTAAATCCACAGTCTAAGTCATCCGAACCAGGGCAAGGTTCACATATTTTAAATCACAATTAAGACCTTCGGCGAATGTTGGTTTAGATGTATTACAAGAGCTGAGTCCAGGCACCATCTTTCCAGCGGTGACCTGCGAAGAGAGTCCTTTTGGCTTGTCGCCAGAGGAGATTCGGTCATTGACAAGGCTTTCCTTTGGATCTCTTTATGACACCACAAGAGTTTTATGAGAGAGAACAGTTTTCACACCAACCAGAAATTAACTAAGTGGCACCTCTGGTTCAGCCTCCCTCACTCTCCTTATCTGCTTGGGGTTGCCGCCCACGTATTTAGAGCGACATTGGCCTGCAGGGTGGTCTCTGAAGCTGGGAACAGGAGCCTCACAGGCAAGCACTTCATCTCCAAGAGATGGTCAAGCCCTCTGGAAAGGAAAGCACCTCCTTCATGCAGAGCAGAGGGGGTTCCTGGGGGTGGGGGAGGCGTTCTAATTGCAGCCTCAGTGGATGCCCTTCAGAGGGTTCCCTGCAAAAGAGGTGGGGAGAGTGGAAAGGAGGAATGGGGGTGAGAGGAGGGGATGGGCACTGTGCACCCCAAATCTGCAGATGAACCCGAGAACTGATAGCCATGATGTTTCCTGGGTGAACTGCCTTCTGATTAAATTCGGGAAGAACAGCTAGATTCTGCAGGTGCTCATATCGGGGCTGGGTTTTTTATTTAACTTGCCTGTTTTATAGCTAGTGGGGTGTCCCACAATCCTGCAGAGCAACGTTTCTCAACCTTTTGAAAAATGTCCTATCACCTTACCCCCAGGAGCCTTTTTAGATAGATCTTTTTCTAATATGCTCTCTAATTGCATCCCGCATGAGATTTTCCTAACAAATCATAGTAATATCCAGGACTTTTTTTTGCCCTTCAGGTAGCAGTTTTTGCCCCAAGAATGAATACATAATGAGGAGTACATTATAGTGACAGGGGAATAGGAGTGTGCTTCTTTTCTTCCATTTACTAACAAAATTATCATCTCCATTTTTTGGGCACTTTTGACAGAGTAGACAGAGAGAGTTACTTTTAGCTGGTAAAGCTGGGTCCCTCAACTCCACATCCTGTGTTCTGCGTAGGTCACATTCTTGCTCCTGCACACACATATGAAGACTGCAGATAAATACATTATAGGACACACATTGATAAACACCATTCCAGCTAACTTAGAATTAGAACAATGTCACCAATGCCCCCTGGATGTCATTTTCATCCCATCACCTGCCACCTCCGTCGCCACCAAGATAAACCACTATCTTGATTGCTGTAATAATGCTTTTTGAAATGGTCTTTCTGTCTCCCCAAACTGTGCTAGAATGCCCTCGAAGCAGTCATCTGGTGTTTGGAGGAATGAATGATGAATGAGGCAGCTTCATCAGTATATCCCCATCACAAGGAATGGTTCTCAGTGAGCATTGTCTGTATACATATATTATTTTACTTTTTCAAAGTGATTGATTGGGCCCTGACCAGTGTTGCTCAGTGGTCAGAACATCATCCCGTGCACCGAAGGGTCACGGGATCGATTCCTGGTCAGAGCACATGCCCAGGTTGCGGGTTCAATCCCTGGTCACGGTATGTGTGTGAGGCAACCAATTGATGTTTCTCTCTCCCTCTCCCTCCCTCTATCTCTAGAATCAATGAAAAACATATCCTCAGGTGAGGATTAAAAAAGAAAAACACGCTTCATTGGGTGCCTTCTGTGTGTCAAACACTGTGCTAAGTGTACACACATAAATACATACTGTGCTCTGTAATATGAAGAATCGCAGCTTCTAAAAATATTAAGTTCAGGCTACGCAGGAGCTAATGCAATTTTCTCCTCGGCGCATTGAAAAATCTATTAGTTGCGAAGGTGGCTACATTTCAGGAAATTAAACCACTGTAACAGCCCAGTTCACAAATCAGGACTCCCAGTGCTTTGAGACGCTCCGTTTCATAACATAAAGTCCTGAGGGATGTTCCGGCAATTTGTAAATGCTCCAGTGACCAATCCCCCCAAGCGCACCAAGCTAAACGGAGGCTGCTCCTTGCCAGGCGAGAGAGAGAAAGGGGTTCCGTTGCCACCGATCTGAGGAGGGATGTGTGTCTAGATCCCCGATCACGTTCCTCTTGATTCACTGCCTTTGTCATCATTCCAGGATGAATTTTGTGCGTGGAAGATGGCTTCTCACTAGGTTTCAAGTGGAAGCCAGCAGACTTATTTCAGACATGACTTGTATGTTCTAAATAAATGTTCATTGCTGCTCAGTGTAGTTCACTGTCACCTGTAAAGACCGGCATGGGGACTCTTACGGTGTTTGCATTGTGGGAAGATGTGAAATACGGGGTGGGGCAAAAGTAGATTTACAGTCGATTATTTGGAGAATAACACAACGGGGCAAGAAGAAGCTCTGTGTTTTGCGATAACCCGCTTTTGCCCCACCCTGTATGTAACTCAGCTCTCCTGTTGATACTGGTTCTGTAGAAGTTCACAGTTGCTGGCCTGGAGCAGCTTTTACTGAAATGAGATGCCTAAGTTTAAAAAGAGGGATCGCCTGGCCGGCATGGCTCAATGGTTGAGTGTTGATCTATGGACCAGGAAGTCATGGTTCACTTTCTGGTCAGGGCACATGCCCAGGTTGCGGGCTTGATCCCCAGTGTGGGGCATGCAGGAGGCAGCTGATCAATGATTCTCTCTCATCATTGATGTTTCTATCTCTCTCTCCTCCTTTTCTAACTGAAATCAATATATCCTATATAATAAAAGGCTAATATGCAAATCGACTGAACGGTGGAATGACTGGTCGCTATGACAAACACTGACCACCAGGGGGCAGATGCTCAACGCAGGAGCTGCCTCCTGGTGGTCAGTGTGCTCCCACAGGAAGGCAGGCTCACGGCTGGCGAGCACAGCAGCAGTGGTGGGAGCCTCTTCCACCTCCGCAGCAGTGCTAAGAATGTCCAACTGCTGGCTTAGGCCCACTCCCTGCCATCAGTTCTAAACCATCAGTTGGACATCCCCTGAGGGCTCCCAGACTGCAAGAGGGCACAGGCCTGGCTGAGGGACACCCCCCCGTCCCCCTGAGTGCATGATTTTCGTGCACCGGGCCTCCAGTGTGTATATATATAAAGAGAAACAGCCAGGAACACCTTCATGACTCAAGTCACCCACCCACCCTGGGGCGTAGGGTTATCTGCAGAACTCCTGGTCTTCCATGGACACCTTCTTTTACTCATCTCTCAAAAAGGTCTTCTCTCCCCATGCACCCAACCAGGTCAAGTTCAGGGGGGCCACTTCAGTTTAGGACTGTCTTCTATCTTATTTCTGAACAGGAAGCTGGTTGGTGATCCAGTGTAAATGGTTCAGTCACCAAGACCTTGAGAAATATAGCACTTCCCATGTCTCCTACCTTGGTGTGTCTTAGTGTGTAGTCTGGGGGCATCTACCTTGGGATCCTGTGGCATGCTGATTAACAGTACAGATTTCTGCACCCTGCCCAGACCCGGTAAGCCATCACCTCTGGGTATACGACCCTGTAATCTGCATTTTTGCCCACATCCTCCAAGGTCTTGATGCCTCTCAGCTGCCTTCTGTTAATCCTTTTCCTTCACGGGTCACTAGGACCCATTCCAAAAATGAGATCATGGCTCTTTGCTAATGGAAACCTCTTTGTTTCTTCCCACGGTCTCTCCAGGATATTGTCACTGTTTTTTTTTTTTTGTGTGTGTGTGTTTTTTAAATATACTTTATTAATTTTTTACAGAGAGGAAGAGAGAGGGATAGAGAGCTAGAAACATCGATGAGAGAGAAACATCGATCAGCTGCCTCTTGCACACCCCCTACTGGGGATGTGCCCGCAACCAAGGTACATGCCCTTGACCGGAATCGAACCAGGGACCCTTGAGTCTGCAGGCCGACGCTCTATCCACTGAGCCAAACCGGTTTCGGCTTGTCACTGTTCTTTAGAATGGCACAGAGGCTCCAGCATCTGACCCTTTCCCGCCTTTCCATAGTCTCTATCAGACTGCAGTTATTTTTTATACACACACACACACACACTCAGTTCCTTATGTATATACCTGTGTCTTAAATGGTGTTACAAATACCTCTTCTTTCCTCCTAATATGCCAGAAACTCAGTTTTCGGTACCAGATGTCCTGTGGACATCTCTAAGTGGTCACTCCCCCCTCCTTCCTCACATTCCTCGTCAGTTGTCCTCCTCCTAACTGCAGTTTTGCACATACTTGGAACTGATCACAGTCCAGCTCAGATCATGTAATTGCAGATGCGGTCGCTGGTTTCTAAGACGACCCAGTATTCCTCAGCCCCTTGTGTTCCTGCTCCGGGCTAGTCCCTTCCCACGTTGCCTAGGGATGACCTCTCTCAGCTGATGAAATAACACTGTGCACCTTCTGAGGCCAAGTCAGAAAAGACACCCCAGCTCCTGTCTTGCTCTTTCTCCATCGCTCAGTCTGGGAGAAGTGAGCTACCGTGTTGTGAAGACATTGAAGTGGCCCTGTGGGGTGGTCTGTGTGGCAAGGAACTGCGCTTCCTAGCAGCTGGCCTCACTGCCAGGCACGCAGAGGAGCCGTCTTAGCCACAGATCCCACGTATTCCGGGGTCTGCAGGCCCCACAGATGTCTTGACTGCAGCCTCATGGGAAATCCCAAGCCACAACCCCCAGCCAAGAGGCTCCCAAATTCCCAGCACAGAAGCTGTGCGATCAGAAGTCCTTTTCGCTGTTTGAAGCTGCTGTGTTTTGAGGTCCCTTGCTATGCAGCTGTGGATAATGAATATTGGGAGACCATGGACTCCTAGAGCCTCCACGTGTTTCATTCTTCACGGACGCTTGTCCCCACCTTAGCACCTGGCCCCTGTCACGTGTTCCATAAATGCTAAGTTAAATGATCCCAACTGAGCTACACTGGAGCTTTTCTTTGCTGGCGAGGGTAAATGCAAGTGCAGATGGTTTTAGCTAGTAGATATGACGCTTAGATTTTCTGTTGCTCGAAAGACTGTCCTATATATTAAAAACCTAATATACAAATCGACTGAACGGCGGAACAACTGGTGGAACGACCAGTCACTATGATGTGCAATGACCACCAGGGCCAGATGTTCAATGCAGGAGCTGCCTCCAGCCCGCAGGCCCCAGGCCAGCCAAGGCGGATGCCAGCAGGCCCCCTGCACCCAGTCGCCCCGCTGGTCGCCCCATGGATCTGCCCTGATTGCCAGCAAGGCCTAGGGACCCTACCCGTGCATGAATTTCACGCACCAGGCCTCTAGTTAGTAATAACATTAAAAATTAACAATAGCCAATACTAACATACAGGGGTTGGCAAACATAGGTTTACAGTTGTGAGTACACAGAAACACAGAGTTAATTCGTGTATTGTTATTTATTAACTAGAAGCCTGGTGCACGAAATTCGTGCACGGCGGGGGGTTGTCCCTCAGCCCAGCCTGTACCCTCTCCAATCTGGGATTCCTGGAGGGATGTCCGACTGTCCGTTTAGGCCCGATCCTAGGATCGGGCCTAAACGGACAGTCGGACATCCCTCTCACAATCCAGGACTGCTGGCTCCCAACTGCTTGCCTGCCTGCCTTCCTGATTGCCCCTAACTGCTTCTGCCTGCCAGCCTGATCACCCCCTAACCACTCTGCTGCCAGCCTGGTTGATGCTTAACTGCTCCCCTGCCAGCCTGTTTGCCCCCAACTTCCCTCCTCTGGGAGCCTGGTCACCCCTAACTGCCCTCTCCTGCAGGGTTGATCACCTCCAACTGCCCTCCCTTGCAAGCCTGGTCCCTCTCAACTGCCCTCCCTTGCAGGCCTGGTCCCTCACAACTGCCCTCCCTTGCAGGCCGGGTGCCTCCCAACTGCCCTCTCCTGCTGGCCATCTTGTAGTGGCCATCTTGTGTCCACATGGGGGCAGGATCTTTGACCACATGGGGGCAGCTATATTGTGTGTTGCAGTGATGATCAATCTGTATATTACTCTTTTATTAGATAGGATAGAGGCCTGGTGCATGGGTGGGGGCCAGCTGGTTTGTTGTGAAGGGCGTCCCAGATCAGGTGGGGGTTCCCTTGGGGCGTGGGTCGGCCTGAGCGAGGGGCCTGTGGTGGTTTGCAGGCTGGCCACGCCCCCTGGCAACCCAAGGGGAGGCCCTGGTATCTGGAATTTATTTTCCTTCTACAATTGAAACTTTTTAGCCTGGGGCGGCAGCCATTTCTGGGGCAGCAGCCAATTCTGTGGCAGTTCATTCACCTTCTACAATTGAAACTTTGTAGCCTTAAGCGGGTGAGCCCGGCCAGGGTGTGCGGAAAGCTTTGCTTCCCCTGTTGCCGCCGGCAACCCTGGCCTGCTCTCTCAAGCTCCATTCTGCCGCCATTTGTTTGAATTTGTTTACCTTCTATAATTGAAACTTTGTAGCTTGAGTGGAGGCTTAGTCCTGCAACGGCTATGGAAAGCTTGGCTTGCTCTGTTACCTGGGAAACCTTGCTCTCTGTGGCTGTAGCCATCTTGGATTGGGGTTAATTTGCATACTCGCCCTGATTGGCTGGTGGGCGTGGCTTATGTAGCGGAGTGATGGTTAATTTGCATATTACCGTTTTATTAGAGAGGATTATTGTATTATTTATTTGTATTATTTGTCGTTTTCTTATTGTTATCATTGTATATCCTTACTTACAATTTAGCTTCCATGTAATGATGGCTGGTAACTTAACCTACGTTTGCCCACCCCCTTATAGCCCCGGAATTCTCACAGTCCTGTGGAATATGTGCTCTGTGCGTGCCCATTGTACAGATGAAAACAACTAAGGTCCATAGAGGTTTGATCACTTGCCCAAAGCGACCCAGCCTAGTGAGCCGTGGACCCTGGATTCAAACGCAGGCAGACTCCAGAGTGCATGCTCTTAACGAATTTAAAAGCTAATATTGAGCCCTTACCATGTGTAAAGTGTAAAGCACTGTGCCGGGTGCCTTAATTCTCCTGCCTCATTTAGTGCTTTTCCAAACCTCATGGACTATGTATTGTTCTATTTTCTGTCTTTTATGGGTGAGGAGATTGAGGCTTAGGGAGATGAGCTTGATCGGGCAGAGGTGGTGAAGTCGGGGTTTGGAATCCGGCCAGTTGGACACCCCAGGCTCTGCTCCTTCCATGATCCCCTCTCTGACTGGCATCTCCGAGTCCTCCCACCCCAGCCCCTCAGCCTCCATTTCTCAATAGTGCTGTGCTGAACACACAGGTTGGTTGTCAAGACGACCACTCAGAAACAACATGAAAGGTCAATGACGTTTCAAACATTCTGCAGCTAGGATGAGTTCTTTTTTTAATTTTTAAAAATGTGTCAAGGTGATTTGTAATCCACAGGAAAATGTTGATATGGCTCAGAAGTCTATTTTGAGCAATAAATACTTCCAGAATGATGGAGGAGAGCTTCCAGGCTACAGATAAAAGAACTCCCTGGGAAGGGAGCAGCTTGTGCTGCTATTATCCCTATTTTACTGATGAGAAAACTGAGGCCCAGAGAGACTCAGAAGCCAAGAATGGCCAACCCCAAGGCCTTTGTACCTACCTGCCATTCAGTACAGGTTGTTGACGAAGAAAGATTTGGTGGGATGGAGGCGGAGGTTCGGTTACAACTGTAGGTTACCCGGAGCAGTTGAAGTTAGAAGAATAGAGAAACGCCATTTCTGAGGAGAATGTCTTAGGCTGGGAAGTTGGGGGGAGTTGAAGGACTTGGCACTCATCTCCCAAACTTGGGGTACTGGGATAATAACGCCGGACCCTTAGACTAGTTGGGAGGGGTCTTAAGATATTCCCCAGAAAGCTCCTACCATAATACCTGACACCCAGCTAGCACTCGGTCAGTGCAAGATGGTATTGTCTATTGTTACCATGACTGGGCATCCCAATGCCTCGGGGAAATAACATCTTGCAGTAGAAATGGACACCGTTACCCAATAAAACCAGCCTTTCCCCCAGTTTTCCCCATGTCTATGAACCATCAGAAACCCGCTTCACCATCAGGACATCAGTTTCCTTCCTGCCCCTCAGTTCCAAGCAGTCACCTGTGGATCCGTGTCCTCTGTCCAACCCTGAGCCATGCTCATGTCACTACTCTGGTCAGATCTCCTGAGTAACTGTCCTATGGACGCCCCAGCATCAGATGAATCCTGGCATCTCTTGCAGAACTTTATAGAACCTCCCCTCGGAGTTCGCCCACCAAGAAACCCGCAGCCCTGGCAAGGCGAATTTCCCCCCGACCCCCCACTTAAAACAGAAACCCTTCAACCCTGGCGTGCATACTCTCCTTTATATAAGTGCGTTAGGCGGTATTCTTGAGCACAGTTGCACTTTTGCTAATTAATTCTTAGAACATGCTGCTTAGGATTATTAACAGCCATTGCAAGGGTAAGAATATGTCCATTAAAATAAGCCTAACTTTCAGTTTTATAGC